>NW_027533257.1:728568-746753 GCF_008692635.1 Crocuta crocuta
CCACTTTTACAAAAGACTTTTTCTCATTATTAAAATCTCTTCTTTGACTAATAGTCTTTTTCATGGTTTTTCAGGATTTTTGTTTGCTTATTTGTTTTTGTTCAGAAATTCACTTAAAAATAATTTTCCATTTCATTGAGATGATCAATTTTGTTAACATAACCTGGTACATGGTATAATACTCAAATATTTTTATATGTGCAGTATGTAATTTTCTAATCCTAACTTTACTTGTGCTTTAGCCTACCCCATTAGAAAAATATTTTGAAAAAATATAAAATAAAAAAATAAAAAGAAATGTTTTGCCAGAATCAAATGTATTTAATTGTCTATTTGACTAATTTTAATTTCTATCTAAAGCCATTTTATGTTGTCTCAGTTTGCCTATTATGTATTAACATTAATAATGTTCATGTGTTATTTCCATTTTGGATGTATTACAGATAATCTGCAATTGTTTATTTGGATTTCACTTTGATGGTAAACAGTTGAGCAAAGTACTTCAAAATTTCCAAGATACGTTTATTTTATGAACTTGTAATCTTCCCTTGTTTCTGTCCTCAGACTGTAATATTTATGATTATCAATTGATTTTTTGCTCCTTTGTGATCATGTATTAGTTTATATCTTCGATTTTTTGTTGTGGTTATGTTCAAAGATTTTCTGACATTGTTATGTATTCTCCTCAAACCTGTATTTTAAGTAGTTGCATATTATAACATCATATAGTCTTTAAATTAATTTACAATTTAATCCCTATGAGACTTTTTAAATAATGTAATTAATTAATCCCTTGATAAAGGCCCTTTTAAATAAATCTGTATGCCTATCTCTAGTTATTTCTTAGAATACTCTCTCTAAAGTAGTATTACTGAGTTAAATTGGCACAAACATAATAATAATAATAATAACTGGTGAGGATTTCGTTTGAATATGCTCAGTGTAATTTCTTCCTGAGTCATGTTGTGATTAGAAAATGTATCCTGTATAATTTCTGCTTTGGAATATGTCGAGGTTTTTCTGGCAGCTTACTAAAATAGGACTTGTGCTGCATGATGAAAAGAATTTCATCTTTTGTTCTTTGCTGTATCCCAGTTACTAGAAGAATGCCTGGCACACAGCAGACAACCAATGTATCTGATGACTTTTAAAAACTCTTTAGTGGTTTACTGTAATAAAAATTATGTCTTTCTGAAGAGTGCTAAGTTCAACATATTATAGTCATTAACTTTATTAATTCTATTCTTTAAATTCTGTCCTAATTTCTATCTTCTTAATTGACAATAAGTTGGTAGTGATATCTACAATTATATTTTGTTCAATCTTTCTCATACTTCTAATAGTCTTTATACCAATTATTTTAATGATAGCATTTTAGTGTAAAGGGTTATGAATGTTATTCTATGAATATTAAGTTTTAAATATGTAATCAACCATCTTTTCCTTAATTTCTTTGACAACTAATAATATAGCCATTATTCTTTTTTACATCTGGATATACCTTAGGGTTTTGCCTTTAATTTTTGAAATTTTTTGTCAAAAGAGTGTCCATGTTCATATTAACAATCTCATTCACTTCAGCACATTATATCCTCAGCTCAGCCACTATATCATCTTATCCTTACTTTCTAATCTCTTACATATTATCGGATAAAATGATCACTTAATAAATATGTGAAGAAATAGATGAGTGATGGGGTCAGTTAGGAGCAGTCATCAGGACATTCCTTGAAGGCCTGTCAGGTACTGTTGCTAAAAAATTATGGAAGACTTGACCTTAATTATATCTACCCATTTGCTCGGCTTTGCCCTTGCCAACTGTGAATCACCTGGAGGATGTGGGTAAAACATCATACTTGAGAAGTGTTGAGTTTTGTCTTAAGATAGTAACCAGGATTTTTTATCCAGAAAATCTCCAATAAAACTCTTACTTGGTTTGCTGGTGACTTATATAAGTACTTGATATTCTCTATACAATCTGCTATTCTATGTAATTTGAGACAGTAATATCAGTTACTGGCCTCACATCTTTCCTGGTTTCTGTATTAGTTTTCCTATATTTATCTTCAATATCAATGAAGAGGTATAGTGTTTTCCAAGGTTTAATCAAGTACCTGTATATTCTATGAAATATTAATTCCACTGTTTCCTTATGGTTAAAATGAGCAAGCTCCAAAGTGAGTTGGTTACTAGGGCCATTTGAAAACAGAACAACAGAGCAATGGCATTGCTTTCTGTTTTGTCTGGGCAATTGTGCTAATCACTGAGAATATAGCCAGCATATTGAAACGAATTGAACACTGCATTTGGCTTCAATGTTTGTCTATCAAGTGGTTCTCACTTGGAGGGTAATTTTGTTCTCCTCCCCCAGGGGACATTTGACAATGTCTGAAGATATTTTTGCTTGTCTCAACTGGGAAAATGCAAAAATCATGTAGAGGATAAAGTTCATGCATAGTGGCAAGTTTCCTATAGTTCATAGGACAGTAAACCACAACAAAGGATTATCCATCCTTAAATGTCGGTAGTGCCACGGTTGAGACTCCTGCTCTATCATATGAAAAAAAAGGCAATTTTGAAAGAGTGACATGAATATGGGACATGTGTGATAAGTGGTGGCATAAAAAACAGAATCATTCATGATGAAATTAATGTGATGAATTTGTCTTTCCATAACTACAATGAGAAAGAACCTACTCCTCTTTCATTTATACTTGCTTTGCCTGTTTCATTAACGGTAAAAGCAAGCGAGATAATATGAGAAACTGAAAGAGCTTTGTATAAGAAGTGAAATAGTACGTAAGTGTAAGGTAGAATTGCAAATTAAGGCATTCACGTCAATAACTCTTTATTGAGCACTTATGCTGCATGATACTACTTGGAAAAAAAATTTGAATAATATTCCATTCTCTTTTGTGTTGAGAGACTGAAATATACAGACTGGGGATTATTACTTTCTAGAAGTGGAATACTTGAAAGTGTTTAAAGCATGACAGCCATGTGGGGCAGCCAAGCCTGAAGGTCCTGGACCATATTTCTTTCATCTTCATTCAGACAGAGTAGACCCAAGGTCAGCTGTTAGACCCATACTGAAATTCCACATAGATTGTGATTGGAAAAGAGAAGTCAATTGCTTAGAGGATCAGTTAGAAATATACTGGTTGAGCTAGTTCAGCTCCTTCATGGACATTAAGAACACTGAAATTTAAAGGATGGGTGACTTACTCAAGATTCTGTAGCCAAACAGTAATTGAATGATCAGTGAAATGTAGGTCTTCTGACTCCTCAGAGTACTTCTTTTAGCATATTGCAGTAAAACTTATGTGCGCTAAAAGGTGGTGATCTCAGAGAAAGTTGTTCTGTGTTTTAGTTGGAGGTATCAGTTTCTGTGGAGTAACTAAAAATTTCTAATTATGTGTCTCTTATTCCAGGTTTTTGAAAAATTGGTCTCAGGATGTTACAGTTATTTGCAATGACTCTTGTAGGATTGCGTGCTCTCTCTCTCTCTCTCTGTCTCTCCGTATATAATACACACAAATACACACCTATATAAAGCATGTCATATGTCATATATATATATATCGTATGCCATATGTGTGTATATATTATACACCTATATATAGTATTATATATCTATTTGTATGTCATATGTGTATATATCATATACATATATAGTATACACACACACATATATATACCTTGTATGTTAAATGTATATGACATACAATTTCTGTAAATTGCTACCTCCAAAATCAATAAGGAATATTAGCAGTGAATCTTCTACTCAAAAATAGCAGAGTTTTGGGGCACCTGGGTTGCTCAGTTGGTTAAGCGTCCGACTCTTGGTTTCTGCTCAGGTCATGATCTCATGGTTCGTGGGTTCGAGCCCAGTGTTAGGGTCTGCACTGACAGTGTGGAGCCTGCTCAGGATTCTTTCTCTTCCCCTCCACTGCTCTCTCTGTCTCTCTCTCTCTCTCTTTCTCTCTCAAAATAAACTTTAAAAAACATTTAAAAATGGCAGAGTTTTTCTGCAGATTGATTTGCATTCACATTGTGCCACATTCATTATGTCAAGAACAATATAATTATTCCATCACTGAGACCTTATCATAATCTGTTTTCTCTTTGTGATACCAAATCATCCTCTCAGTGCTTTATAATAGAATAAAGAGTATTATATTGAGTGGATATATTTTTCTAAAAGAAAATAATTTTATAATACTGTGATTGTTAAAGTGCGTAGGGACTTTTATTCCTATCATCATTGAATTAAAATATCCTCAACACTGGGTGTGTCTGTATGTAATTAATATTCTGATCCTAATTTATTTTTAACTTGCATTATTAGGGGTTATAAAATTTAGAATATGTGCTTAGGGCCCAACAATTAGAACTTTTTTTTTCTTCAAAAGTCTGCCAAACTGGGAAGCAGCAGATCACTTCAAGAATGTAATTTTCTTAAATATTTCATGTGTTTGTGGGCTTTCTTTAGAAGTCACGTGAAGCTATCATGCCTTATTAGTTTACATTGTACCTGGGGTTATAGGACAGTTCCTCCATTGATGAAAACTCTTATACATGTATAGTCCACAAAAAGTAAAATTTTCTTTTCTTACGACAAGGCATCTCTTAGACCTTAAGGACATGTGACCAGGATGGGGTCGGGGGATGTGTCACTGTGTGGCATGCCTCCTCTGTGCTCTAGGAAAATACATTTGTGCCAAAGCCCTCCCTTCTCCAGCTCAAATGGGAAAGTGACTGAAACTCTGAATCAGGACCATGGACACATTGTCTTCGTCATCACTGTTATCATTGTTATCATTACAACTGACTCCAACATAAACTGAGTACCTACTTCTATGGTGTCCCATGTGTCTTGCATATATAACCTATTTAATTTTCACAGCAACCTTTCTGGTAACCATCTTCAAACCTAATATATAGACTTATTCACTGAGATTCAAAAGGGTTAGGTAATTTTACTCAAGTTCACACTTCTGGTAACTGTCAGGCTCTGATTTATAGATAGGTTTCTCTGATTTTAGATTTTCCAATTTCCCCCCATAACTATATACCACAATCAACCCCTTAGTTTTTATCCTAATAGCTACTACAAACACGGATTGAGACTGCAAAACAGACAACGTCTTGGGAGATTGGTAACAGCCATGAATAACAAAGCACTGATGAAAATGACATATGGAACTAAATCCCAGAGATAAAAGTTTCTGAAAATTCAGAAAGAAGAGAAATCAATGTGTTGAGACGGGCGGCACTAAGTAGAACATGAGAATGATCTAGTGGCAGTGTTATGGAAAAGTAAGGACAGCATTGGCCTGAGGTTGCAAGGTAATTAATAGTCAGTATGGGTATCGTTTTTGTAAGTGAACTATCTGTCTTATTTCCACATTTGTAAATCTTGCAGGAAGTTCTAATAGCACCATACTGATGGTGGAGAGACTCACCCAAAGAGCCACCTAACCACTGTGATTCAGACATATCTAATCAAAAGGTGAGGCTTTTATTACACTAAAAAGAAGAATGAAAATAGAAAAAGCTGAGAGGCTTGTGTACATTTTTTCCCCTGAATTGGTGGGACTTTTCTATAATGAACATAAAGTGGGTGCAGTGGCCAGATTGTTAGGTGTTGAACCATGAAATTTCATGTTATATTTATCGTGGTTAGTGAGGGTTCTAACTCACTAACTGTGAGATCATGACCTGAACCGAAATCAAGAGTCAGATACCTAACTGACTGAGCCACCAAAGTGCCCTAATTTTAATTATTTTAAAATCTACCTTCCTTTTTCTCTGGCTGTCACCACCTACCCATGTGGGCATTATGACACTGAGAAACTGAAAGTAGTGATTTGAGCTCTTTGCATTTTAAGAAAATCACATTGATTGACTATTAAGACTGTGTTTAGAACAGGTGCTCTACATTCTCATCTCACTTTTGATTCCATTCAACAAATTTGTTCGATTGTTTATAATCTACAAAGGTTGGTGTTGGTTGCTCATTTTTAAAAATCTGATTGCGCAGAAAAAGCTAAGGATTAATTGCAACTCTGATTAGAATTAAGAACATGAGAATGTTAGATGTGTTCCATCTCTGTAGAGCTTTACATTTTGCAAACTGCTTTTGTAGTTTTTAAAGTTCATTCTTTTAACATTTTTCAAAGTTTAAGGTCCATAGGAATGGCTTAAGGATTTTATTAAATGTTGGTTCTGATTCAACAAGTCTGAGCTGTGGCCCGAGAATCGGCATTTCTGCAAGGTCATGTTTTACCTGCTGCTGGTTCACCTCCAGTTGCAAGGCCTTTTCTACTTGTTCCTCTTTTGCTGCACATGAGGCAACTTAGGGTAGACAGGTTGAATGACTAGCTCAGTCACTGGGTGAGACCCAGTCAAGCCAGAGCAGCACACGAGAGGCTTCATTCAAACCACTGCGAGCTCCATCTTCCCTGATGTCACAGAAACTAGTGGTTACAGAGAGACCCTCTAAAAATAATTAGGAGAAAAAGTAATGCAAACTCATAAAGAAATGTGCAAAATGAGACAGGAGGTTCCTTTTGCCCCTCAATATTTTCATAATACCGCTTAGAAACTTCATCTTTTCCAGAAATACAATTGATTTGTGAATGATCATATTTTGAGACCTCCGTATGTTTTAAATAGAACAGATTTTAGAAGAAAAACATGACAAGATTTTTTGCTCTCTTAAAAAAAGAAACACAAAGTAGTGAATTTATCCTTAAAACTATTGAAACCCATTAATTTGTACAAGACCATAAGGTGATATTTACTTCTCTGATATTGTGTTCCAAAAGGACCACTCTCTTTCTTCTGGTACCTGCCCATAACCCCAAACTTTAGTAAGATCTTAAAAGAGATGTTTTAGTGCCAACATGTAGATGGAAAAACAAAAGCCACGGAAGGGAAGGATAAGCGACTTACACAATATATTACCTAAGTGGCTGTAGAACAGGGATCAGAACCCAGGTCTCCTTTGCTCTGTACTCTTCTCCTTGGCTGCCTGGGAATGATAGACAAACCCAGTTTCTACTGACAGTCCATGATGAAGTAAATCTCAGAGCTCACTAAAGATTAGTGGATTTTCCAAAGTAACTTGTGGGTAGTTAATATTTGACTCAATAAAAGCTGGAACCGTTTTCTCGAGCTGAGTTCAGCCACATCTATTACTTGCTGAAGCTTAAAAGGAATTCTCTGGATGGCACTGATTATTTAGCAGCTTGACTTTTTGCAAGCACAGAATAGTTAATAGTTTTGTGTTCTTAATGGCAAATCACCTAAAATTGTTTTCATTGAGTACTTACCAAGCGCAATAATATCTGTATATTTTATGGATGCGTGTATGGAGCGAATATCACTGTAAACCAGGAGAAGATACTTGTATTAGAGCCAAATGTTCAGGATTCCCAAGGAGTATATTTTAACAAAATGGTCATGCAATTCTCAGTCGGGCTGAGATCTCTCCCTAGTTCAAATCTATTTGCTCTAGTCACAACAAAGTATTTAGTAGGTGTTAGGAAATATCCTTTAATTCAGTTACAACCTGGTTGCATTTGTTATCAACACATTTAGCTGCCATGAGGTTTCTTTTTATGTTCATGTTTTGTGCAAAGTGCCATCTACAACCAATAAATCTAATTATTATGTATTGCTATTTGAAAATGAAGACAAGATTTTGTATCTATAATTGATCAGTTAAGTATTAATAAAATATTAAATATGTACTTGATGTGAAATAGTGGCCTTGCTTTACTTAGAAAAGAAGTACCCCTGAAGGGGTGTGTGAATTCCCAATGTGCTTTGTAAATTAATGTTTTAAAACTACTTGAAGTTACCGGTTTGGGGAATTATAAATCACTTAGAACAGTGTCTAACGCAAAGCAGGTGCTCAGTAAATGGCAACCCTTTCTAATGATTCATGCAATTTTCACAACAATTTTATTTTATATGTACCCTTCCCGTCACCACCCAGGCCAATAGATGAGGTTACCAAGGCATAGATAAGTTGAGTAACTTGCTCAAGATCATACAGCTAAGCAGCTAGGCAGTTGTAAAGTTGGTAAGTGAAAACAAAAAGTTTATCTTCAGAGACTGTATGTTCTTAATTCCTCCCTTCTGTATTTAAATAAAATAATAATAATAAGTAACGTTATTTCAAACTCTGTTTTTTTTCTCTGAGCCTTGTTTATTTCACTATATCCTTAGGGTTTGCTCTCAGTTCCAATATTTATGGAATCTTTTGCAGCCAGAGCTACTGTGAAGAACATTATGCAGACATTCTTTATTACCCCATGTATTAATTAGGAAATGTTTCATTTGCCAGGAAATGTAAAACAGAGACCTATAATTAAAAGAAAATAGGGATGGTGAGGCAGAAGCTAATGTGCTTAATTCTTACTTGGAAAGAACACTGGATGCTGAAATGAATATACATCAAAAACTGACATATCAAAACCTGACTTAATTTTAAGCTGTTTTTAGAGGAAGTGCTCAAACTGTTAGAGTTAAATCACAGCAGAAGTTATGTTTGAGGCTTCACTTTATACAGAGTTTGAATTTTCTTGCTATAGAAATAGGAAAGTCTTTTGACCCCTGACTTTTTATGCTTCACTTATTTGAACTGCATTTTTATTTTCTCATAAATTAAAAACTATATCTCTCGGCAAAGAGCCTATTAGGGAAACAAATCTTCCTTGAAAATGTTCTGAAACAGGCTTCATTTTCATCCTTGTGTAATTTTATTTCCAAACTGAGAGCCAACTGGAGCATGTCAGAAACAGCTGATGAGTAGATGAAGTAATGACTTCTTACATAACAAGATTAGCTTTCTCATTTGGAAGAATAAAGGAATGAAGAGTATGAGGTGTTTAATTCCACTGTCAGAATACCTGTTACTCATGCATGGGAATCTTTCTGGAAAACAGCTTCCTTTCAAATGTTCAGATTTTAGAAAGACAGGAGTATCAGTCATGGCCATCGTAGTAAATAACAAGAAGAGAGAAAGAGCTAACGAGACAAACAACTAAGGCATAAAGCAGAGCAAGAAAGATACAACTTATTTATACAAAAAGAAAAAAAAGAAAAGAGCTAAAATGTGAAAGATAAAATGGTGCTTAAACTTTAAACTGGTAAGACAAATGTAATAGAGAGTGGAGGCAATTATCTTGGTAACTCAGGCCCCAAAGTCTGCAGGTAAGTAAACTGTATGGGAATAGACCTAAGGTTTTTTCATGCTTAGGGCTTTCAGTAATCACTTTCACTCATCAAACTGCTTTAGTCACATTTTAAGTCCATAGGGATTAACGGCATATGGCAAAAATAGAATCCTGGTTTTTAGAAAAAAATAATCCAGATGGTGTAGATGACTATTAAAATATATGCATGCACACACACACACACACACACACACACTGAGTCATGTTTAATTATAGTGTAATTGGTGCTATGCTATTGTTCATGAAGGTAAAAATGACCCAGAATATGAAGTGTTGAATCTTAAGATGTACAGAAGGCTCATCACACATAGAAGATGCTCCATTTATTTAATGAATGAAACAAACACCAAAATAGTACAGAGTTGTGAACACAACAGAAAAAGCAAAGGCATACAAGTATATGGATTTCAGACTGAATATTTTTGAACACGTCTTGGATCTGGTTATTTGCACAATGGCTGCATTGTTCATATTTGTTTTCCCTTAATATTCAGAAATTCTATTTTGAGGAGTTATGCATTGAGTCTGGATTTTTCCCACCTCACCACTCTTTGAAGCAGATGAAAGACATATCTTCTATCTGTACAAGTTTCTTCCTACTCTGTTTTGGATTTCTTCTGCCTTATAACACTAGGTTAATTAAATCCCCTATGAATTAAGGAGATGTGGATACACTTCCTTTTGCAGAGCTATATATAAATATTTTCTACATATGGAGACAGTTAAGACTAAGCAAGCCTCCTGCTAACATCTGCAGGCCTGGGACAAGAATATATACTATATGTATGACTATTTCAAATTACACATCAAATTAGCAAGGTATTAAATAAAACAGATTTATTCATACCTTGACCAAGGTATTTTTCACCAAAGTCTAGAAAGTTAGTTTTAAACTTAGAATTCTTAGATTCCTGAGGTTTCTATTCTAGAATACGGCAATGTGGGTAGAGCTGGTCCTCAGCCCCCAGCATACTGTTTATATCCGATTCTCTTCCCTTTAGATTCCTCCTGTCTTTTCAAGGGCCTTACACACACATGAGATATCCCAGCTTACAAATCCAAACTTCTGTCAACCTTCCAAAGAAGCAGCTCTGGTTAGATATCTGCACTGCAGATATTCAAACAGACAATTGTATTGAAAAACTCTTCTTGTCTAGAATTATAGACATTTTGAGTTAAACAGAAATTCTCCCCTTAACAAAGATTATTCTTTCCACACTACTTTTTCTCATGCCTATGTGATGTGATATTTAAAACAATGGTATAATGATATCTCTTGGTATATACATTAATCTGATGAAGGAAATTTTCTTCAATTGAGGAAAATGGAGTTCAGGCATGTCAACATTCATAAGTTTTAAAAATTCATAGGTTAAGAAAATAACACATTTACCACAAGTCTCCAAGGGAAAGCCAATACCAATACTGGGACATTAGCAGAAGCCTTTTCATTCCTCAAATACTATTAGGAACAATTACCCAGCCTAAGGTACAACCGAGGGAAAAGCTCATCAAACAAACTTTGAAAGATACTTTATGATGAATATTTATTTGTTGATTTTAAGATCGCAAGCTAGGCATGGTCTATTACAGACATTCTTTGTCAATATTTTATGACTATGCTGAAGTGTCCTGGGAGAACGGGGGGAGGGGGAAAATGGAAATGAAATTACTTTCTGAGAGCTAAATTGTGAAATCAACATATAGTAGATCAGATCAGAGATCTGCAAAGTTGCCTTCAAGAGAGAGATTGACTTCCTGAATTGCAAAACTAAACAATCTAATTGAATATAGTAAAATAGCAAAAGAAAGAATTATGCCCATCAGAAAGAAGTTAGTCAGAAAATGAAATATAGAAAAGAGAGGGTCCCAGAACTGAATTGAGTGTGTCAATACAAATATAATCTAATGGACAAGGTGCCTTTTTAAACGAATTTTGAATATTTCTATCTCATTGGAAAGGCCATTCCTAATGTGGGTATGTACACGTCAGGCTGTCTAATCCTGCCAGTAAATATTTATATCATTTAGCTTTCTCTCATTGTTCTAATTCAGTTCTCTCCAGGCCTTCTTCTTATAAAGAATTTGTTTCTGATGTAGGACAGTCTAAATGGCTAATGATGCCTGCTGGGAGGGTACAAATTATGTGATGATGATTTTGTTGTTGTTATATATTAATCAAAGAGGCATTGTAGTGTGCATAGGAGACTTAATTCTCTGTTCAGACTTTGTATTAACAGAACCCTGATATTTTTGTAATGTTCCCAAGTTCACTAAATAAGGAAACAAAAACTACATTTTCCAGCTTCTCTTGCAGAATACTAAGGCTGAAATAATAGAAAATCAGAGGATCTTGTGGTAATGTGGAGATGTCACACCTTTCCTAAGCTACTTAACCTCTGAGCATTTTGTTACATGAAAACAAAACAAAACAAAACAACTATCTCCTTTGGATAAGCCACCATAGGGTCCCTGTTGCCTGTAACCAAATACAATCCCAAGAGAGAAACAAAGTCTTCTAGTCAGCCTTTGGAAAACTGTTGTCATAAAGCGGAGGATGACTAATTAATTAAGTTAACAAGTAATAATCAAGTGCATACTGTGTGGAAAGTTCTTGGCAGACACTTGGATTTAAAACAGCACTGTTCCTGATCTAATTGCCCATATAGTAAAAATGGGGTTTAGAGAGAAGACAGAGAAAGTGGGAATAGACAAGTAAAAGTAATATAATAAATTATAATAGCATAATAAATACGTTGAAGGAAATGAACACAGTGAAGTGATGGACAAAACAAGGTAGAAAGCATTCACCTAGAGTGAATGCACTTTTGGAAGAAAAGTGGAATAAACGGAACATGAGCATTAGAAGGAGTGGCTTCTAGGGATGTAGAACAGCATATGCAAATCCACCTGGGAGTGCCATTTTGTGAGGTTTTGCCACCAGCCTTCTACTGTCACTATAATCTTGTTCCTTTGCTTGACTTGTTAAGGTGCCTTAAAACAAACAAAGTACATTAACAAAGAGGAGGCATTGCTAGGGTTGTGCAGAATTAGGAATAAACCACACACTTTGTTTAATTTCCTTCCTCCAGTCACCATTGCACCACTACTCGGAATTTATTATCAATTCATTAACACAGTCTCCATTTTCTCATAGACGACTATGGCTTTACTGTGGTGCATCTCAGTCTCTCGATTTCATAACCATTCCTGACAATGAATTCTAGCAGAGTGCTCTAAAGCTGTAATTACGCTTCCAAAATAAAAATGCTTTATTGGATGAGGTCTATCTTTCAGTGATTCTCTCTACATCACCAAAGTATATGAAGCCTTATTTCAAAATATTTACACGGAAAAAGTAGCAATGACTAGGCGTAGCTATATATCTGAATCATAACATGTATTCTTGTAATTTAAGGCAGTACCAGAATCTAAAGTGAGATTTCTACTGAAGAGACTTTTGAAATCTCCCTTTCTAAGTGTACTTAAAAAAAGAAATTCGTTGCAATAAAAAATTCCCTGCAGATCTGGGGTTCTTGAACTTTTCTGCAACAGGGTCATTTTCTTTGTGTGATATCATGTCTGAAAGAATGGCTAGAAAGTGTGGGAGAAGATAAGACTAATGTGTTCCAGGATTTGATACTTAGTGGGAACAGGACATAGAACTGCTAGTCTGTTTATCCCTTTCTCTCTGGAAATATTATTGAGACACAAGGAGAGCCAGAAGAACATAAGATTGACTGTAGAAACATCTGTACTTCTCAAATTTCACATCTATCACTTTTTGTCATTGTCTAACCCTCTGCAAGTTACCGTTCTGAGACTTGATTTTCTCCTCTGAAAGGAACTGAATAATAATTTTTCAATGTGAGAATATAATTAGATAATTCATTTCCACAACTACAGGGGGATGGACATGGCATAGAAGGGTTTTTTTTTCTATCATTTCAACTTAAAGATTTTCCTCTCTAATTGCTGCTTCTTTTCCTGCAACTTTATTTTGTTTTATATCACACGGTTCCTAACTCCTCTACGTTTTCTTACTATCATTTACCCTGTATTTTAAACATCATGGTCAAATTTTAAAAACCAAAACAGTACAATTTTAGAATATCAGAGTTAAAGAAAAAATCCTAAAATCATCCAAAAAGATAGAAACAAAACAAAGCCATTATGTTAAATTATGTTAATTCCAAAGAATTGGCACTCAGAATAACATTAGACTTATCATCAGCAGCATTGGACTGTACAATAATGGCTTCCTAAGTCTGAGAAAAAATGTTTTGAACTTAAAGTTCTGTATCCAGATATGTTTTCAATCAAATAGGAGTGATTCTCTCTACATCCTCACCACTTTTTCATATACAGAGTAACTCATAAAGTGTACTATGCATATTTACTTATTAAAAATATTACTTGAAATTTTCCATAAAATAAGAGGCAATCCCACTAACTACCCCAAAAGGGGAACAATATGGAATACAAAAATAGTCTTGTAAATGGGGCGCCTGGGTGGCTTAGTCGGTTAAGCGTCCGACTTTCGCTCGGGTCATGATCTCGCGGTTCGTGGGTTCGAGCCCCGCGTCGGGCTCTGTGCTGACTGCCAGCTCAGAGCCTGGAGCCTGTTTCNATGACCCAGAATATGAAGTGTTGAATCTTAAGATGTACAGAAGGCTCATCACACATAGAAGATGCTCCATTTATTTAATGAATGAAACAAACACCAAAATAGTACAAAGTTGTGAACACAACAGAAAAAGCAAAGGCATACAAGTATATGGATTTCAGACTGAATATTTTTGAACACGTCTTGGATCTGGTTATTTGCACAATGGCTGCATTGTTCATATTTGTTTTCCCTTAATATTCAGAAATTCTATTTTGAGGAGTTATGCATTGAGTCTGGATTTTTCCCACCTCACCACTCTTTGAAGCAGATGAAAGACATATCTTCTATCTGTACAAGTTTCTTCCTACTCTGTTTTGGATTTCTTCTGCCTTATAACACTAGGTTAATTAAATCCCCTATGAATTAAGGAGATGTGGATACACTTCCTTTTGCAGAGCTATATATAAATATTTTCTACATATGGAGACAGTTAAGACTAAGCAAGCCTCCTGCTAACATCTGCAGGCCTGGGACAAGAATATATACTATATGTATGACTATTTCAAATTACACATCAAATTAGCAAGGTATTAAATAAAACAGATTTATTCATACCTTGACCAAGGTATTTTTCACCAAAGTCTAGAAAGTTAGTTTTAAACTTAGAATTCTTAGATTCCTGAGGTTTCTATTCTAGAATACGGCAATGTGGGTAGAGCTGGTCCTCAGCCCCCAGCATACTGTTTATATCCGATTCTCTTCCCTTTAGATTCCTCCTGTCTTTTCAAGGGCCTTACACACACATGAGATATCCCAGCTTACAAATCCAAACTTCTGTCAACCTTCCAAAGAAGCAGCTCTGGTTAGATATCTGCACTGCAGATATTCAAACAGACAATTGTATTGAAAAACTCTTCTTGTCTAGAATTATAGACATTTTGAGTTAAACAGAAATTCTCCCCTTAACAAAGATTATTCTTTCCACACTACTTTTTCTCATGCCTATGTGATGTGATATTTAAAACAATGGTATAATGATATCTCTTGGTATATACATTAATCTGATGAAGGAAATTTTCTTCAATTGAGGAAAATGGAGTTCAGGCATGTCAACATTCATAAGTTTTAAAAATTCATAGGTTAAGAAAATAACACATTTACCACAAGTCTCCAAGGGAAAGCCAATACCAATACTGGGACATTAGCAGAAGCCTTTTCATTCCTCAAATACTATTAGGAACAATTACCCAGCCTAAGGTACAACCGAGGGAAAAGCTCATCAAACAAACTTTGAAAGATACTTTATGATGAATATTTATTTGTTGATTTTAAGATCGCAAGCTAGGCATGGTCTATTACAGACATTCTTTGTCAATATTTTATGACTATGCTGAAGTGTCCTGGGAGAACGGGGGGAGGGGGAAAATGGAAATGAAATTACTTTCTGAGAGCTAAATTGTGAAATCAACATATAGTAGATCAGATCAGAGATCTGCAAAGTTGCCTTCAAGAGAGAGATTGACTTCCTGAATTGCAAAACTAAACAATCTAATTGAATATAGTAAAATAGCAAAAGAAAGAATTATGCCCATCAGAAAGAAGTTAGTCAGAAAATGAAATATAGAAAAGAGAGGGTCCCAGAACTGAATTGAGTGTGTCAATACAAATATAATCTAATGGACAAGGTGCCTTTTTAAACGAATTTTGAATATTTCTATCTCATTGGAAAGGCCATTCCTAATGTGGGTATGTACACGTCAGGCTGTCTAATCCTGCCAGTAAATATTTATATCATTTAGCTTTCTCTCATTGTTCTAATTCAGTTCTCTCCAGGCCTTCTTCTTATAAAGAATTTGTTTCTGATGTAGGACAGTCTAAATGGCTAATGATGCCTGCTGGGAGGGTACAAATTATGTGATGATGATTTTGTTGTTGTTATATATTAATCAAAGAGGCATTGTAGTGTGCATAGGAGACTTAATTCTCTGTTCAGACTTTGTATTAACAGAACCCTGATATTTTTGTAATGTTCCCAAGTTCACTAAATAAGCAAACAAAAACTACATTTTCCAGCTTCTCTTGCAGAATACTAAGGCTGAAATAATAGAAAATCAGAGGATCTTGTGGTAATGTGGAGATGTCACACCTTTCCTAAGCTACTTAACCTCTGAGCATTTTGTTACATGAAAACAAAACAAAACAAAACAACTATCTCCTTTGGATAAGCCACCATAGGGTCCCTGTTGCCTGTAACCAAATACAATCCCAAGAGAGAAACAAAGTCTTCTAGTCAGCCTTTGGAAAACTGTTGTCATAAAGCGGAGGATGACTAATTAATTAAGTTAACAAGTAATAATCAAGTGCATACTGTGTGGAAAGTTCTTGGCAGACACTTGGATTTAAAACAGCACTGTTCCTGATCTAATTGCCCATATAGTAAAAATGGGGTTTAGAGAGAAGACAGAGAAAGTGGGAATAGACAAGTAAAAGTAATATAATAAATTATAATAGCATAATAAATACGTTGAAGGAAATGAACACAGTGAAGTGATGGACAAAACAAGGTAGAAAGCATTCGCCTAGAGTGAATGCACTTTTGGAAGAAAAGTGGAATAAACGGAACATGAGCATTAGAAGGAGTGGCTTCTAGGGATGTAGAACAGCATATGCAAATCCACCTGGGAGTGCCATTTTGTGAGGTTTTGCCACCAGCCTTCTACTGTCACTATAATCTTGTTCCTTTGCTTGACTTGTTAAGGTGCCTTAAAACAAACAAAGTACATTAACAAAGAGGAGGCATTGCTAGGGTTGTGCAGAATTAGGAATAAACCACACACTTTGTTTAATTTCCTTCCTCCAGTCACCATTGCACCACTACTCGGAATTTATTATCAATTCATTAACACTGTCTCCATTTTCTCATAGACGACTATGGCTTTACTGTGGTGCATCTCAGTCTCTCGATTTCATAACCATTCCTGACAATGAATTCTAGCAGAGTGCTCTAAAGCTGTAATTACGCTTCCAAAATAAAAATGCTTTATTGGATGAGGTCTATCTTTCAGTGATTCTCTCTACATCACCAAAGTATATGAAGCCTTATTTCAAAATATTTACACGGAAAAAGTAGCAATGACTAGGCGTAGCTATATATCTGAATCATAACATGTATTCTTGTAATTTAAGGCAGTACCAGAATCTAAAGTGAGATTTCTACGGAAGAGACTTTTGAAATCTCCCTTTCGAAGTGTACTTAAAAAAAGAAATTCGTTGCAATAAAAAATTCCCTGCAGATCTGGGGTTCTTGAACTTTTCTGCAACAGGGTCATTTTCTTTGTGTGATATCATGTCTGAAAGAATGGCTAGAAAGTGTGGGAGAAGATAAGACTAATGTGTTCCAGGATTTGATACTTAGTGGGAACAGGACATAGAACTGCTAGTCTGTTTATCCCTTTCTCTCTGGAAATATTATTGAGACACAAGGAGAGCCAGAAGAACATAAGATTGACTGTAGAAACATCTGTACTTCTCAAATTTCACATCTATCACTTTTTGTCATTGTCTAACCCTCTGCAAGTTACCGTTCTGAGACTTGATTTTCTCCTCTGAAAGGAACTGAATAATAATTTTTCAATGTGAGAATATAATTAGATAATTCATTTCCACAACTACAGGGGGATGGACATGGCATAGAAGGGTTTTTTTTTCTATCATTTCAACTTAAAGATTTTCCTCTCTAATTGCTGCTTCTTTTCCTGCAACTTTATTTTGTTTTATATCACACGGTTCCTAACTCCTCTACGTTTTCTTACTATCATTTACCCTGTATTTTAAACATCATGGTCAAATTTTAAAAACCAAAACAGTACAATTTTAGAATATCAGAGTTAAAGACAAAATCCTAAAATCATCCAAAAAGATAGAAACAAAACAAAGCCATTATGTTAAATTATGTTAATTCCAAAGAATTGGCACTCAGAATAACATTAGACTTATCATCAGCAGCATTGGACTGTACAATAATGGCTTCCTAAGTCTGAGAAAAAATGTTTTGAACTTAAAGTTCTGTATCCAGATATGTTTTCAATCAAATAGGAGTGATTCTCTCTACATCCTCACCACTTTTTCATATACAGAGTAACTCATAAAGTGTACTATGCATATTTACTTATTAAAAATATTACTTGAAATTTTCCATAAAATAAGAGGCAATCCCACTAACTACCCCAAAAGGGGAACAATATGGAATACAAAAATAGTCTTGTAAATGGGGCGCCTGGGTGGCTTAGTCGGTTAAGCGTCCGACTTTCGCTCGGGTCATGATCTCG
>NW_027533257.1:746801-756508 GCF_008692635.1 Crocuta crocuta
AGCCCCGCGTCGGGCTCTGTGCTGACTGCCAGCTCAGAGCCTGGAGCCTGTTTCAGAGTCTGTCACTCCCTCTCTCTCTGACCCTCCCCTGTCACACTGTCTCTCTCACTCTCCTAGAAATAAATAAAACATTAAAAAATTTTTTTACAAAAATAGTCTTGTAAAGAAGATGAGAAGGAAGCTGCACACAAGAGTTTAAATGATATAATCTTATATCTTTATGGGCCCAATCCTACATTTTGAAACTATGATACATAATGTTTACCTAATCTTATACCTTACATTTTTTCAAATGGTTAAACATTTTTAGTATTAAGCTATATGAATAAAGAAAGTTCCCTTTAGAATTTATATTTACAGAAAAGAATGCAAAAGAGATAAGCCTTAACAATATAAAAATATAACTTCTACCTAAAATTTTTGAGAAATGGGGGAAAAGATAGACAGAAGCTAAGTATCTAATTTCCATTTTTTTTCAATCCAGAGGAAAACTAGATAATATTAAAAGTGGTAACTGAAAAAACAGAGATTACAATGTTATATAAATAATAAAAAATTCAAATCCTAGAGAAATTAAAATGATTAGATAACAAAGATTTGGATATGGGGGCAAGGGAAATGAGAGGTTGCATAAATTTCTTAAATTTTTAAATCTCTATAGGTAGGGAATAAAACAGATACAAGCTGATGAGTTGCGTAATACAATATTAAGTATATTTGTAAACTTAACCTCCAGATATCCTAAAATCTGAAGAGGCTATTAATGGTTGGTTCTGGAGGTGAGAAGGAAGATTTTAAGTTTTCAATTTTACTTTTATTACTTTTTCACAATGTCTTGAATTATTTCTATTATAAACATTTAAATATAAATTTAAATAATGTACTCATGATATATTCATAAAATGGAATTGGGTACAGCTGTTAAAATTTATAGGCTTGGTCCCTACGTACTCATAGTGAGATATATCCACAATTTAATAAATAAAACAAATAAGTTACAGAATATACAATATGACCCTAGTATGTAAATATGCATAAATATACATAGAGATGTGTGTATTTATATATGCATAGACAATGTCTGGTGTAATGCACACCAAAATGTTACTAATGACTTCTGAGGAGTGAGATTGCTTTGCGTAAAGGAAGCAGGATTTATTTTTTACTTAATGCATATTTTACTGCTTGGATCAGATTATGAGGAACATATATCATTTATATAATTAAAAAAATAAAAGCTATAATTTTGCTTCCATGATGCTACATCTTTTTTCTTACTAATTTTTGTCCATTTTTTATCAGCCTGCTTCATGTTTCAGCTACATTCTGATGATTACACATCTAACTCACCAACCCATATATCTTCTGGAATTCCAGTCTAATATATCCAGCTACACCCAGCTGCATCTTCTTATGTCTCAAAGCATTTCAAACTCACATTTCCAAAACAGAATACACGATCTCTGTGTTTCTCTTCACCAACTGAAAGCAGCCTGTATTGTCTGACTTGCCTTTCTTTATGAATGAGCCCTGCATCCCACCAGATGCCCACTGTAGACTTTGAGTTCACATCAATAACCTTCCATCTTCATGACTGGCCCGTATTCAATCAATCACTAAATCCTGTCCATTTAACCTGTTGTTGCTTGAATTTATCAAATTTCCTTTTTTCTACAACTCCACTTTAGTTTGGGCAAAATGCTTACTATATTTTACATTATCATTTGTCATCTGGCCACTGGTTTATTTCTTCAGTCTTGTCTCATGACTCGTTCCTCTCTTATTCTGTTTCATGCAAGTGGAGCTACTTTTATTTCTCTCACTTTGGTAGGTCTACCTTCCAGGCCTTTGCAAATGTTTTCTATGTTTGGAATTTCTTTCCTCAAGTCCCTCCCTGGCCAACTCCTGATTTACTCTTCAGGTCACAAGTTAGATATTCTTCCCAAAGCATCCAGTGCCTTACCTGTTTTCTTGTCTTATAGGTATTTATTTATGTGTGTTTCTTACTAGGGTATTATATCTCCATTACCCAAACCAGGGCCTGGTAAATGCCCTGGTAAATTTTATGGTAAATGCATTAATGAGTAATATGTAATCCTTCTAAGCAGAATCTGAGTTGTACATGTACCAAATAAATGGCAGTTTTCTTAATGTTGAATCACTTTACAAATCAACTCATCACTAAGGATTAGCAAGTAAGAAGAAACTTATTTTCGTTGAGTTTACTGTGACCCAGCACCTACTGGTGCTTCAATATAGATAAAATACTAAATTAGAGACTGATTTTAAGATTATAGGTGCCCTACCAAGGCTAAGTGGCCTACCTCTTTCAAGACATCTCTAGATCACAGGTCACATGACAATATGGCCATTACATTTACTATGACCTGCTTCAACTCTTCCCACTTTAATACTCCCTCTGTTGGTGTGCTTAATTCAAGGCCTTTGATATGCACAAAGTCACCCATATCACTAATGCACAAAGTTTGGGGGCACACACTGGTAAAGTGTCACCTTGCTCTGATTAGAGCTCATGGGCACATCACAGAAGTCCCCAGTTTTCTTGAAATTCCATGGAAACCATGCTTGGGCTGGGTCCAGATGGCTCCACATAGGACGGTGTTACAAGAAAGGAAAGTGACCCACCAACCTGGTGCTCTCTTTTTATGGGAGTTGAGAGTGAAAATGACTTCAAAATTGGGACAAAACTGTCTGAATTAGGAAAAATAGTCTAAAACAGGATATTAGCTAATAGTATAGTGCAGAGGTGGCCAGCTGTCTGCCAAATGGAGGCTTTGGAGAAAGTAAAGATTCTACACCGCAATCCTTGTTTGTAGAGGGGGGAAATCTTTGTTTGTAGAGGGGGGCAGCTAGCTCACTGCCAAGCAATTTTATTTATTTAACCTGGATCATTTTTTAACAAGCTTATTTGCCTTTCCATAAACATTATTGCATATATAAAGTGCCAACAATAAATAAAAGAATCAAATCATCAGTCTACAATGCATGTGTGTAGAAATACACATATTAATGCATAAGGAAAATTGTGGAGGGATGTGTATCAAACTTCAATCTTAAAGGCAACAAAGTGTGGACTCTAAGTAATGATTTATTCATACATTTACATAAAATTTAAACTTTACTTGCTAGGTGAATCAAAATGCATTTCAAAATTATTTCTGTCTCCATATAGTAGTTATTTCTTCTCTATTGCTTTATTTAAGGTTTTATACTTTGGATAATTTTCATTTAATGTTGCATTGACAAACAAGTAAATGATTGAAAGGAGAAAAAATAACATGAGTATTTAATCATATGTCTTTATTATAACTTAAAAAGATAACAGATTGTTGATCCGAGTGATTCACGTCCTGACCTGAATGCCCTTTCTGTTTGCAAATGCAATTACGAAGTCTGTTCAGTTTAATAGTCCATTCACGTGAGTTACCTGACTTAGAATGTCCAACACTTTTTGAGCACCTAGATGTGTTTTGGGAAACAAAGACCATTAAAACACTCCCTCTGCTCTCAAGGAGCTCCCAAAGAGCTATCTACTTCATTTGTGAAGTCTTTGGAGAACATTTTCCAAGATCGGGCTACTTCAAAATCTGAAAATATATTCCTCCTCGTACTCACATTTTATCTAACTTGTTAAAATCATAAATCAAGACTTCCAAAGCTCAAAGAGAATAGGGGTTAGGAATTGAGAGGGGAGGGCAACACATGGAGAATCATGTGATCCTTTAGCTCTGATATGTGTTGATGGAAAAATGAGAGGGTGGTCCGGTAATGACCACAGCTCAGTTTCTTCACTGAATTCCATCCAATTAAGTATCCTCTGTGATGATGACACTGGAGCAGAACATGACAATGAGGAAACCAAGAAGAAAAAATATAACATTTGACTTTTAAAATTCAATTGAAAGGTTTAGAGATGCCAATAAATTAAAGTGGCTTCCTGTTTTGCAGATCCTGAAATACTTGTATCTCAGCTTCATGCTATAAAGCACATTTGTTATCTCCTCCCTTTGGATTTGTTTGGTAGTGCCATGTTTTGTTCAGTATTAAATGCTCTATGTTTTCACTTGAGTCCCAACATTGCAACAACAGGTTCCCAGTCTGATCAGCAGAGGGGATGGGTGTTTTTACATTGCAACGGGCATGCTGTTATCTCTTGGAGACTCTTGGGTTTCAAAATATAATAGAGTGAAAGGGGATATCATTATTTTCTCTATATAAATATGGCGGGAGGTTGTATGAGCAGTTTTCATTTTCATCTGGCCAATGTGGAAGTGATGGATAGACAGGATGTTTATCTACCTTTGCGGTAAAAGAAGTTCCCTTTATTACTGCGGAAAATGATTTTAAGTTTGAAGGCAACACCAGATGTGACAGAAGAGTAAGGGTGGTAAAGAGCTTATTGCAGATATGATCTGTATTGTCATTTAAACTGTGGATATAAAATAATTTTGAGAAGTTTGTAAAAAGAAAGTGATGGGAGAAAGAAGATATTGGAAGTAAAGGCTGTTCAAGTCTCTGATTCTTAGACATTGGTTGAAATATTATTTATGGAAGAATTTGAAGGCCTGTGTCTTTAAATCTTAGAAAATTATTTAAGAGGAATCCCCAAGCCTGAAATTTAGACCTATATAAAGGTATTACAAGGGAATGAGAAATAGGAGGTGTAGAAGTGTGTCAAAGATGAGTATAGAACAACTGTGCTTTGGAAAACTGATGACGTGATCTCTGCTTACCATTACAGGCAGTGGGAAGGAAATGAGCTTATTATTGCCAATCTTTTCTACTGAATCCAGGAAATAGTCGACTTATATATAATTACACAAATATGCACACACAAGCAAAATTAAAACAAATCCTTTATAATATCGAGATGGATCAAGCTGAAAGATGTTCCCAAATTAAAATAGGATTTATAACTGAAATGTGTCTTAATCACATCTACAATGTGTCTGTGCACTAATGGTAACTAATTGTGTTGTGTTCACTGTTGCTTATTGTGCAATTAATGTTTTCTAACTGAAACATTTCAAAGTTTAAATTCTCTTTTTTTTTTAAATGTTTTATTTATTTCTAGGAGAGAGAGAGAGAGACAGCGTGAGCAGGGGAGGGTCAGAGAGAGAGGGAGTCACAGACTGAAACAGGCTCCAGGCTCTGAGCTGGCAGTCAGCACAGAGCCCAACGCGGGGCTCGAACCCACGAACCGCGAGATCATGACCCGAGCGAAAGTCGGACGCTTAACCAACTAAGCCACCCGGGCGCCCCCAAAGTTTAAATTCTTTATGGTCAGATACAAAGCGTATGATAGTGAACTAGTTTGGTTTTTTCCTCTGAAAGTGATTAACCAGCAATATCTATGGTTACTATCTAGAGCATATCAGGAAACATTAGGCCTTAGTCTGTTGAATATGTATAAAAAATTTGTATTTTTATTCTCATTTTAAATATTTTGATTATTTCATAAAACACTCAGTTGACCTTTTTTATTATAGCACTAAAAACTATTCAATTCAAAAACACTTCATTGTACTTAGTGTCTCTGGGCCTAGAAATTATGTACTAAGGATGTTTTTATATCCAAAGCTAGATTATTCAGAGTCTCCATTAGATAAGCAGCATCTATACTGTCAACCTATTGATTTCACTGAGCTACACATAATTTCCAGACTGATCCCTAAAACGTCAAGTGTTTCTAAATGGTACATATAAACAAAAAAGATTCTTCTCAAATGGATCTAAATAGTAATACCCTATGTTTTTAAGGAATATATAGGGTATTTTTTCTCTTTTTATATTTGAAGTCTCTCTCCAAGGGCTTAGAAGTCTCAAAATGATACAAATCTTATGATCAGATCGCCTTCAAAGACTCAAAACACTGTTAGACAACTGTTCTTCACATTGTTATCATTGTAATAGATGCAATTATTTTAACTGTCTTTGAAATATCAAACATTGAGAATTGGGAAAAGCATATTAAGGGTCTTGTGAAACTTATCTAACATTTTAAAAGTCACAATTAGCTCCATTTTATCTCAGCTATACAATCCAGTAGTATGAGTTGCTGACTTAAAAGAATTAAATATAGCTGCAAGATTATATTGGATTTCTGGTATATTGTCAATGCTCAGAATAATGCAATTTGTTAGATTTATACAGATTTCCTCCACTATCTGAAAGTAGAGCATCCCTATAGAACGTTTCATAAACTGAAATAGCATAAAGGGAAGAGTATCCCCTGCTCTCCAAAGTTCATGTTAACCCACTTCAGTTTTTCAAACAACCTACATTAGCACCTGTTTTCGATAACCAAGAGAAATCTGGGGTGGGGAGGAGGGAGCGCCTGGGTGGCTCAGTCAGTTAAGTGTCTGACTTCAGCTCGGGTCATAATCTCACAGCTCCTGAGCACAAGCCCCGCGTTGGACTCTGTGCTGACAGCTCAGAGCCTGGAGCCTGCTTTGGATTCTGTGTCTGTCTTTCTCTGCCCGTCCCCTCAAAAGTAAATAAAAACATTAAACATTTTTTTAAAAAAAATTTCTTTTTAAAAAAAGAAATCTGTAACAGGTTTTCACTTTTCCATAAATTGCCATCATTGTACTAATGTAGGTCTTTTATAAAAGTGAAATAGTGTAACTCGAACTTTCAGAAAGCAGGAGATGCTTGCATCTTCCAAGGAGACTGTAAATTCTGTGAAATATTATTTTTAGGTTATTGTAACTAAGGTAGGTTTGGGACTTAATTTAGGAGTTCAAGCACCTGCTTTTAAATGTTAGATTTAAAGTCTTTGGTTTGGTTTGTCAAAGATGAATGAAGGTAACTTTGTCTGACCTGTGTTTGATTAAGATCATTATTCTATATAATTATGTACTTTAGGTGCTGTAAATCAGCCACTGCTACTCCGGCTCAAACTAGGATTAAGGTGCTATTTGGGACAAACTCTTAGAGTTTCTAATTTATAACTGTATTGTGAAAGATACTTGGCAGTAATTCAACATTTATTTCTTCTTATTTCACTTAAAAATCATTTTAGTGCCTTAGTGAATGTTTTTGTTAGTCTGCATTTTTTGTTGTTGTTGATTAGTGTCCTACTTTAAATTTCAGTCTAAGTTTAATTATTTTATCTTTAACTTTGTAAGAGAGAGGGTGTAAACATTAAATATTTACATAAATGTAAGACATATTTTCTTTCATTTAATAGTCTATCCTTGTAAACATTACAACCTTATTTAAAAAGATCCATCCATAAAGTCAAACTAAAACATATACAAAATAAAATATTTCAATATTTATATAGCTCTTGACAAAGAATGGGTCAAATTTTACATTGTTTTCCCTTATTTCCTCCTTTCATATTTACATATGAACTAGGCTCACTTATGATTGGTATACAAACTATTAAACCAGGAAAATGAGACTTAAATAATCTTAATGAACTGTCTGAATGTGGAACAGGTTAGACTTTTCAGGGGAAATTAAAAAGGTTTATTATAATGTAATTTCTACTAGGGTATAGATTTAACAAGCACTTGATTGATTGATTGATTATACTATAATCATATCAGTTTGAAAGTTTTGTTGGCCATATCCATCTCTGAGATATCACATAAGCATTCTCTTTTTTCATCTTGACCTATAGAAGATTTTATTTAACTTATAAATGTGAATCAACAAACGATATGTAAAGGAGCATCTGCATATAATAGGAAAATGTATTTACATATAATTGTACGTTCATATATGAAAACTAGGCAAGGAATATATTTCAAGACATGGAGCTAAGCAATGGTGTCTATAATAGTGGGCTATATTCCTGTGTTTGTAAGTTACCTAAAGAAGCATTATTAGCCTTTTTTGTGATTAATGAATCTGTCATCTGTCTGAGTCTCTAAAATATTATGCACTGAATTTCTACACTATTTTAATTTTACGTATTTTTTACCAGAGATTTTATTTCAGTATATAGGTTTATAAGCTATAAGATTATGCGTTTAAAAAAATTATGTACACTGGCCTATTTCATGGTAATTTCTATTTTGCTCATCCTGTCAGTTGATATAATGAAAACCACTGGCTGATAATGCAGCTTGAATCAGTGTTTTCTCTTGGGGTTTGAAATTTGATTATCCAACTAATTGGAAAATAAATTACAATGGAAGTAATCTTGTGTTAAACCCAATAGTCTATTATTTAAAAAAAAAAGTTCACATCGTGTTTGTGACATACTGACATCATAATGGCTGTATATTGAACTTTTATTAAAAACATGTGCCCGGGTGGCTCAAATGGTTGAGCAACTGACTTCAACTCAGGTCATGATCTCACAGTTCATGACTTCTGTGCTAACAGCTTGGAGCCTGGAGCCTGCTTCAGATTCTCTGTCTCCCTCTCTCTTTCTCTGCCCCTCCCCAGCTTGCTCTCTGTCTCTGTCTCAAAAAAAATAAATTAAAAAACAATACAAATTTAAAAATTAAAATAAAAAATATGTGCATCTAGTGCTGTATATTTTCTAAAAATAATATTACTCTTGTAAATAATGATAAACAAAATACTGGATGACTTCACAATGTGAGTGTTTTGGCATTTCAAATAATATAACACACCTGTGTTAGACAACAGGTATCAATGAACTAGCTTAAGTCTACTTATAGTAAGTTCAATTAATTCTAAGTATCGTACACAAATAAAGTATGTGGTCATCCTTGTTAGAATCTAGATATGGGCTTGGAAAAGCTCTTCCTTTTCTCTTAAACTCATTTTCTCTTAGATAAATACCTCTTCTACAGTATTCCTCACATTCTTTCTGGTGAAATTCTTTAGGGATGAGGACTTCTTAACTGGCTTTGCTAGCTTTTTGATTGGATGACTCTTAATAAAATATTCTTCTTCTATTGAGCCCAGTTCTGTTCCTTTACAACTCTTAATGACTGTTCTTGTTTATAGCTGTTGTGGTTAATAATTTATCATTTATTTGAAGACGAATGTCAAGTTTCTCTCTTAACTATTCTTCATAGCTTTTGGTTTTTCAGACACCCTGGCC
Organism: Crocuta crocuta; assembly: GCF_008692635.1. NCBI lineage: Eukaryota > Metazoa > Chordata > Mammalia > Carnivora > Hyaenidae > Crocuta > Crocuta crocuta. The sequence continues at coordinate 755,854 of NW_027533257.1, forward strand.
AATCTGGTGCTTGCATTCTACTGAAGATAATCTTAGTTTGTTAATTAATGACTTCCTTTTCTGCTTTTCTTTCTTGTCCTTCTTTTTTGATCATCTATGGCAGAGGATGCTAATGGTGTTTTAAAATTTATTTTCACCATTACTACCAGGTCAGTTTGATTAGAGACATATCCAATAAAAATTCACATTTCTTAGCTAAGATGACCATTTACTGTGGTCAATCACATTTAAGCAGGAAATGTTGGATATATTCTCTATAAAAATGCCTTTACAAGGGGATTGACTCACACTGATAAACCTTTTCCTTTAACCCTTCTTCTTTCTGGCTGTAATTCACAAGCAAGAGGTGGACCTTCATCTTTTGTCAGTGAGGCAAAAAGCACTTACAAAAAAGAGCTGAACAGAAAGCCCAAAGGACAGTAGATCTCCGATGGCATTAAAGAACTGGTGTACCATCTTTGAATTCCCTATCTATAAACTGGTCTTGATATGACAGAAAAAGAATTCACTAACTTATTTATGACTTTTTGTTAGGGTTTTTGTTTCATATAGCCAAACTCAAAACCTGATGCACCCGCTTAATATATAGCTCTGAAAGGTAGCACTGAAGGTGTAGCCTAATTTGATGATCCTGACAAAATATGCATTTGGAAAT
>NW_027533258.1:0-13252 GCF_008692635.1 Crocuta crocuta
ACCTTGGCGACAATTCTGCCTTCCCTCTGGAGTGGATGGGGATTGAAAAAAAACAAAAGCATTTTAAAGTTTTAAAAAAATAAATAAAATAAGTAATGTGAAGTCTTTGTCAGTCTTGAAAGTTTGCCAATGATACAACAATCATGAGGATGTCTTATAGTCTTTGGTTTAATTTACTATGGGGATTAAATGGCAGCATTTCTGTACACATCATCTCATTGACCACATTCTGCCATATCACTTTCTGGTACCTCCTCACCATGTTTAGTTTTTTCACCCAAACCTGATCTTACTCTGTAATATGCATTTTCATCAATTTAAGATAACGATAAAAAATTAAAAATATAATGGCATGTTTAAGAACTCAAGAGTTAATCTTAAATAGAATAGCTACCTTAATTATTACTTTTAGTGATAATTACTTATCTTTGAACTTACTAGAGTGCTCGCTTCGGCAGCACATATACTAAAATTGGAATGAACTCACTAGAATACTTGGGCAAGTTCAGTTTTCTCTGTTGAGGAATTTTATTGCACTGAATTACATCCTTCTCTTGTATGGAGATACAATTCAATTTAGGATGAGTGTGGGGTGTTCAAATTTCATTGAGCGGATTAAAAGTCATTCTTATTAGATTTTACTTTTTCAGAGTGGTTTTAGAGTTATAGAAAAATTGTTCTGAAAGGTCAGTCCCAACCTACTTCCTCTCTCCACCACACTGTCCCCTATTACCAACATGTTGCATTAGTGTCGAATACTTCCCACTAGGGTTCACTCTTTCTCATGTACAGTTTTATGAGGTCTGACAAATGGACGATGTCTTGTTTATGCCCTTACTGTATCATATAGAATAATTTCACTGTTCTAAACATACCCTGTATAAAATCATCATTTCAATAAATCAATACAAGAAATATATTGAGAATTTATCCTCTGACACTGTCCTACAGGACCTGCTTTGGGAAATTAAAAAGAGATCGAACACACACGAGAGTGTCTCTTAGATTACAGGCCATTTGTTCTAGACCTCTCAGTGGAAGGATGGCTGTATGATTTTCCTAGGCCTGCATAATACCGCACCACAAGATAGATGACTTCAAACAATTTATTGTGTCACAGTTCTGGATGCTAGAACTTAAAATCTAAGTGTTGGCTGTGCCATGTTCCTTGTGAAACCTCTAGATAAAGACCCTTCCTCGCCTCTCCCAGCTTTTTGTACTCCCCAGTGTTCCCTCATCTCTACCTCTTTGTTTCCAAGGCATCTTCCCTCTGTGGTTCTTCACATGACCTTTGCCTCCCAGTGTCTCTCTGTCTCCTATTCTGCCAAGCCACACTGCATTGAGGGACCACCCAGAACATCAGTGATGCATCAGCAAATACTGAAACAGCTTTCCAAGATACCTAATGGCAGCATTAGCACGACAGTTCAGATTTCCGATCTGTAAACCTAGGATTTTTTCCCACTTCTCCTTTAAGGAGCTTGCATTCTGGTTGGACACAGAAGAACCACACATATGCAGAACTTAGAACCCAGCAGTACATAAATCATGACTGAGTGGTATGCCAAATATGCTGAGCAGTGGGAATGAGCAAAGTTGGTAAACATTTTTTTAATGTTTTTTATTTACTTCTGAGAGAGAGACAGACAGCATGAGCAGGGGAGGGTCAGAGAGAGAGAGGGAGATACAGAAACTGAAACAGGCTCCAGGCTCTGAGCCAGCCGTCAGCACAGAGCCCGACGCGGGGCTCGAACCACAAACTGTGAGATCATGACCTGAGCCAAAGTCGGACGCTCAACCGACTGAGCCACCCAGGTGCCATGGTAAACATATTTTACTATGAAGCTCAGAGAACATTTCTTGGGGAAAAGGGTCTTAAACTGAGTCTTGGGTAAGGATCAGTAGGTTTCAGATAGGTAGAAGTGACTAAGAAGGGCAACTATATGGAAGAATCACCAATGTGAGGAAAGGCATGGAAGTTGCTTTATCTAATGGAAAATGCGGGGTCAGTCTAGCATGGTCAAGCTTTGTCGGCTGTACAGAATATTAGAAAACACTTGGGGTGGGGCGCCTGGGTGGCTTAGTCAGTTAAGCGTCCGACTTTCGCTTAGGTCATGATCTCGCGGTTCGTGGGTTCAAGCCCCGCNGAAAAGACTTGGGGTGCCTGGGTGGTTCAGTCGGTTGGGCGTCCGACTTCGGCTCCGGTCACGATCACACAGTTTGTGGGTTCGAGCCCCACGTCAGGCTCTGGGCTGACGGCTAGCTCAGAGCCTGGAGCCTGCTTCTACTTCTATGTCTCCTTCTCTCTCTGACCCTCTCCTGCTCATGCTGGCTCTCTCTCCCTCTCAGAAATAAATAAAACATTAAAAAAAAAGAAAAGAAAAGACTATGTCACCAAATTACACTCTCCCTTGAATGTGAAACCACAATCGTAATTGCTGAAAATGGATATTCCAGATTTAAATACAGATCAGATTAAAAACTTGACCACAGTGGGAGGGCATCACAAAGTTATATAAAATATTTCTTCTCACAGGATTGGTCAATGGTCACGAGTATTGCATACAACGTGTGGTACATTACATTATTGGCCCTCATTCTTCACATCTCCCCGTTTCCATTTTCTTTTCCAAATACTGTTTAGGGCCTCCTTTCCATTGTGGTCATGTGACCCACCCTGAGTCTTGACTTTGGACTCACCCATGTACTTGCTTTGATCAATAGGTTGTTAGCAGAAGTGGCACAAGGAGAGGCTTAAGATAAGCTTGTGCTTGGGGCTTAATCTCTGGCACCTCCACCAGCACGAGGACAAGGGCACACCACACTGGCATCTGGCAGATACTGAACACATGGAACTAAGGTCCATTGTTAGGTCCTAATGCCTAATTAGTCAATCTCCAGCCAGCATCCAATACCTACAGCAGCCCAGACAAAACCAGCAGAAGCCTTTGAGTAAGTCCAGCTTAGATGGGATGAACCACAAGGCACATTAAAAATCCACGTTTATTTTCTATGCCACTGACAGTTCATGATGGCCTGTTACAGAACAACAGTTCACTGGTCTACCACATAGGACACTTCAAAAGATGCCATTCACCTACTCTTTGCAGTTTCATATTTTACCCATTTGTATGCATACATTTCAATGGCGTGCAGTGCTCTCACATGTCTATGCAACCATCCCCTACCCATCTACTTTTAGAATCTGAAATAAAACATTACAAAATATGGAAGCTAAATAAACGTCAGCCACATTCTGTGTGCTCCATGCAAATAGAGTAATGGCTGGATATCAGCATAAACACAAAAAGTAGAAAACATTGCACTTTTTGTGAGGAAGCTCACCAATCAAGTTACTAGCATACATCATACACATGAGGAAAAAACAGACAAGTTGCTCACTCTACCGGTGGAGAATTTGCTTTTCTTGCTGCACCCTCTGTATATGAGACACTGTTAGGCTATAAAATATAGGGAACTCACAGTATGGAGAGAACTCCAGCAGAAAATGAGGATCTGGGTGAGGACTGTGAGTGCAGGCTTCGGTATTTCTACAAAGAAGCCGGATGCTGACTCCGGATCCTTAAAGACCCCAATGACCCCTCTGCTCATCTTTCCCTGGAGACAGAGAAGCCCAGCACAGGCTGGGAAGCCCAGCGGGAACTTGCCTGTGAACCATTTCTACAATTAAGAAAATGGCCTTCCTACTTCTCAGATCATGACATTGCAGGCAGATTGATGTTGCTAAAATGCAACCATGAAGAGAGCCACCAAGCACCACTTGTCTCTTCCAAGAAAAAGGAAAAAGCAAATCTGATTCTATCCAAACTGTATAAAAAGAGCCAGGAATTTAAGAAGAGCTCTAAGAGATCCTGGAAAGGAAGCTTCTTTCCTGTCCCACTAAAAGAGAAACCAATTGGGCAGTAAGTGCACAAGAAGCAGACCACAGTTCGTCCTTCCCAGTGCCCAGACACTGCTCAGCACCACTGTGCTCTGCACCGAGCACAACAGGCAGGTTTCTGCCTTGAAATGCTGCTCTTTAGTGCACCCTGTCCGAGCTACCACATAACATTTTCCTCTTGCTTCTTTGCCTAAAATTTAATATCATGTAAATTGGAGACACTTGATTGTACATGCTTATTTCTATATTTTTATATTCTTTTTTATATTTTTTGGGATGCAGCAAAACCAGTCCCAAAAGGAAGGTATATTGCAATCCAGGCCCATTTCTTTTTTTTTTTTTAATATTTTTATTTATTTCTAGGAGAGAGAGAGACAGCGTGAGCAGGGGAGGGTCAGAGAGAGAGGGAGTCACAGACTGAAACAGGCTCCAGGCTCTGAGCTGGCAGTCAGCACAGAGCCCGACGCGGGGCTTGAACCCACGAACTGCGAGATCACGACCTAAGCGAAAGTCGGATGCTCAATCGACTAAGCCACCCAGGCGCCCCAAACCAGGCCTATTTCAAAAAACTAGAAAAAGCGCAAATACAAAATATAACAGCATATCTAAATGAACTAGAAGTAGAGCAGCAAGAATACCCCAAGCCCAGAAGAGGAAGAGAAATAATAAAGATCAGGGCAGAAATAAATAATATAGAATTAAAAAAAAAAACAGTTGAACAAATCAATGAAACCAGGAGTTGGTTTTCTGAAAAAATAAACAAATTTGATAAACGTCTAGTCAGGCTTCTCAAAAAGAAAAGAAAGAGCACCCAAACAGACAAGATCACAAATGAAAATGGATTTATAACAATCAATCCCTCAGAACTACAAGCAATTATCAGGGAATACTATGAAAACTTAAATGCCAACAAACTGGGCAACCTAGAAGAAATGGACAAATTCCTAAACACACGCACACACACACACACACACACACACACACACACTACCAAAATTCAAACAGGAAGAGACAGAAAATCTGAACAGACATATAACTAGTGAAGAAATTGAATCCGTTATCAAGAATCTCCCAACAAATACAAGCCCTGGGCTGGATGGCTTCCCTGGGGAATTCTACCACAAATTTATATCAGAGTTAATACCCATTCTTCTCAAGCTATTCCAAAAAATAGAAATGGAAGGAAAACTTCTGGACTCATTCTATGAAGCCAGCATCACTTTCATTCCCAAAACAGACAGAGACCCAGAAAAAAAAAGAGACCAACAGGCCAAAATCCTTCATGAATATGGATGCAAATATCCTCAACAAGATACTAGCAAATCAATTTCAACAACATATAAAAAGAATTATCCACCATGATCAAGTGGGATTCATTCCTGGGTTACAGGGCTGGGTCAATATTCACAAATCAATCAATGTGATGCATAACATCAACAAAAGAAAAGATAAAAACCATATGATCCCATGAATAGATGCAGAAAAAAAAAACATTTGACAAAAGACAGCATCCTTTCTTAATAAAAACCCTCGAGAAAGTGGAGATAAAAGGAACTTACTTAAACATCATAAAAGCCATTTATGAAAAGCCCACAGCTACTATCATCCTCAATGGGGATATACTGAGAGTTTTCCTCCTGAGATCAGGAACACGACAGGGTTGTCTGCTGAGAGACACACCAGCCTCTCTGGATGACAGTCACAGCAAGGAAATGGCAGTGTTTGCACAGCTCCTGCCATGAGAAATGAAAACTGCTATCCCTTTCTGCTACTACTGGCTCATTTTGGAAATGAGCCTGCTGGTATGGACCAGGCCTCACAATATCCCAAATCAGACCGATATTCTGCACACAGATACCTCATAAGGAAAAGCATATTCCTGCCTCTTCAAAAGAGATTGTAGATGAAAGCACTGGAGATTATTGTCAAAAGGCTTTTCCTATGGGCCTTGCAGATCCAAGACTTAGATAATAACGAGGGTTAAGGACACAAGAGTTACAATGGAGCCCGGCCCTGCAACAAAGAGCCTAATCTAGAGTTAAGGAACAGATAAGGTCAGAACTGAAGTTAATACTTCTGCCTTTACAAACTGTGATGTATAAGCAGTCCCTTCCCTAAAGCTGACATTCCACAGACACCCTCCCTTACACTGGCAGCTGGGATGAGGATAGATCAGAGTAGCTAAAACATTAATCCAAAAACAAAGGCTGACACCTTTAGGGGCTCCATGGTGTTTACACATTCAGCATCAAGTCAAAACAGTTTCCACAAACAACTCATTTACCAGCTCAAATACATTCATCCTCTTGTGAGCCAGACAGAATGGCTCTTACCCTATCTAAACACTTAACCTATGACCTAATATTAGCATTATTAACTTGGAACAAATACGTAGGTCATCCTGTTTTTCACTAAGAATACTCTGTTATTTCCTTAGTTGTAAGATTTACTCAACCTCACTATGATTTAAGTAATTCTGCAAGAATATTTCTGAAAAACCTGTTCTTGTACACTTTTCAAAGTATCTTATCACAAAGAGCTTTCCATTGTAAAAATTCCTTTTTCTGATCTCATGTTGTCATTGGACCTTTAAATAAAGACACCAAAACAGACAGCACAGTGATGCCTGCCTGATGATCAGAAAGAATCTCAGGGCTCTCTCACTCTCTCTCGCCAACACCGTCCATCCTTCAGGGACCCCTGGACCTGCTGGAGCCGGCCTCCGGCAGACGTCCACTCTCACCACTGTTGTTTACCATAGTGCTAGAAGTCCTAGCATCAGCAATCAGACAACAAAAGGAAATGAAAGGCATCAGAATTGGCAGGGATGAAGTCAAACTTCCACTTTTCACAGATGACATGATACACTACATAGAAAACCTGGCAGACTCCACCAGAAGCTTACTAGAACTGATCCATGAATTCAGCAAAGGTGCATAGTACAAAATCAACATACAGAGATCACTTGAATTTTTAAAAAAATTTTTAAAGTTTATTTATTTTTGAGAGAGACAGAGCATAAACAGGGGAAGAGCAGAGAGAGAGAGAGAGAGAGAGAGATACAGACAGACAGAATTGGAAGCAGGCTCCAGGCTCTGAGCTGTCAGCACAGAGCCCAACGTGGTGCTCAAACTCACGAACCATGAGATCATGACCTGAGCTGAAGTCGGACGCTTAACCGACTGAGCCACTTAGGCGCCCCTGAGATATTAGTTGAATTTTTATACACGAATAATGAAGCAATAGAAAGAAATCAAGAAACTGATCCCATTCACAATTGCACCAAAAAAAAACCCCATACAATACCTAGAAATAAACCTAACCAAACACGTAAAACATGTGTATCATGAAAACTATAGAAAACTTATGAAGGAAATTGCAGAAGGCAAAATGAAATGGAAAAACATTCCAGGCTCAGGGATCAGAAGAATAAATATTGTTAAAATGTCAATACTATCCAAAGCAATTTACACATTCAATGCTATCCCAATCAAAATTGCACCAGCATTCTTCTCAAAGCTAAAACAATCAATCTTAAAATTTGTATGGAATCACAAAAGATGCTGAGTAGCCAAAGTAATATTGAAGAAGAAAACCAAAGTGAAAGGCATCACAATCCCAAACTTTAGCTTCTACTATAAAATTGTAATCATCAAGACAATATAGTATTGACACAAAAATGGACACATAGATGGACACATAGACCAAAGGAATAGAATACAGAACCCAGAATTGGACCCAGAAATGTACGGCCATTAATCTTTGACAAAGCAGGAAAGAGGATCCAATGGAAAAAAGACAGCCTCTTTATTTGTTTATTTTTTTTTAATTTTTTAATGTTTTATTTACTTCTAGCAGAGAGAGAGAGAGACAGCGTGAGCAGGGCAGGGTCAGAGAGAGAGGGAGTCACAGACTCTGAAACAGGCTCCGGGCTCTGAGCTGGCAGTCAGCACAGAGCCCGACGCAGGGCTCAAATCCTCGAACCGCGAGATCATGACCTAAGCGAAAGTCGGACGCTTAACCGACTGAGCCACCCAGGCGCCCCTAAAAGACAGCCTCTTTAACAGATGGTGCTGGGAGAACTGGACAGCAACATGCAGAAGAATGAAACTAGACCACTTTCTTACACCATACACAAAAATAATCTCAAAATGGATGAAGGACCTGAATGTGAGACAGGAAACCATCAAAACCCTAGAGAAGAAACCAGGAAACAACCTTTTTGACTTCAATCGCAGCAATTTCTTACTGAACACATCCACAAAGGCAAGGGAATCAAGAGCAAAAATGAACTATTGGGACCTCACCATGATAAAAAGCTTCTACACGTCAAAGGAAACAATCAACAAAAATAATAGGCAACCAACGGAATGGGAGAAGATAGTTGCAAATGACTAATCGGTTAAAGGGCTAGTATCCAAAATCTATAAAGAACTCACCAAACTCCACACCCGAAAAACAAATAATCCAGTAAAGAAATGGGCCAAAGTCATGAACAGACACTTCTCTAAAAATGACATCCAGATGGCCAACAGACAAATGAAACGATGCTCAGTGTCACTCATCATCAGGGAAATACAAATCAAAAACACACTGAGATACCACCTCACGGTGGTCAGAGTGGCTAAAATGAACAAATCAGGAGACTATAGATGCTGGCGAGGATGTGGAGTAACGGGCACCCTCCTACACTGTTGGTCGGAATGTAAACGGGTGCAGCCCCTCTGGAAAACAGTGTGGAGGTTCCTCAAAAAATCAACAGTAGAACTCCCCTGTGACCCAGCAATAGCACTGCTAGGAATTTACCCAAGGGATACAGGAGTGCTGATGTATAGGGGCACATGGACCCCAATGTTCATAGCAGCACTCTCAACAATAGCCAAAACATGGAAAGAGCCTAAATGTCCATCAACTGATGAATGGGTCAAGAAGATGTGGTTTATCTATACAATGGAATACTACATGGCAATGAGAAAGAATGAAATCTGGCCATTTGTAGCAACGTGGATGGAACTCAAGGGTGTTATGCTACGTGAAGTAAGTCAGGCAGAGAAGGACAGAAGGACAGATATCGTATGTTTTCACTCATAAGTGCAACAGGAGAAAGTTAACAGAGGGCCATGGGGGTGGGGGAAAGGGAAAGAGGGGTGATTGCCATGGAGGAGGGCACTTGTTGGGATGAACACTGGGTTTTATATAGAAACCAACTTGACAATAAACTATAAAATAAGATTAAATAAATAAGAATGAGTATAAAAACGGGAATGAATATAATAGCTTTCGGCTGTTGTTTTACACTGCTCAAGTCATGTTTATTTCTTCCACCTTCTCTTGTCAAATATGGGTATTGAAATGAGAAATCTCAGCAACTGACTTCATTTAACAGCATTTAAAAACGAATTGAGAAAAATATATATGCTACTGGAATTTCCTAAAAAAATTCTTGTATGAGAAAATGTTCTCTTAGGAGAAAAATTGTACAACATCAAAACCAAAGCACCTCGATGACTATTTGTGGATGCAGACCACTTTAGGGGGCAGGGGACTGAAGCCAGAGAAATCTATGTTCCGGCAACCGCCTTTGTGAAAACAGGCTGGGGGAGAGGCAGGTGTGTCAAAGTCAGCATTTGATTTTTTTTTTTATCACTACAAAGGTTTGAAAATAATTTCATCTTACTCCAGGAATTTCCCCCCCCCCCACACACACACACATTTTTCCTTTGACATCTGAATAGGTCTCTAAATTCTACATATTCTCCTTGTAATTAGGAAGCATTCACACTCCCTTCTCATACCAGGAAACTAAATGATCAAAAATGATGAAGGATCTTAAATTTTAACAGAAATACTAATAGGTACTATTTATTACGTATCAACTGTGATCTTGGCAGTATACCAAGAGCTTCATCTGCCTCTGATAGCCAGACAATGAAGCATTCTTTTTCCGTTTTTTATAGAGGGCAAGACTGGGGCCTACAGAAGGTTAGGTAAGTTTCACAAGTGATAGAGCTAGAAATTGGTCAGTTGTGTCCAATTACAAACTTCAGGTTCATAATGGCATGTTTACTCTACCCCACTTTATTATTATTATTATTATTTTAATGTTTATTTATTTTTGAGGCGGAGAGAGACAGAGCTTGAGCGGGGGAGGGGCAGAGAGAAAGGGAGACACAGATTCAGAAGCAGGCTCCAGGCTCTGACCTGTCAGCCCAGAAACCGACTTGAGTCTCAGAACCATGAACTTCAAGATCATGACCTAAGCCGAAGTCAGATACTCAACCAACTGGGGCCCCCAGGCGCCCCTACTCTGTCCCCTTTTCAGTAGAGACTTTTGTAAAACATTAGGCCTAAAGGAAGGACACGGATTGGAAGTACTTTCACTTTTATCATTTAGGCCATGAAGAGCCATACAAGGACTCAACCAAGAGAATAAGTGACTGCTCTAAAGCAGCATGGAAAACAGCTGAACAGGGGTGCGTATGGAGACAAGGAGAGCAAGAAGACTTGGGCAGGACCGAGATGGTGAGAGCCTGAAGTCAGACAGTAGAGTGCAGTGGAGAGAGGAGATGGATGAAGAAATATTTAGGTAGCAGAACTGGCAGAACCTGGCACGTTGGTACGAATCTGTAAAGGCACACACGCATGCTCCACGGCAGAATACAAAGCAGGTGGTAAAAGGTTCTGCACCTACGATCATCCTTACACCTAGGCAAGAAAGGCCCCTTCCATGGGCTCCACACTTTAGGAGACTCTGCATATAACAAATACATGAAGAAAAACATGTCCCTAAACAGCCCGTGCACCCAAGGTCTGGCATCAAGCACTGGTGTTGGACACCCTATGACCCTAAACATCCCTTCAGGCCCCAGGGAAATGCTTTTCCTCAGCTCGTTTCCCCTCTGTCCTGAGAATGGAAGGTCATCACATCTGGATGAAAGGAGGACTCTTGGGCTGTGCCATTGGCTGTGCTGAACAGCCCTGCAAGGGGTAGGAGATGGGAACAGTGTAAGCCCTGGGGTACGAGAAAGGGCTCTGATCAACTTGTCAAATCTTTCCTCCTAGCAGAGGTGCCATGGATTCCTGCTTACCAGAGGGTCTTTACTCAGGAGTGCCTGGCACCCATTGTTCTGCTCCCCTCTTTGTGTGCGATTAGGCTATTATTCTCCTCAGCAGCACACAGCAGCAGGGTAAGAGCTAACATTGTGAAGCCATCCATGTCACCTCCAGACGTGGATGGGCACAAGACTTGTGTTGATGTTTCTGTACAGCTCTGTGTATTGATTTAAGAGATGATAACAATCTCAGTATGAGTTAATGATATGTGATAAAAATACATTTTGTAGTATCTTCTATGAAAATGATAACTGATCATATCTGATTCTATTTCATTTTAAAAACTTTTTATTTAAAAAAATTTCAAGTTTGTTTTATTTTGAGAAAGACCATGTTTGCGTGAGTGGGGGAGAGGCAGAAAGAGAGGGAGAGAGAGAATCCCAAGCAGGCTCTGCACTGTGAGAGAAGAGCCTGATGTGGGCCTTGAACTCACAAACTGTGAGATCATGACCTGAGCAGAAGTCATGCTTAACAGACTGAGCCACGTCTCCAGGAAAACAGCTTTAATTTGGTTAAGGATTGGATTCTGGATTTCCGCTCAGGTCACCATCTCATGGTTGTGAGACTGAGCCCCGTGTCGGGCTCTGCACGGGCCTGGAGCTGCTTAAGAGTCTGTTTCTCCGTCTCCTTCTACCCTTCCTCTGCTAGCACATGTATTCTCTCTCTCACACTCAGCAAAACTAAACTAAACTTGAAAATTTTTAAATGTAATCTTTATAATAAGAAAACGTTTTTAAAAAGTTAAAGAATACACAAACTGTGGCACATCCATACAATGAAATATTATTCAACAGTAAAAAGGAATGTGCAATTAAGGCACGAAAAGTCACAAATGAGACTTGAATGCATTTGGCCCAGTGAAAGAAGTCAGCCTGAAAAGGCTATATCCTCTATTGTTCCAATTACCTGACATTCTAGAAAAAGGCAAAATTATACAAGTGGTAGAAAGATCAATGGTTGCAAAGATGTGGGGGGAGACAGTATGGTTGAACAGGTAAAGCAGAGGCGATTTTTTCCTTTAATTTTGTCCTTTTAAAAAGTATTTAACCAGCATCGGGCTGGTTCTTGGCACCTAGCAGGCACTCCGGTATTGTGGAAGTGGGAAAGATAAGCATTTACATTTAGGAACTCTGTGCTCTACCAGGAGCTAGGTGGTGTGGTTCATACTGTTGACTGGCAGCATACACACATAGCAAAAATTCCAGGGCTACTTGGAAATTCTATAGGGTAAGCCAGGGCCAATGAGTTGTGCCTAATAGAGGCAATAGAGAAAGAAAACCTTGGCATTCCTATTAGATCCATTTAAAAAGAGAAATAAATGGGGGCGCCTGGGTGGCTCAGTCAGTTAAGCATCCGACTCTTGATTTCAGCTCAGGTCATGAACTCACAGTTTGTGAGTTGAGTGTCGCATTGGGCTCTGTGCTGATGACCCAGCCTGCTTGGAATTCTCTCTCTCTCCCTCTCTGCCTTTCCCCCACTCATGCTTGCATGCGTGCAGCTCTCTCTCTCTCTCAAAATACCTAAATAGACCTGTGTATTTGGACCCCAAGGAAAAAGGAGCTTGCTAAAGATTTATTTAAGTTATTGAAAAAGTTCAGGAAGATTTGATTCAAAGCAATGATAATTAGGATAAAAAGCAGGATGAACATTTCCAAAATATGACAAATTTCTTAGTAAAATATTAAGTTGCAGAAGAAGAAAAGTATTAAACTAGAATTTATTTTTTAAAATATTTTTTTATTTATTTCTAGGAGAGAGAGAGACACCGTGAGCAGGGGAGGGTCAGAGAGAGAGGGAGATACAGACTCTGAAATAGGCTCCAGGCTCTGAGCTCGCGGTCAGCACAGAGCCCGACGCAGGGCTCGAACCCACGAACCGCGAGATTATGACCTAAGCGAAAGTTGGACGCTTAACCGACTAAGCCACCCAGGCGCCCCTTAAACTAGAATTTATTTTTTTTTATTTTTTATTTTTTGGCTTTGATTGATTGATTGATTTTACAAATAGTTTATTGTCAAATTAGTTTCCACATAACACCCAGTGCTCATCCCCACAAGTGTCCCCCTCCATTCCCATCCCCCCTCCCCCCCACATCCATCANGTTTTATGTACTTTTCATTTTGTATGATTTTTAATGTAGTTTTGTAATTTTATTTTCATATAATTGTATTTTTATGATTTTATATACTTATTTTATTTTCATTTTATATCATTTTATTTTATATTTTAGATAATTAT
>NW_027533258.1:13480-18773 GCF_008692635.1 Crocuta crocuta
TTTATTTTATATTTTAGATAATTATCGATGGCCATTAGTTAGCTTGTGACAAAACAATAGTTGCTGATTTTTTCCATGTTATTCATGTGTCTTTTTTTATATGTAAATATTAATGTTTATAAAATTGTATAATCTATATCACACACGTTTATAGTATATAAGTAATTATAGATATTTATAATAATTATGATGGGGTGCCTGGGTGGCACAGTCAGTTAAGCATACGACTTCAGTTCAGGTCACGATCTCCTGGTTCATGAGTTTGAGCCCCACATCCGGCTCTCTGCTGTCAGCATGGAGCCTCCATCAGATCCTCTGTCTCCCTCTCTCTATGGCCCTCCTCCACAGTCTCAATCTTTCAAAAATAAATAAACATTAAACTTTTTTATAATAAATATATTTCTGAGTACTGTACCAAATTAATAAATTAACAAAGTAATAATAAAGGTTTTCTAATAAAAATTACTGGCTCACTGGCACCAGAGACACTGCTTTTGCCCCCTCATTCCGAGCTATTCCGAGGGCCTTACGCTGCCAGATGTCTGATCTCCAGACAAATGAGTTGTTTCTCTACAGGGGTTATCAGGATTTTAGTGCATTTTGCTGCAAGGGACCACCACTTCCATGACCAGACTACAATCTGGTTTATGGAGGCCTCACTGGCAAGGCCAGTCTGTTGTCAAAGTTCTTTAGTGAAAGCCTTGACAATGTTGTGTTGCCACAGATTTTGTTTAAAGGCAGTGCCATTTGAGAATGCCATCTTGAGGGGTGCCTCGCTGGCTTAGGTGGTGGGGCTTGCACCTCTAGATCTCAGGGTCTCTCCACATTGGGTGCAGAGAGTTCTTTCTAAAAAAAAAGTTAAAATGCCATTTTTTTTTACAAATATTTTGTCAAGTTGGTTTCCGTATTAACACCCAGTGCTCATCCCCACAAGTGCCCCACTCCGTGCCCATCCCCCCCCACATCCATCAGTCCTCAGTTTCTGTCAGCATTCAAGAGTCTCTCATGATTTCCCTCTCTCCCGCTCCCCCACCATTTACCCCCTTCTTCTCCCCCATGGTCCTCCGTTAAGTTCCTCCTAATCCTCCTATACGTGCAAACATATGGTATTTGTCCTTCTCTGCCTGACTTATTTCACTCAGCATAATACCCTCAAGGTCCATCCATGTGGCTACACATGGCCAGATTTCATTCTTTCTCATTGCCACGTAGTATTCCATTATATAGATAAACCACATCTTCTTGATCCATTCGTCCGTTGATGGACACTTAGGCTCTTTCCATGTTTTGGCTATTGTTGAGAGTGCTGCTATGAACATTGGGGTACATGTGCCCTATGCATCAGCACTCCTATATCCCTTGGGTAAATTCCTAGCAGTGCTGGGTCATACGGGAGTTCTACTGTTAATTTTTTGAGGAACCTCCACACTGTTTTCCAGAGGGGCTGCACCAGTTTACATTCCCACGAACAGTATAGGTGCCCGTTTCTCCACATCCTCGCCAGCATCTCACGTTCTCTGATTTGCTCATAAAATACCATTTTGAATGTAACAGAACTTGAAGGCTGATAATATCTGGAAAAACTGGAAATACTACCAAGGATCTCAAAGGTAATCTTTGTGTTAGACACTGCCTCTTCAGAAGATGATCTAGAAATGCTAGCAATGAACTGCACTCAGCTTTTCAGCACCCACGGTTATAAAATGTATCCCTTTTCTTATTTGCCAACAGGACAAGCCATCTTCTCACTCAGTACAAGGAGCCAAAGTATTTTGAATTTGAATCGCTGGAATGTGGAAAATGCTGGATTCTTCACCTCTACTCTACAGATGATGTGGATGGACTGAAACACAGCTTTTGGCAGTTGATGAATTCGTTACAAGACAAAGATCACCGTGAAGCTGTGAGAATGTGAAATCGGGCAAGGAAAATGGGTTCCCAAAGGTCTTGAACCTATCATGTTAGTTTCTCAGTATGATTTTATTTTCCTATCAGGTCTATATTGCTGTCAATATTCGTCTACTTATCTCAGACTATCCTTTCTCTATTCAAGTTGAATATTCTGTAAATCAGGTGATTTATCATTGGCATTAACATTAAGCACAAACAACCCAGAGAGAATGGATTCTCTGTTTATCACTAATTATACTCACCACGTGCCTCCTCCTTCTGTTCTAAGTTTTTCCTCTAAATTTTGTGCTAAAATGGATGGCATTCGTGGTTCAGATCCCTTATGAAGAACTCAGCCTAGGTCGGCGTGGGGAGTGTTCTGTGCCTGGTGCTTTCTGTACTTTACTGGTTTCAAGATCTCTTGGAATTGTATTTTTCATTTTTGGTATATGGGCCTTATATGTTGCGAGAAAAATAAATGCCAAAAACATCAGTGATTCACTTTATCAGGAGGTGCATCCGGCCTTAGTAAAATTAACTTTAAAACCTTAAAGACAACATGTACATTTCCTTGATTACATCTGAAGCCTCACTCCACTCTTCAGAACAAAGACATTCTTTAGTTTTTGAGAGGAATTAGAAGACATTTAGACACAGTGCATATGGCATCACTAATTACTATTCTATCACCTTCAAATATTTTTGAATGGAATAGATCACTCTGCATATCACATAGGTATACTTTCCTTAAAGTCTTAAATGTTTGAAATAGAGAACAGTAACTTTTAAAAGAATTGACAAAATATTTTTAAACAGCCAAAGGAAGGCTACTTTGTACTGGCTAAAATTTAAGCTGCCATGGGTTTCACAAAGGTAACAAAGCCAGAATCACCTGTATATTCATCTATTAACTGTTAGTGTATTTTCCTGAGCTCTCCAGCAAGCACCAGCTGGTAAGCTGTAACACCCACAACCAAGGGGCCTTGGAAACTCTGTCCTCAGGGCCCTGGCCCAGGGACGTCTACGAGGTACAGGGTGGACTTTCCTAGGCACCTCCTAGCCCAGGCTGTGCCAGTTCGGGGCCCCCCTCAGCCGGTGTGAGTGGTCCCTAGTACCACAAGTACCATTTAGAAATTTCCGCAGACCAAAACCCATTGTATCTTGGTCATCTGCAGTCCATTAGATACCCTTCGTGGGTAGAGAAACTATTTAACCAATAATAGTCCTAATCATCACAATCATGTGATTAGAGCAATGACAAAAATCGTCATTATTTACTATTTCTAGTATTCCATATTTACAGTTTTAAAAATGGAAACAATTCTTATGTATATAATTGTTTACCATTTGTGTATTTATAATAACTTATGTTTGTAATAAAAATTATCATTGCTGTGACTCTCAGGACACCTATTCCCATTCTATCTGACAGACAAATCTGGGCCTTAACTGTCAACTTGTCTATTTGGGTATCCAGTCCGTCCATCTGGTCTACTTTCTGAGACAGACAGACAGACACACACACACACACACACACACACACACACACACACACAGCTGTTCGACGCCTCATTTTGGCGCCAGGGATGAAGTCCGTTTATTTTATTTATTTTATTTTTTTAAATATTTTTATTTCTAGGAGAGAGAGAGAGAGAGAGAGAGANCTGCTGGTCAACCTTATGCTCAACCGCGAAAAGAGGCGTTTAGGACGGCTTCCAATCCGGTTCAAGCCTCCTCAACCCCGTCCCTGCCCAGGTTGAGCCATGGCCAGGTTGGGAAAGAAGCGGGAGTCGAGGAGGATTCAGGCTGGGCGGGTAAGTCCGCCGACAGTGATCCACGTGGGACCACGGGAAAACCCGGGGCGCCCTTTCCGCTCCCCGTCTCCGAACCCGGGCCGCCGTCTCCCCTTACCTGCAGCGGACGGGCACCGGCATGCGCTGGTCCACCCGTCTGCGCAGCCCCCCAACACGTCCGGGAGATGCTACGACAGCCTTCGCAAGAGACCTGCTCGTCCAGTCCCCAGCGAAGGCAACACACGCCGCCGCCGCGGCGCCGCCGCGAAGATCCGGCTGGCGATGCCGGCCTCCTGGAGCTCGGCCGCGTCCCGTCCCTCGCTAGTCGCGCGCGGGCTCCGGGGGGAAAAGCTAGCAAGGCGGCCGCCAGGTGGCGCTAGACAACCGGCGCAAAAGTGCGCGTGCGCGCGACGACTCCGGACCGCGGGCGGGCGAGGGCGCACCACCGGCCGCCGGCGAGTCCGAGCTCATCCCGGTCCACCTCGGATGGCGCTTCCCCGCGCCAGGGGGGCGGAGGGTGTCCCGCATGGACCCGGGAGTCCCCCTCCGGACGGATCGGCCCTGCCTGACACGGCGCGGCTCCAACAGCATAAGGAGGATTTTGAAAACTTTTTTCAGGAGGTCTCCCTGGAGCCGCCTTCTGCCTGGGACGACGGGAGGGGGACAGATTCTACGCGAATCCTGCGCCAGCGGTAAATTTCCCGGGGACGCCGTCAGGCCTGGTCCCCTAGACCAACTTCTGAGAGTGACAGGAGTGCTTCTCAGTCTCCTAGATGGACAGAACATCTGCGGGGATAGCGTGGGCGTGGACTGTAAAACAAACCATAAAAGTATTTGTAGGAAGTGTGGAGAGAAGGAATGTTCCTTATGCTATGATGTTGGACTGGAGGTCTCCTGAAAGCATAAAGCAAGGTCCAGAATCCATCAAAGAAATGAGTGATCAACTTGACCACATAATGATTAAACAAAATTTACTTTTGTGTATACCGCAAAGAGAGTCTGTTGCCAACAAATGGGTGTGGGGAGCATTTGGGCACATGCGTGTGTTATACGAAGATTGGTTTCCGCATTGTTTGTTACAAAAGTTGGGAAGATATAATATCCACTAAAGGAGCCACGTGGAAGTGTGGTGTATCCATACAATGCATTAGTATCAATTGTGTTCTGATTTATGGATTAGCCCTCCCAGCTATAGCTATAGCAAGTAATAGAGACTTGGTGGCTTATAAAACAACAGAAATTCAGTGCTCACGTGTCTGGAGGCTAGAAGTCCAAGATCAGGGTGCTGGCATGGTTGGATGATGGCCCTCTTTTGGGTCACAGACTTTCCTTGTAATCTCAAAGTGGAAAGATCTAGGGGGCTTTATGAGCTCTTTGAATATTTTTTATGTTTTATTTTAATTTATTTTTTATATTTTATTTTATAATACATTGTTTTATTTTGGATTTTATTTTATTTTATTTTCATTGATTTCCAGTAGAGTAAACATACAATGTTGATTATTTTCGGGCATATAATATAGTGATTCAACACTCCATACATCACCAAGTGCTCAGCAGGATGGATGGACTCCTCCCTCCCCATCACCCATTTCACCCACCCTCCCACC
>NW_027533258.1:19082-110492 GCF_008692635.1 Crocuta crocuta
CACCCTCCCTCCCACCCTCCACCTCCTCTCTGGTAACCATCAGTTTTTTTCTTATGGTTATGAGTCTGTTTCTCGGTTTGTTTCTCACTCTGTTTGTTGCTGTTGTTGTTTTCCATGTTTGTTTGTTTGTTTTTGTTCTCATATGTTTTGTTTCCTAAACTGCACATATGAGTGAAACCACATGGCATTTGTCTTTCTCTAACAGACTTATTTCACTTATTTGCATTATATTATCTAACTCCACCTGTGTGTGTTTTTTTCCCTCTATAAGACATTATTTCTTTTATATTTTTTTCAGGAAAAGAATTTACATAGAACACCCAGTGCTCATCCCAACCACTGCCCTTTTTGATGTCCCGTACCCCCTTAACCCAGCCATCCCACCTAACACCCTGCAAACAACCGTCATTTTGTTCTCAGTATTTAAGATTCTCTTATGGTTTCTCTCCATCTCTGTTTTTATATTCATTTTGCTTCTCTTCCTTTATGTTCATCTGTTTTGTATCTTAAATTCCACATGTGACTGAAATTATATGATATCTGTCTTTCTCTGATTGTCTTTTTTACTTAGCATAATACACTTTGGGTCCATCCACATTGTTGACAGTGGCAAGATTTCATTCCTTTTAATCACTGAATAATATTCCAGTGTGTGTGTGTGTGTGTACATCTTCTTTATCCTTTCATCATCAGTCGATTGACATTTGGACTCTTTCCATACTTTGGCTATTGTCAGTAGTGCTGCTATAAACATTGGGGGGGGGGTGTCCCTTTGAATCAGCACTCCTGTATCCTTTGGATAAGTACCTAGTAGTGCAACTGCTGGGTTACAGAGTAATTCTATTTTTATTTTTTTGAGGAACCTCCATACTGTTTTCCAGAGTGGTTGCACCAGTTTGCTTTCCCACCAGCAGTGTAAAAGGGTTCCTCTTGCTCTGCATTCTTGCCAACATCTGTTGTTGCCGGAGTTGTTCGTTTTAGCCACTCTGATGGGGTGAGGTGGTATCTCATTGGGGTTTTGATTTGTATTTCCATGATGATGAGTAATGTTAAACATCTTTTCAAGTATCTGTTAGCCATCTACATGTCTTCTTTGGAAGCATATCTATTGATTTCTGTTGCCCATTTCTTCCCTGGATTATTTGCTTTTTGGATGTTGAGTTTGATAAGTTCTTTCTAGATTTTGGATACTAACCCTTTATCTGCTACGTCATTTGCAAATATCATCTCCCATTCTGTCGCTTGCCTTTTCGTTTTACTGATTGTTTTCGTCACTGGGCGGAACTTTTCAACTTTATGAGGTCCCAATAGTTCATTTTGGCTTTTGTTTTCCTTGCCTCCAGAGACATGTTTAGTAAGAAGTTGTTGCGGCTTTCTATTCTGTTCCATTGATCTCTGTTTCAATTTTTATGGCAGTATCATACTGTTTCGATTACTATAAATACACACACACACTACAGCTTTGTAATATTACTTAAAGTCTGGATACGGGGTCTTTTTTTTAAAAAACCACTAATCTCCTTCATGAAGGATGAAGAATGCATGCATTTATCTATTAAAAAACACATATAGGGAAAGGCAAAGCAATTAGAATACCTAAGCAATTTTGAAAAAAAAAAAAGTCTACCCTATATCACCACTGATTATATAGCTAAGTACAATCTGTGTGGCATTGGCAGAGGGACAGTTCCATTGATTGATGGAACAGATTACAGATCCAAATGAAAATGCCCCACTGATTTTTGGCAAATGTGTTACAGCAATTCACAAGAACAAAGACAGTCTCTCTGTCGAATGGGTGTAGGACAACTGGCTGTCCATAGGATCCCCCCCACAGAAAGGGAAACCTGACCTAAATGCCAAACCTCACACCTTAAACAAACATTAACTCCAAATGGATCACATACTTAAATGTAAAAGGAAAATTATAAAAGATTAAAGAAAAAATTATAAGAAAAATATTTGGATTCTAGGGCTAGGTAAAGGGGTTTTAGACTTGACACTTTTTTTAATTCTTTTTAAAAATTTTTTTAAATGTTTTATTTATTTCTGAGAGAGAGAGCGAGACACCGAGAGAGACAGCGCGAGCAGGGGAGGGTCAGAGAGAGAGGGAGACACAGAATCCGAAGCAGGCTCCAGGCTCTGAGCTGGCAGTCAGCACAGAGCCAGATGCAGGGCTCGAACCCACAAGCTGTGAGATCATGACCTGAGCCGAAGTCGGACGCTTAACCGACTGAGCCACCCAGGCGCCCCAAGACTTGACACTTCAAGTGTGATTTATATAAAGGAACAGATGAGCTGGAATTCATCAAGATTAAAGCTCAGGCTTTGTGAAGGAGACTCTTGAGAAGATGAAACAAAGTAAAGACTGTGAGAAAATATTTGCAGACCGCGTATGTGACCAAGGGTTAGTATCCAGAATGTGTGAAGAACCCTCAAAACACAGGAGCAAAAGCAAACAATCCGATTACAAAATAGGCTATGTAATGAACAGGCCTGTCACTGAGGAGGACACACAAATGTCAAACACGCACATTCCTGGAAAGGCACATGAAAGTCATGGTGAGCTGTCGTAACACATTGATGGGAACACCATACACAACATACAGAAGCAGTACCAAGTGCTAGTGAATATGTGGAGAAACTGGATCACTCACACACCGATGGGGGGACATAAAATGTAATGGCCATTCTGGAAAGCAGGGTATCAGTTTAAAACGACAACACAAAATCCCCAATGAAACAAATAAACAAAAACCGGGCAAGTATTGCATAACCCCACGACTGTCCCAGACGAATAGAAGAGATTGTGCAGTAAATGGTTGGCACGACTGGTCTGAGATGTTCAGAAAGGAACGTGCACATTCTAAAGAAAGTTCTGACCTTGGCCATCTCCTTGCCTGTCTAAGCCCTTGGAATGTCCTGCCTACTAAGAATTGTTTTGTCTAGCTAAGGCCTTGGGTCATTTAGCCCAGCAATGTGACTTCTTGTGGGGGGCCTTCAGCCATGTGGTATCAGGCTGACCTCCAGGAGATCAGCTTCCTGGAAACTTGTGAGAGTCCTGTGCGTCCTTCTAGGGAGTGAGACATCCAGCCTGGGGGTAGTCTAGAGGACCCCCACCCCCAGGCCCGACAAAATCCTGGCTGGACATGAATGTTCTCAACAGCTCTGTACCTCACAGTCCCAAACTGGAAGCAACATGGATATCTTTCAAGGGGTGAATACTTGGGGAAGGGTGGGAGGGTGTACGGCAGGTAGTAGAAAAAATGAAGGGAAGTGTTTGGAGAAACATATGAGACGAAGAATGGACAGGAGGAGGCAATGCATTGTCTATACCATGGGAGAGACGGGATGAGGAAAGGCTTCTGGAGGTTGGAACGGGGTCACTAAGTGAACAGTGGTACAATCCATTCAAACGAGAAGTCTGGAGAATGGTCAAGGTGAAGAAGACCAAAATTTTTGTGTCATTTTCTTAAATGTTTATTTGACTTTGAGACATAGAGAGACAGACTATGAGCAGGTGAGGGGTAGAGAGAGAGAGGGAGACACATAATCCGAAGCAAGCTCCAGGCTCTGAGCTGTCAGCACAAAGCTGGACGTGGGGCTAGAACTCACAAAATGCATGATCATGATCTGAGCCAAAGTCAGATGCTTAACTGACAGCCACTCATGTGCCCCTGTGTCACTTTTTAATGTAATGTCCAAGAGCCATCGAAGTCAGAAAATCAACTAGGCAGTTTATATATGATTATGGGTGGAGATAAATCGGGCTTATAAGCACTGGCTGCGGTGAGAATCCCTTAGAAATGGATTAGATTACCCAGAGATTACCCACAATGATGAAAGGGTAGAGAGAAAGGACTAGGGCCCAGACTTCTGCTATGATGCACTCCAAATTTTAAAATCTAGGCAGGGGAGCCGATGCTAGCAAATAGCGCTGCAAGGAACATCTGGAAAGGTCGGAATGAAACGAGAGGATCCTAGAGTCAGGAGCCAGAAATGAGAGTGTCCTCAGACACAAAGATGACCCTACCTGCCTCTCTATCCCCGTCACCACAAGCCCAGGCATGCAGTGGGATCCCACCTTCTCGGCCTCTCTGCTCCTCCCAAACCTGGGGTCAACCAGGATGGACAGGACCCCAATTCCCTACATACTTCGAGCCCCGGCAATTCAGTCACCAGCGCAGACCATCCAAGTTCTAGGGCTGGTGGCCGCACCTTCAGCAGCGCAGTCCCCACCTGGAGACTCGGGTCACCTTCTGGGGGAAGGCTATGCCCTCCCATAGCAGGGATGAGTGAAAGGGACAGTGTCTCTTTGCTCCTGGTGAAGAGCCTGAAAAGCCAAACATTAAGTCTTCTATTAAGAGAAACCTCGGGCTGCATGTAGCCCCAGTCCCAGTTCCAGGAAAAGCCTCAGATTGTTCAAGGCTAAAGCCATCCTCGGACCACCCTCAGTTCAGCTAATCAAAAAGAAAAAAGAAACATCCCTATGGTCTGAGTCAAGGCTGGGAACTGCACATACAAACTAGCCAATTTCTCACTGTTTGTCTGAACCCCACGTGGGCCCTTTGAACTCACTTCATGATTGGTCGTTTCCAAAGGATTCTGAAAAGTCATGATTGGGTACCACCAAAAGTAATGAACACCTCACAGATACTGAATGGTCAAAGCTGTTGCCAGGGGTGCTGTACAATTGTAATTGGTGCTTATGTGATGATGCTATATGTACTGTAACACCCCCATCCCTTACTCCTTAAAAACCCTGTTCGCTATTGTTCTTGGCTTCACCTTGCTGCCACGACACCGGTAGGCAGATGAGCCCCTGCTCAAGCTTGTAATCAAGACCGTTTTGTATTTGCATCGGTGTCGGCTCCTTGGAGATCTCTGGGAACTCGTGAATCGGGCACAACATTTGAGGGCTCGTCTGGGATTCCACAAGACCCCCAGGACCCTCGAACTGGAGGGTCATCCAGTTGGTAAGAATCTCTTTCTGTTGTGTTTATCTGTGTAACTCTGGTCTCGAGACAAATCTGTATTAGGCGACCAAAGGTGGTCAAGGCGGACGCGCTAGGGGGCCACGGTCGCGGGAGACCTGGAAGACGTTCCAGGCTCCTTCTTTATCAGAGGGGAAGAAGTGTCCAGTGGACTGCCCCTAACCTGTATTCTGTATTGGTTCAGAGGGACAAGGCAGGTTGTGCCCACAATCTAACCGAAAGCCTTCGTTCCAGTTTGTTTCTTTTCTGTACAGATTCAGAGGGACAAGGCAGGTTGTGCCCACGATCCAACCGAATGCCTTCGTCCCAGTTTGTTTCTTTTCCGCGGTGCCGCCATCCTGGTTCCAGTTTCGTTTCCCTGAGCGGTGAACTTTGTTATCTGTCTCTCTGTATATGTGTCTGTGCGCAGCGAACTTTGTTATCTGTCTCTTTGTGTATATGTCTGTGTGCGGCGAACTTTGTTATCTGTCTCTCTGTGTGTGTCTGTGGCTGTCAGTTGTGTCTGTTGGACTTTTATTATTGGGCGACTGAGACTGACGAAATGGGACAGACACCCTCTAAACCCCTAGACCTGTTGCTCACTCTCTTCAAGGATATCAGAGCTCGAGCGCACAATCTCTCCGTGAAAATTAAAAAAAAAAAAAAATTCAGACTCTTTGCACCAAGTAGAACAGCAGATCTCTTGGCCCTGCACGGGCTACCTGGACCAAGTTCCATATATCGTTATCTAGGCTAACTTAATAGATAATCCCCCTCCATGGCTTAAACATTTTTTACCTCCCCAGGTGCCATCCTTCTTTGCATCCGCCCCTGTTTTAGTTACTTCCGAGAAACGGGCGCAACCCCGGAAGGCCTCGACTCCACTGTCCTCCCATTTCTGTTCCCATTCCCAGGGGCCTGTTGCCAAGTTCCCGCTCCGCATTCGCGAGTGACCTTCTGCTTCGACACAGTCTTGTGTGTGCACGTAGCCTGTCTTGACCTTGTGTTTGCTACTTGGTCAGCACCCTGGCTCACTTACAAGCTTAAGATATTCTGGCTCAGAATGCATCCTGCGATTGGGGACGGTCAGCCTGGGACAGGGCATTCATTTCCCCTTTTTAAAATTTCTTTAAAATAAAACAGCACATAAACACTTTGTTGCTTTTTCATTGCTCGGAGTTCCTGTCTCCAGCAGCAGAAGACTGACAAGATATCACGGCCAACATTGCCAAAATAAAATAAAGGGGTAAGTTTCTGGCCTGAATGTTGAACAATCCATTCAGCTTCTTGTGTCATCCTTTTCAGCTGTCCCCAGGTAGGTGGTATTGCCGTCTGTGTCCCGGTTGTAAAGCTCTGGCTCTGGCGATCCAACAGATAGAACTCCTTCACCATCTCGTTAAAGCATTGTCTCTTTGCCATGCCTCAGCTTTACCCAGCAGGATGGTATCCAATACTTTTCAGTATCTTGAGCAGACATAACCCTGGACAAGGAGTCAGCGTGGTGCGACCCCTGAGGGACCGGACTCTACTGTCCTGCTTCTGAGGGCCACAGGCCCCCCTGATGATCAGGGCAACCAGCCCCACCATTACGGGCCCTTTGCCACAAGTAATCTGTACAATTAGAGTTCTCAAAACGCTCTGTTCTCGGAGCATCTCCACGCCCTTATTAACCTATTAGAAACTGTTCTGTTCACCCATCAGCTCACCTGGGATGATTTCCAGCAATTGTTGCAGGTACTGTTCACTACTGAGGAACGAGAACGCATCTAGAGTGAGGCCAGGAAATTAGTTCCTGGCCCCACTGGGGTCCCCACAACGGAACAGGCGCATATTGACGCTAGATTTCCCCTGGCACGGCCAAATTGGGACTACAACTCGGCTAAAGGTAAAGAGAGTCTTTTACTCTACCGCCAGACTCTATTGGCAGGTCTCAAGGCTGCGGCTCGCAAGCCTACTAATATAGCCAAAATACATAATATCAGTCAGGGACCAGAGTAAAGCACCGCAGCATTCCTTAAAAAAATAATAAAGGCATTCCGCCAGTACACCCCTATAGATCCTGAGGCTCAGGCAAACTTAGCTGCGGTGGACATGGCTTTTATCAATCAGTCCGCCCCCGACATTTGGAGAAAACTTCAGAAACTAGAACGTCTAGGGAAAAAAGCCTCCAAGATCTAGTGGTCGTGGCAGAGAGGGTACACAGCAGCAGGGAAAGTGCAGAGGACAAGCAGGTAAGGCCTGGAAAGAGAGAAGACCAGGTTCTAGCCAAAATCCTACTCTCGGCAACTGCGGAACTGGAGGACCGAAAAAGACGCCTTAGGCAGTTGACTTCAGAAAAAAATAAATAAATAAAGAGAACTCCCAGCAGCTTGAAGGGCGCCCCCGCTTAGGCAAAAATCAATGTGCCTACTGCAAAGAAAAAGAACATTGGGCCAAAAAAAAAAAAAATTGCCTCCAAAATAAGTCTAAAACTCCCATTCTAGTAATGGGAGATAACAGCGACTAGGGGAGACTGGGTTCGGTGCCCCTCCCCAAGCCCAGAATAACCTTACAAATGAAAGGGAAATCTCCAGACTTCCTGGTCGATATGGAGGGCCCAACATGCTGTGCTCCTACAGCCCGGGGGCTCACTGTCAGCCAAAAGGTCATGGGTCCAAGGAGCGACCGGAGTCAAGCAATATCCACGGACTACCCGAAGAACTGTGGATCTGGGTGTGGGTCGGGTATCCCACTCATTTATGGTCATCGCAGAATGCCCCTACCCCCTTCTGGGCTATAATTTATAGACGAAACTGGGGACACAAATCCATTTCTCCCCTGAGAGAACAAAACTGTTGGGCCCCTGGCGCCGGCCTGTGGCCTACCTCTCCAAGAAACTGGACCCAGTGGCAGCCGGTTGGCCACCATGTCTCCACATGATTGCAGCTGTGGCCCTGCTGATTAAAAATGCAAATAAATTGTCTATGGGGCAAGAGCTGGCCGTCACTACCCTTCATGCAATAGAGTTCTAAAGCAACCACCAGATCGATGGCTCAGAAATGCCAGCATGACCCATTATCAGACTCTGCTATTCAACCCTACCAGAATTATTTTCCAGGCCCTGAATGCCCTGAATCTGGCTACATTACTGCCTGACCTGGACTTGGAGGCTCCCCTCCATGACTGCCGAGATCCTGGCCCATATTCATGCCACCCGTCCGGAACTGCAAGACATCCCGTTGCCAGATGCGGAAGTCACCCGGTACACAACGGCAGTACTTTCATACAATAAGGACTGAGGTATGCTGGGGCCACGGTGGTATCCACCGAAAAAGTCATTTGGGCAGAACCTCTGTCAGCCGGGACCTCAGCACAGAAGGCCGAGCTAATTGCGCTTACTAAAGCTTTAACTCTGGGGCAGAAGAGAAAACTAAATGTCTACACAAACAGTCGATATGCCTTCGCCACCGCTCAAATCCATGGGCCAATTTATAGAGAAAGAGGGCTCCTCACAGCAGAGGGAAAGACTATTAAAAATAAAAAAGGAGATCCTAGCTCTCCTCAGGGCTTTATGGCTCCCCCCCCCAAAAAAAAAACAAAAAACAAACTAGCTATCATCCATTGTCCAGGCCATCAAAAGGACATAACTGAGATGGCCAGAGACAACAATATGGCCGACCGGGCTGCTAAAGAAGCGGCCCTACAAGGCACCCCAGCCCTAACAGTCAAACTCATAGATCCGGAGGACCCCAACCTACCAGAGACTCCTCGTTATTCACTCAAGCACCTACAATGGATTAAAGGACTGCCTATGACCCAATGCCTTAAGGGCTAATGGNGAGCCTGTCAACTGACCAACACTACCGGGAACCCCCATAATCTTGGAACACATCTAAGAGGAAGACACCCAGGAACCTATTGGGAAACTGACTTTACTGAGGTAAAACCAAGCAGGTATGGCTACAGGTACTTACTGGTCTTTGTAGACACTTTTTCAGGATGGACTGAGGCATATCCCACCAAACACGAAACTGCACAGGTGGTGGCAAAGAAGCTGCTGGAAGACATCCTACCAAGGTATGAATTTTCTCAGATGATAGGGTCAGATAATAGACCAGCTTTTATGTCCAAGGTAAATCAGAACTTAGCCACGATCTTGAGGATTAATTGGAAATTACATTGTGCATACAGACCCCAGAGTTCAGAACAGATAGAAAAAAGGAATAAAACCCTAAAAGAGACCTTAATTAAATTGACCTTGGACACTGGCGGAGACTGGATGGCTCTTCTCCCCTTTGCACTCTATAGGGTGCGCAACTCCCCCTACCAGATGAGATTAACTCCTTTTGAAAACATGTCTGGCCTAAATTGCATGCACTCTATCCAAATAAAATGCATGGTTACTAACCACAGGTTTGAGTTTTCAGCTTCTTATTACAAAAAAAAGGAAGACTATTTAGACCTTTTAAAAAAAAAGATAATTTAAAAATTCTAATGTAAACACCTTTCAATTGGTTACTAAGTCCTCAATTGAAGACTAAGGTTTCCTAAGTTAAAATTCTACTAAGTGTACTTAAAACTAATAGAAAATAAAAAAAACAACCTCGTATATAAAAAACTAAGAGATACATAAAAAATAAATAAAAATACATTTTTATTAAAAGTAAAAAAAAATAATCTTTTCCTAAATAAAACTAGTTGTTTAAAAATAATAATTTTGAGACAAAGTTTAAAAACAAAAAAATAAAGGGGCGCCTGGGTGGCTTAGTCGGTTAAGCGTCCGACTTTCGCTTAGGTCATGATCTCGCGGTTCGTGGGTTCGAGCCCCGCGTCGGGCTCTGTGCTGACTGCCAGCTCAGAGCCTGGAGCCTGTTTCAGTCTGTGACTCCCTCTCTCTCTGACCCTCCCCTGCTCACGCTGTCTCTCTCTCCTGGAAATAAATAAAACATAAAAAAAAATTAAAAAAAAATAAATAAAAACAAAAAAAATAAAAGGTCTGTAAAAAAAAAATCTTTAAAAAATATTCTATGTGTGCTCAGAATAAACTAAGTTAAGATAAATAAAATTTAAAAAGTACACTGGTATAAAGTTAAAACTCTGCTTTTCACTCTGGTCAAAACACAAAGTTTTCTTAGATTGTAAATCTGCTCTTAATAAGAGAGTGTTAACGAAGGTTTTCTCCTTTTGCTGACAAGAAAACCAAAACTTTAGGTTTCATCTTTATCAGGTCTTTAATTGCATAGTTAAAACTTCTCAGTGTTAAAGGAGCTAGGTTTTTCTACATTCGCCTTTAAGATCTTTTATTGCCACTTTGGTTAAAAAAAAGAGTTTTAATGATCTGTAATCCTATTTAGGATACACTTTATAACTTCCTAAGGTTTTAACAAACTTCCCAGGATTTAAATAAAAGAAAAAGGGTCTTTTGGCCAATTAGGCCCTTTTATTTGAGATGCTAAGTTACTTGGAAAAACACTATATACAACAGTAAACCTTAAGTTGTATTACATGGGTAAATGCTATAACTGCCCAAATATATATGCAAATCCTAAAGTTTTAATGTTTTGGTATAGGGTTATCACGTAATATTCTGATTACTTAAAATATTATATGTCACAAAAATAACTGAATTTCTTTGTCAACTGCATCATACTGAACTCTCATCAAATCTTTAACAATGTCCATCTGAGATTTTGTCATTTAAATAGACTGCTTGCCTTCATGCAAGAACGTCTGGGGGCAATACAACCCATAATACTTAGGTCGCAGTATCGCCACCCTAATGACTGGGACCCGACCGAAGACCCAAGATTGGGCCTTCAAATACACAAGAGAAGCGGGGAACGAAAAGCCAAAAATTAAGTCTTCTATTAAGAGCAACCTCGGGCTGCGCGTAGCCCCAGTCCCGGTTCCAGGAAAAGCCTCAGATTGTTCAAGGCTAAAGCCATCCTCGGACCACCCTCAGTTCAGCTAATCAAAAAGAAAAAAGAAACATCCCTATGGTCTGAGTCAAGGCTGGGAACTGCACATACAAACTAGCCAATTTCTCACTATTTGTCTGAATCCCACGTGGGCCCTTTGAACTCACCTCATAATTGGTCATTTTCAAAGGATTCTCAAAAGTCGTGATTGGGTCCCATCAAAAGTAATGGCCACCTCACAGATACTGAATGGTCAAAGCTGTTACCAGGGGTGCTGTACAATTGTAATTGGTGCGTATGTGATGATGCTATACGTACAACGTGTACACTGTAACACCCCCGTCCCTGACCCCATAAAAAACCCTACTCGCTATTGTTCGGGGCTTCACCTTCTCCCACTACACCGGTAGGCGGATGAGCCCCTGCTCGAGCTTGTAATCAAGACCCTTTTGTATTTGCATCGGTGTCGGCTCCTTGGGGGTCTCAGGGGACTCGCGAATCGGGCACAACCCTGGACCCTGTCTTACAGACTTTGTGTTCCCTCCATTCCGGAGACACAATACGACCAAGGCCTCCCCCGGCCCGCGCATTCCGCCTGCTCTCATAGGGCAGCCTGAGCGCTCAGCAGGTCCAAGGTGTCCCAGGAGGCAGAGGACAGACACACAAACTCACACAGTCCCCAGGGGCCAAGGGTTCCTCCTCCTGGGGCCAGGAGTGCTGGTAAGCAGATGTTCAGGAGACCTTCACTGCCACTTCCTGGTCCTTTGAATTGATGGCCCCAGTTGATTCCAGTTCTGGTTCAGTTGTTCTGTCTTTTGGATGTCGCTGCTTCTTGTGGGAATGGGAGCTTGAAGCTTCCTAGTCTGACCTCGTGCTCGCCAGGGACCCTACATCTTCTGCGGACTCCATTCATCTCAACGAACAGTCAGAATCAAGAAACCAGTGCTTGGCATGTATTACATTGGGTTTTCAAGCTTGAACCAAGGTTAATTACAGAGGGACGAGCTTTGCAAGGGAATCTTATTTCTCTTTTTCTGAAGTTCTCAAAATGTTCCAGGACAATCAATAAAAAACTTTAATGTTAAAGAATGTCCACATAGTAAGTGGGTCCTCACTGCTCCCTCTGATCTAAACTTTCTTCCCCCACGTCAAGGTTGCACAGTCTCCACCTAGCTTCTGTGACACTGAACTCACCCGATGACACATCTGCCTGCCCACTGGTCCGGACACTTGTACTCTCACTCATGTCTCCTGCCTGTGTCCACTACGTACCTCAGTCCACTGCAGGCAGGAACATGGTAAACGAAGAACTGTTTCTCCACTGAGAGCATGCGCTGGATGAAAGAACTTGGATAAAATTCTCTTCCGCGAAGACACAGGCTGAATGGAGTCCGGAACGAATGAGTGCAGGTGTCGGGAAGGAGAATTTCCAAGTCAGTTCCTGACCTAACAGGGTGGTGATTATAAAAGTCTTCCTCCTCCTCTTCATCTTCCAGCTGAGTAGGTGGAGGGAGAGGTAGAGGGCGGGTTGGCCTTCTGTGCCAGTAACTTATGTTCCTCCTGCTTTTTGCACCCAGGGTCTGAAAGTTCACTTTCCAATGGTCCCTACAGAGTATGACAGCTCTAGCGAGGACAGCAGTGTGGCCAGCATAGGGGTCTGGGGCCAGCCACACAGGTGGGCCCCCGCAGCTGGGAGGGGTTGTGCCCTGCTGAGACCTGCCTCCGGGAGGAGTCCATGTAAGGACACGGCCCGCCATGGCAGAGCGTACCCAGGACCAGGAGGCACCCCAGGACAGGCCCCATCAGGCACTGGGTGGGGGGGGGGGTGGCGCAGGGAGAGGACTCACTGTGAACACAGAACCTTCCTCGTTGCCAGCCCCGAGCCCAGGATGCACAGCAGCGGAGAGGAGGCTGATGTCTCAGACGCAGGAGCACTACCTCCCGGGGTTCTGGGAGAACGCTCGCCTGTCTGCAGTAGAATACAACTTTTGGAAAATGAAGGAAGGTGTGTCTTCATGCTTAGCTTTGTGTTCCAGGCTGTCCATACCTCATGCGATGTTTCCAACTGTGCTCCTGGGTCCATGGGGTCTCCTGGGAGGCACGGTTCCCTTGGGAGAGGAGAAGAGAAGTGGGGTTTCCTCTAAACAATGTTTCATTCCTAAAACATTATAGTTTAGGGGCACCTGACTATAGCTGAGCATTCAAGTCATGAGCCCACACTGGGTGTAGCAAACACTTAAAAATAAAATGTTTAGGGGGCACCTGGGTGGCTCAGTCGGTTAAGCATCCGACTTCGGCTCAGGTCATGAACTCGCGGTTCATGGATCCGAGCCCCGCATCCGGCTCTGTGCTGACAGCTAGCTCACAGCCTAGAGCCTGTTTCAGATTCTGTGTCTCCCTCTCTCTCTGAACTTCCCCTGCTCACGCTGTCTCTCTCTCTCTCTCTCTCAGAAATAAATAAAACATTAAAAAAATTTAAAAAATAAAATAAAATCTTTAGGAAAGAGATTATAGGTCTAGAGGACATGCAGTGAAATTCTAAGTCTCCCCTGTCCTCACACAGAGTATTTTCTAAAAGCATTTACTTGGGTAGCACTCCGTAAATTCTCAATGCCATTCAAGCAGGTCTCTATGTACCTTTTTAAACGTGTTTTTAACCCAACAAGGGATTTTAGCACACAGACTCCTTAAGTTCTTCTGTTCCCTTAGTAAGGTTTTTAGGACTTCCTTCAAAGTCCCTACATTTGGGACATTCTCCTTGGGTCTTTGACTTCCCAACTCAATTCCTTCTTCTGTATTCCTTGTTTCCCGTGATTTGAACAATGGTGGAATAGAGCTGGATCTTGGATCTCCTAGGCCAGTGTATGAAATCATGGAGCTGACACATGGGGCTAGTGGCAACTCAGAGAGGCTGACCCCCTGAGGCCCATTCACGCAGGGTGGCATCACCACTGCAGCCAGACCTGCCTGTGCGCTCGCAGAGAGGCGGGGCCTGCGTCCTGCTCACCTCACCCTGCAGGATCGCACCCACATGGTCTCTCATCAAAACCCCGCATGTCCTGTCTGATCCCTCACCTTTCCCGGCTCCAGCTGGTCCCCACTGCCCCTGCCTGCACGATCACAGGACCCCAGGATGTTTGCCTGGCTCCGCCCTCCCGCCCTCAAACCACCACGACCACCAGACCCTCCTGCCAGGTGCGTAGGCCTAGCTCCCGGTCCCAGCCTCTCCGGACCGTGGCCACTTCCTCCAATGCCTTCAGTGGCCCCAGGTTGTGAGTGGACTCCTCTCCTCTGCTTGCAACAATATTTGTGTAATTTGTGGATTGCTAGATATCTACAATCTCATCTGTTCCCAAGTGCACCATCATTGAGTTATTTCTGTGGAAATCTCAGATGATTAAAACAGATCTATGCCGGGAGCCACACCGGCCTCTCTGGATGGCAGTCACAGCAAGGAAATGACAGCGTTTGCATAGCTCCTGCCATGAGAAATGAAAACTGGTATCTCCTTCTGCTACTACTGGCTCATGCTGGAAATGAGCCTGCTGGTATTGACCCGGCCTCACAATATTCCATACCAGACCCATACTCTGAACACAGATACCTCATAAGGAAAAGCACACTCCTGCCTTTACAAAAGGGACTTTAGATGAAAGCTCTGTGGGTGATTGTCAAAAGGCTCTTCCTATGGGCCTTGCAGACCAAAGACTTAGATAATAACACAAGAGTTACAATTGAGCCTGGCCCTGAAACAAAGAGCCTATTTTGGGGTTAAGGGCAGAACATAGTTACTACATGTATCTTTGCTAATTGGTGAAGCATAGCAGTCCCTTCCTCAAGGCCTACATTCCACAAACCCCCTCCCTTACGCGGGCAGCTGGGATGAGGATAGATAAGAGCAGCTAGAACATAAACCCAGGTGCAAAGACGGACACATTTAGGGCCCCCATGATAGTTTCCACAAACAAACCAGTTCAGAAACATTCATCCTCTTGAGAGCCAGACAGAATGACTCCTAGCTTATCTATATACAATTTAACCTATATGTTATCCTGTTTTTCACTAAGAGCATCCTGTTAATTCCTTGGTTGTAAATTCACTACGACTGGGATAATTCTACAGAATATCAAAAACATGTTATCGCAAAAGGCCTCCCATTGTAGAAATTCCTTTCTCTGACTTCATGTTGTTGCTGAACCTTTAAATCAAGACACCAAAACCGACAGGACAGAGATGCCTGCCTGGTGATCAGAAAGAATCTCAGGGCTCTCTCACTCTCTCTCTCACCGACACCGTCCATCCTTCAGGGACCCCTGGACCTGTCGGAGCCGGCCTCTGACAGATCTAGAACTTATTTTGGCTCCCTGTCCTTGTATCTCAATTTAGGCCTTTTATTCTTGGACCTTCTTGATGGAGTTGCCCCATGTGAGTTCTGCAGGGATCCTTCATTTTATTTTCCCTTCTTAGAAATGTCTGATCTTTGGGGGCACCTGGGTGGCTCAGCTGGTTAAGAAATGTCTGAACTTTGTTTTTTCCCTTCCAGTAGCTGTAACATGATTTAGGATTTGAACCCTGAAATGACTACTTTCCTCATTTTTATTAGATATTTTAAAACTGTGCACACTTCCAACACTTCAGATTAAGGTTTCATTTTTTTAAAAAATGTTTTTATTTATTATTGAGTCAGAGAGAAACAGAAGCATGAGTGGCGAAGGAGCACAGAGGGAGACACAATCTGAAGCAGGCTCCAGGTTCTGAGCTGTCAGCCCAGAGCCTGATGTGATACTCAAACACATGAACTACGAGATTATGACCTGAGCCAAAGTCGGACGCTGAACCGACTGAGCCCCCCAGGAGCCCCCCCACCCCCCGATTAAGGTTTCTAGTGGAGCCTCTGTAGCTCTGCACTGGGCCTCTGCATTAAGGTCACAGGAGAGCCAAGAGCAAAAGCAGAAAGCGGCTGCAAAGCCATTATTTTATCCTTTATTTTATTCTGCAGGAAAAAGACAGATGGCAAAGGAGCAAGCAATGAGAGAGACATTCGAACATCTGGTTCTGATGGCAGAGGTAAAATCAAGAAATAGGAAGGTTCCTGTGTGACACACAAGTCCAGGCCCCACAGCTGCTTCCCACAGATGTCTGGGGTCAGCTGGGTCCCAGGGTACATTCCCTCGCCTGCCTGTAGTGCTGGATCCAGCATGAGATCTCTCTGGCCCCGATGCCTCCTCCCTGAGGGCGGAGGCCCATCCTTAGGGAGGGAGCCTGTCAAGTGTATCCTTCTGGCTTCCTCTCCGAGTCCACAGTGTACCTTACGGTTCTCCGCCCACTCCTGCTCTGGAGTGAACATGCCGTGTTTGTAACACTTTGTGGTTTGTCTCCGGCCTTTTCCTCCTTCAACGGGGCTTTTGTTTGTGATTTTTCTGCAAAGTACTTCATAGTACTTGTGTTATGTCTTTAAAGACTCCATTCCAGGGGCGCCTGGGTGGCTTAGTAGGTTAAGTGTCCAACTTTCGCTTAGGTCATGATCTCGCGGTTCGTGGGTTCGAGCCCCGCGTCGGGCTCTGTGCTGACTGCCAGCTCAGAGCCTGGAGCCAATTTCGGAGTCTGAATTTCCCTCTCTCTCTGACCCTCTCCTTCTCATGCTCTCTCTCTCTCCTAGAAATAAATAAAAAATATTAAAAAAAATAAAGACTCCATTCCAGAAAGATACATTTTTCCAATTTCATCAGCGTGCTCGTTACTTCTTTCTCTCTCTTGTTTTGAATGTACTTTAGGAGGTTCGTTAATGACAATGATAACATTGCGAGTGGAAACAGTAACAATACCTCCTCATTCCCGAGCACCTCTCAGCCCAGGGCCTGTGCGCTCACTGCTGTGATGTTCATGGTGCTGCGAAGTAGATACAATTGTTCTCCCCACTGAGCAGAGGAGGGAACTGAGCTTTAGGAAGCTGGTGCAGAGGCCCAACCCCGACATGTGCAGAGTGTCGCTGGTCTCGTTTCAAAGCCTGGATGTGGAGCCCCTCCCAGGCGTGGTGCCAGGTTCTGGAAAACAGTATCGAGGGAAACACACTCCAGAGATAGTAAGAAATACGTGTAAATGAGACAGCAAATCTCTAAGCTGATCCCCTGGAAAAGGCAGTCCATCAGCCACACTCTCACAGGACGACAGCACTGCACTACTGTGAGGGACTTTGGGGACAGCCGCTGTGGCCCAGCCAATGACCAAAAGCTGGAGGCCTTTGCTAAATGCATTGATGGGACAAGCGTGAACTCACAGAGCATTATACCTTCCTTCCCTTTTATGAACTAAAAGAAAAAAAAAAAACCCAGAAGGCTGACATGCTTATTCTCATATAACCTGCAGCAGCTCAATAGTATTCACCAAACATGAATTGAGACCCTACCACACGCCAAGCTCCATGTACCTGCTGGGGACACACTGGCTCAGTCCAGAAAGTTCCCAGTGAGGAGCACGCAGAACAAACCACCCTGAGAATGGGTCTGACTTATTTATCTGTGTCTTCCTTGGGAAAGGCAGAGAGAGACAGAGACAGAGGGAGAATTTCAAGCAGGCTCCACAGGGCCAGTGTTGCAGGATTCTCACACAGAGTGTCGTGACACCGAAGCTTTTCTTTCCAGGAAGCAACTTTATTCGTGCCGGCACCGCTCATTTGGGTTCGTACCTAAAGAACTGAGCGGCCCACATCACATGGCATAGTTTTTTTTTTATACATTTTCTATTTCTTTGTCTCCCATATATGGTAACACACATAAACGTGTAGTCTGATTAAGTTGTCTCAGTTTACAAGGCCATGGGGGATGTAGGCACCTGGGCGCATATCTCGGTGACCTTGAAGTCTTCTCTCCTCTCCATTTTTTTTTCTCTCTCCTTAGGGAGGGGTTCCTACCACACCAGCACAGACCCAGTTGTGAGGCTTGAACCCACGAGCCACCAGATCATGACCTGAGCCAAAGTTGGATACTCAATAGACTGAGTCACCCAGGCACCCCTAAGATGTGACTTTCGATGCACATCTGTGCTTCCGTCTCATAGGCTGGGCTACAATTCACGTAGATGCCATACATGTGACACCTAGCACCTCCTGTTGGCAGAAGATAGAAGAATCCGTCAGACCATATGGCTTCTACATTGTTTTACCTTTGTCAGAGCAAACTGTGCCCTCAACCACGTCCAACAGGCAAGGAAGACATTACTCAGGACCGTGGCAATGAAGTAGAAAGGCCAGAACTCAGTCTGAGCTCAGCTCCACTGAGGCAAAAGGCAGGAGAGTGGAAGGCCATTCAGGAAGGTGTGTCCAGCAACTAAAGGCCTTTGCTAGTTTGCACTAGGTTTTCCTGGGGTTAGGACATCTGTGTTTGCCATTTAGAACCCACCATGTTAGGCTCTTTCCCTCCCACAAAACTGGGAAATCCATATACTGTGTGTGTCCCTCCCACTCTGCCCTGGCTGCACCCCAGGGGTCACCCCAGCAGGATGTGGCTGGCGTGGGCACTTCTGCTCTTGGTGACTGTCCCCACAGGTGCATCCAAGGGAAAGGGCAGGAGGGCACACACTTGCAGGTGCAGAAGCCACTCCTAGAAACAGGGACTGCTGGGCCAGGGAGTCGGCTGGCCACCAGGTCCCCCTCTCTGGGGCAGGGGGAGCCTGGTCCTTCACAGGAACCTGGTCCCTGAGGGCTCGGGAACCTGCCAGTGGAGAAAGGCCACTGCGTGCCAGTCCGATCCTCTTCCTCAGCTTCAAGCTGCAACCCGAAAGGACCTGAGGGTGGGGAATGGGGCATTCCCACCTTTGCAGCCCCAGGACTTCCGGGTTCCAGGATACGGCAACCGCCCTGCCGAATCTTTGCATGCACCTGATGCTCCAGGCCTTGTGCACGCACGCCCGTCCTCTGCTCTGAGTTCCAAAAGCATCCTAGCAAAAGGCCAGACGTGGTGCTTTTGGTCTTCTGGCGCCAAGTTAGCAGCTGAAGGAGAACGCAGCTGGCTGTCTATCCACCAGCGCTACCCTTGCCCAAGTGCTATATGGGCACTTACCTGGGCAGGCTTTGCCCCTCAGCCACGCCCCTGGCCCTGGGGGGCCCACCTGCCAGGAGGGCTCCACTTCGTCCAGCCCCCTCACTGCAATTGCCGACTACCCTTGGTCCGCAGGGGTCACCGGACGGTCCATGCCCCTGGGACAACTTGTAGGTCATCGTACAAGTATTGGTGACCTTGCATCCACGGTTGGCATCTCCCAGAAGGTAGTTCACGGTTCCGCAGTCCCTGTGCTCCATTCTGGGCTTCCTTGCCACAATGTGCAGCCGGGGGCCGCCAGAAGAAGGCGAAGCTGTCGGATCCCAAATGAAAGGTGTCCTGCAGCTACCTGTCCATAGTGGAGTCACTCTGCAGGCAGTGTAGCAGCAGGTCGTCACCCTGGGGGCATCCACAACACCCAGGATGCCCAAAATGCTCCCCAGAGAGGAGGCTCAGGGCCCTCAGAGGGAGTGGGAAAGAGATGGCTGAGCGGGGGGGGCGGGTAGACCCCGCAGTCACAGAGAGGCAGGATGATCAGAGACGGGGCCTCAGTGGCACAGGGCAGCATGAGCCGGGGTGGGGGGCAGATTCAGGCCCCGGGGGTCCATGGAGGCCCCTCTCCCTTTGTGCCCAGGCCTGGGCCTCTGCAGAGAAATCTCCGTGGGAAGAGCTCAGAAGGCACGTCCAAGGAGAAATCCCAGACCTCCGGTCAGAGCTCCTGCTCCCAGTGAAAGGCCATCGCAAGCTCCTCTAGCAGGACCCAAGGTTCCCCCCAGCGCAAAGCAGGTGGGTCTGGCCACATCCCAGGCCTAGTGACCCCAGGGGGGGCTCACACAATGTCAGTGGTGGGGGGGACCCTCAGTCTCCTGCTGGGGCTCCTGAGGCTTCCCAGAGGAAGGGCCAGGAGGGAGAAGATGCAGAAGTCAGCACCGGGCAGAAACAAGCTTGCAGGAGCCGCTCACCCCCATCTGATCCTTCCGGGCCCGGACACGTAAGATTCCTCTGCTGCCAGCAGGCAAGGGAAGCCTCTGAGGTGGCCGGTGCCCCCTTGATATGGGTTTTCAGGTCACCGCTGAGGACCTAGACTCAGAGAAGCAAGCCAGATCCCAGCGCATCAGCAGGGAACTGTGGGGTGAGACAGGCCACTGCCAACTGTGCTGCCACACAGCCTTCCTGGTCTTTCCCACCGCCCGCTGCATCCCACCGCCCATCCCCCAGCTGTCCTCCCAGCCCAGGTCCTGAATACACAGCGGGAGACAAGCAGGAGGAAGCAGGGCTGCCTTGGCTCTGGGGCTGTCCTGGAATCATCTGGAGGGGCTGACGCTGTGAATCCTGTGCTTCAGAGGAAGCTCAGCGCACCTGACTCCAGAACGGAGACCACCCCCCACCCTCATGTATAGAGTCTTCTGTCTTCAACTCCCAGAGCTCCCCTCCCACTTTGGGTGCCAGTGCCCCTTCTTGCACAAGCTCCCCAATCACTTCTGCTGGGAGTTCAGCCCCTCCAGCAGCTCCTCTGCAGCCTCGGGTCCCCAGCCAGCCTCTGACACTGAGGTCACCCCCATGGAGTCCACGCCACTATCCCAGTCTCTCTTTGTGGGGTCTCCCCCTTGCTCCAGTGGGAGCTTCTTTCCATTTGCCCAGGCCCTTCAGATGCCCTCCAGTGACAGCATGGCTTCAGTCACAGCCACCTCTGGCCTCCCTGCACCGAGGTCTTGGGGTCCCGGCCAAGCTGTGAACCTTCCTGGGAACCCGGAAACACAGCTGAGCCCACATTCTGGGCCACTAATAGGCAGTGGCAGGTAGTCCCCACGGTTAACAGCGCCTCCAGTATGGACCACTGTCAGCCCCAGCTCTGGTCCCAACCCAGGCCCAGACCTTTGCTCTAGGCCAACTATCCTTGGGTAGCATGACTTAGGCAGCTTCTGGGGGCTCCTTCCCCACCTTCTCCACCCTGGGCACCCATGCCAGCACCCAGCCAGGCACTGCTGCCCCCCACAGCTGTATTCCCCTCTGGCACAGCCTCTGCCTCTGGCCGAGCAGCAACCCCCCATGCCCAGTGCTGTGACCAAAGCTGGCCCCAACGGCTGGCAGCACAAGGCCAGCCCCCTTCAGGTCGGGGGTTTCAGCAGCACCTACGGTTTTGGAGAGCAGAGACGCTGCCTCAGATCTGAGCTGCATCTTTGGTGGCCTCAGCGTTGCAGAAGAAACAAGTGGGGCCCAGAGCATCACACGCGTCTCTGGGGACAGCTTGGGACTAAACGCCCGGGGCCTCCCTCACCAGGGTACTTCCGAGTGACCACTGGACCCACCACTGAAAACAACCTTGCATTTAGAGGGATGACTGCTCCTGACTTAAGTCAAATCCCCAGGGACCCACCTCATAAGAGGTCCTTGACTTCCAGGCCAGAGCCTATCACCCCTGCCCAAGGCTGCCTGCAGGGGCGAGGACATCCAGGCCTCTCCTCCTGGTGGTCCTGCCTCTGTGTGAGCACAGCCAGGAGCGGCCTCACCTCGAGGACCCCCTCCTCACCTTCCCATGGCTTCGCTGCACACAAAAGAGCCGCACCAACCACCTGGTCAGTTTCATCCAGAAAAGGATCCACTCACTTAGGGTCTAAGAGGCAAAACCTGGCCTGAGCAACAGCTTCCTTGGGACTTAGTCAGAGGTTCCCTTCCTTCCAGGTCTGACATGTGTGGGCCCCATTTAGGTGGGAAACACAAGTGTACCCTTGACCTCTGCCGCCCTGGAGCAAAACTGCACACCCAGGGAGCCAGTATTTCTGAATATTTGCAGCCCCTACCCCACAGCTGTGCCCAAAGGTAGGTGGTTTGAGGCTATTGTCTGATGCCAATGGCCAGAGGCCACAGGATCGTGGAGAGAGGCCCATGTCCCTTTGCCTCTGCTCCCGGAGTGCACAGGTGTTGCAGGCCGGCTCCGGCAGGTCCAGGGGTTCCTGAAGGATGGACGGTGTCGGGGAGAGAGAGAGTGAGAGAGCCCCGAGATTCTATCTGGTCACCAGGCAGCCATCTCTGTCCTGTCGGTTTTGGTGTCTTGATTTAAAGGTTCAGCAACAACATGAAGTCAGAGAAAGGAATTTCTACAATGGGAGGCCTTTTGTGATAACAATTGCAGAATTATCTCAGTCATAGTGAATTTACAGCCAAGGTATTAACAGGATGCTCTTAGTGAAAAACAGGATAACATATAGGTTAAATTGTATATAGATAAGCTAGGAGTCATTCTGTCTGGCTCTCAAGAGGATGAGTGTTTCTGAAGTGGTTTGTTTGTGGAAACTATCATGGGGGCCCTAAATGTGTCCGTCTTTGCACCTGGGTTTATGTTCTAGCTGCTCTTATCTATCCTCATCCCAGCTGCCCGCGTAAGGGAGGGGGTTTGTGGAATGTAGGCCTTGAGGAAGGGACTGCTATGCTTCACCAATTAGCAAAGATACATGTAGTAACTATGTTCTGCCCTTAACCCCAAAATAGGCTCTTTGTCTCGGGCCGGGCTCAATTGTAACTCTTGTGTTCTTAATCCCCTTTATTATCTAAGTCTTGGGTCTGCAAGGCCCATAGGAAGAGCCTTTTGACAATCACCCACAGAGCTTTCATCTAAAGTCTCTTTTGTAAAGGCAGGAATGTGCTTTTCCTTATGAGGTATCTGTGTTCAGAGTATGGGTTTGGTATGGAATATTGTGAGGCCGGGTCAATACCAGCAGGCTCATTTCCAGCATGAGCCAGTAGTAGCAGAAGGAGATACCAGTTTTCGTTTCTCATGGCAGGAGGTGTGCAAACGCTGTCATTTCCTTGCTGTGACTGCCATCCAGAGAGGCCGGTGTGGCTCCTGGCAGACAGGACTCCTGCCGCTGCCTACAGTTGACTCCTCCCGTCTCTCCATGTTCTTCCCAGACCACTGAGTCTTCCCCATATGTAAAGATAAAGCCTTGTTCTTGTTTCCTTACATAATTCTCCCGAGTCTGTGCTGTGTCCGTAAGTGGAGAGGAGCAGAGATTTGTATGAGTGGTGACATGGGGAGCCAGACCCAACTCTTTCATGTTGCCTGGGGCCCAGCTGTTGAGGGAGGGCTAGAAGGATTCACATCTGAATAGGAAAAGTGTGCTCTGAGTTTAAGTGATGCACCCGGGATAACATGTGTCAGGGAAGTGAGGAGCCTGAAATGAAGTCCCCTCCACTAGAAACAACCTCAGGCTGCACGTAGTCCCAGTTCCAGGAAAAGCCTCAGCGAAGCCACCCTCGGACCGCCCTCCGATCTGCCAATCAAAAGAAATGTGTAACATTCCTGTAGTCTTGGAGACGAGTCAGGGCTGGGAACTGCAGGTAGTTACTTTGTACAAACTTGCCAATCAATCACCGCTTGCAGAAGCCCCACGTAGATTCTCTGAGCCCGCTTCATAATTGGTCATTTTAAAAGACTCTCAAAGGTCATGATAGGGTCCCACCAAATGTAACTGATGCCTCGCAGATACTGAATGGTCAAAACTGTTACTATGCTGTTACTATGGGCATTGTACAATTATGATTGGTGCTTATGCAATGATGCAAAATGTACAACGTGTGCACGGTAACACCCCCACCCTTCCCCCATAAAACCCCTGCTTGCCACTGTTCTGAGCTTCACTTTGCTGCTGCTGTGCCAGTAGACAGGTGAGCCCCTGCTCGAGCTTGTAATAAAGACCCTTTTGCTCTTGCATCAGTGCTGACTCCTCGGAGGTCTCTGGGGAGTCGCGATTCGGGCATAAGAAAAGGAATAACAGGGAGAGACTTCCTTGCTTATTGGAATTGCTGCTTCTCACCCACCTTGCAGACCTGGACGGGGCTGGAACAGCCCCAGTGCACACCAGGAGGCCAACCCTGCATGAGTAGTCTTTTTCTAAGGTAGCAGTTTCTGGTCTTTTTTATTTTCTCCAAACTCTTAGGCAAATCACCTATATCCACATCTCAGGTAGAAAGTATGGGTCTGGTATCAAAGACTGTGGAC
Source organism: Crocuta crocuta (assembly GCF_008692635.1). NCBI lineage: Eukaryota > Metazoa > Chordata > Mammalia > Carnivora > Hyaenidae > Crocuta > Crocuta crocuta. The sequence continues at coordinate 42,988 of NW_027533258.1, forward strand.
CAGGGCAAACAAGGAAAACTTGACCTTGAGGATGTGACATATCCCTGAGCCACCGGTGAGATCCTAGTTTATGAAAGCAGAAGGACTCCCTGAACGCAACTCTTCCCGGTTCCAAAAATTGGGGTGAAAGGAACTGTTTGCAGAGGAAACAAGCTAAAATTCATGTATCGTGATTATAAAAGATAAAAAGCCTTGTAGGTTGAGGTCTGCCATAGGTGGACTTCAGAGATCCTCACCCCTTTCATCACAAGATGAACCTGAACAATGTGAACACCCACAATCCTTAAATCCACCAGACAACGGAGGTCACAGGATAAATATCACCTGAAACACCGGAGAGGCAGGTGAACCTGGAGGCTCACAGCTCAACGGAGCAGAGGTCACTGCTGCAGGAGGATTGGGGCAGCAACATGCACATGCTGACCGATGAATGTCTGTGGGCTCCGTGTTCACAAGATGGACAGGTCAAACCCCGGGGGACACAGCCTTTTGGTACCTCCACACTTTCATGAGCTTACCTCCAGTAATCCCACCACATTTTCAGAGTGACAAAGAAAGCCAAGTCTTTAGTGCATCTGACAGTGGGAGAAGGAACCCACCACTCTGAACCCACCCCAAGTACTCTCCTTAGAAAGCCTCCCTCAAAGGACACCATTCTCCAGGAGCAGCCACCTTGCCTTCTGCCATCCACAGCTGGCCTGGGGGAAAGGAGGTCCCCAAATCTAGTCCCCTCCAGCTTACCCTGTGGAGGAAGGAACCCAGCTCCCTCTAGCATTCCCTCACCTAACGGGGAAAAAAAAAAACCGGAGAAGCAATTGTAGAGATCAAATCCCAGGGACACAGGCTCATGTCACCAGAAATAACATAGAAGATCTGACGGATACACTTGACCTAAATGAAATGGACATTTATGGATGACACCATCTCTCAGTTGTAGAACAAATAATATTTTTTCCTAGAAACATGGAACATTCCCCCAGGTATTCTGGGCTCCATAAACACAGGCTCCATAAACATCAGTATACTGAAATACTAGAAATTATGTTTTCTGGAACATTGGAAATGAAGTAGAAATCAATAATACTAAAATGTCTAGATAATCTCTCACTGCACATTAAACAATATACCTCTTGAAGGCTCATGGTTTAGGGAGGAAATTACATATAACACTGCAAACAGACTGACAAGAAGGAAACATGGAAGTTCATGGTGAGATAACACTACAGCAGGTGCTTGTCACTTCCAATACTCTGTGAAAAAAGGGCAAGAGCTGAAAATCGCTTGTTTAAGTTCCCTCTTAAGGAGCTAGAAAACTAATCAACAAATCAAACCCACAGAGGAGAAAAGAAGGACAAGAGGCAAAGCAAGTAAATACGAAATAGAGGGGCACCTGGGTGGCTTAGTCGGTTAAGCGTCCGACTTTCACTTAGGTCACGATCTCGCGCGGTTCGTGGGTTCGAGCCCCGCATCGGGCTCTGTGCTCTCAGCTAGCTCAGAGCCTGGAGCGTGTTTCAGATTCTGTGTCTCCCTCTCTCTCTGACCCTCCCCTGCTCACGCTGTCTCTCTCTCCTAGAAATAAATAAAATACTGAAAATAAATAAATAAATAAATACGAAATAGATAAACCACAGAGAAAATAACAAAGTCAACAATTGGTTTGTGAAAAGATAATAAAATCAATAACCCCCCCGGCACCACTGTGGGGAAAAAAACAAAGGCCGGAGTTGTGAACGCCCTGTGGAGTGCCCATGTACCTACCCCCTGTTCTGGGAGAACTTTCCAGATGTGAAAAGAACTTCCTGCTTTCATAATTCCCCTTAAGTAGGCTGAGCCAGTTGAATAAGGGATTTTGAGGAATTGATTTCTTTACCCATGTGCTTTCATGTTTACTTTAAGAGAACATAGCATGGGAGCAATCTCCTCAGTGCCCCACTCTCGTTCATGTCTCCCTACAGAAGGAGGAAATCATAGTCCTGAGGGGAGGTGGAAGGCCACCGGCTTCCTTGGCCGCTTGGATGGGACTGATGACGGCCTGGATCTTTTTTTTCTTTTCAAATTTTTTAATGTTTATTTACTTTTGAGAGAGAGAGAGACAGAGTGTGAGCAGGGGAAGGGCAGAGAGAGAGGAAGACAGAGTCCAAAGCAGGCTCCAGGCTCTGAGCCTTTAGCACAGAGCCCAGCATGGGCCTTGAACTCACAAACTGTGAGATCAAGACCTGAAGTTGGACGCTTAACTGACTGAGCCACCCGGTGCCCCTATGATGGCCAAGTTCTTAAGGGGCTCCTGCCCTTGTCTCTGTAAGTCAATGTGTGAATCTGTTCCCTTCAGCAAGGTCAGAGCAGAATGTCCCATTCCATGAGTAGGACCAGGATGCATCCTATAGTCTAGCTTTCCAGAAACAAAATGGTGTCTTGATCCCTCTCTACCCTTTGTCCACAGTGCTCAGTTGGCCTGGACTCCAAATTGGAGAAAGGCTGGGTGCAGCCACGCAGAGCCAGAGACAGATCATCTCCAGGGAATTTGAACTGGGACACAAGGACTCTAATTTGTCTTTTGTCAGCAGCTGGACTTGAAGTTTCAATCGAGGCAGATGATACAGTCCTAGATGAAATGAAGTAACTCTGAAATGTTAGCTAACCCCAAACCACCAGAAGATGGGAATTAAGAAAGAGTAGAGGATGAATCAATGCTTTTGAAAAAAAAAAACCCAAACAACAACAACCCAGTAGTACAGATCAATGAAATCAGGAGCTGGACCTTTGAAAGAATTAACAAAACTGATAAACTCCTAGCCAGTTTGATCAATTATGGGGAATTTTCACTAAACTTAATCAGCAGGAGGGTTCTTGCTAAAATGGGCTGAAGCTGGCCAAGGAAGAACGCAAGACCCAGGCCTAGTCAGAAAGACGGCTCAGAGGAGGGTAGGTAAGGAGAAAATTTGGTTAAGGAGCATCTGCCAGAAGCCGGTGGGAGAGTGGGAACACAGTGGAACTTGAAGACTAGGGACAAAACCCTTCACCTAGAGTAAAGTACTGCACTAGGAGTGTGCTGGGCCCACAGCCCAGGGGTGAGGGCTCAAAACCATCCCCCGCCAGGCCTCCCTTACCATTTCACACTTGTGTTTGGACTATGAACTCTATGACACCAACATTATCTATTTAACATCCTCCTTTGACTTGGCCACTCCTAGTAGGCACCACTGAAGGCCAAGGCCAATGGCATGGCGTGGGGGCCCGACTGGGCACCCCGGCAAGGTCCTCTGTGTCTGTCAAAAGATGGAGGCTGGTCTGCTGTGTGGCTCTATTAAAAAGAAATTCTAGAGCAGGCAAGTAACGCGAGTAACGGATGCCAGTGGCTCCCTAGGCAGTGGGTAGAGATGGAGGTCTTTGGCAAAGGAGCACTAGCGAACCTTCTGAAAACTGGAATGTGTTTTAGATCTTTATTGTGATGATGGCCGGCCCAACGGGGGCACATTTTAGCAAAAGTCATGGACTTGTACACTGGAAGTGCCTGTTTATGTATGCAAATTATATCTCATAAAGTAGATATTGAAGACAAAAGCAAACACTGCTCTCCCATGTAGGATACATTACACAGCAAATAAAGGATATTCATTCTCTGCACTCAGCTTCCTCCCTGCTCTGGGCAGCGGGGTCTTTGATGCTTCCCCTCGATGTTATGATTACTCCTCTATTCAATATTATTTTTCTTCTGCCTTCTCTATTTGTACCCTTAACATTTTTTAGCAGTGAGATCAGTGCTCTCACAAAGCCCTTTCACTACCGAGTGACTAATCATCCTACAAATGTACTGAAATTTTGAGACATAAATAAATAAATATCCCACTGTCTCTGCCCTCAAGAATCTCAGTCTAAATTTAAAATTGTGGAAGAAAGAGAAAGAAAAGAGAAGAGAAAAGAACTTTTAAACTGTGGGAGAAAGAGAAAAAAGAAAAGAAAAGAATGCCTATAGTTAGAGCAGCAGAGCCGCTCACGGGAACTTGGAACAGAAAAAAGAAGTGAAAGTGAAACAGAACAAAGGTCTTTCTTTGAGGTCTCAAATTGGAATTCAGAGAGTACAGACTCCAGAGTAACCAAAAATGTGTCCCACTTTTCTGGGGAAAACAAGAGGTTTTTGCAAGGAAAAAGAGGCTAATTATGTGATTTAGAAAAAGAAAAGAAGAGGGGGAGAAATCTGTTATTTTGATGTGAACTGGTTGAATGACTTGGATGACTGATTATTTTGTGCTGTCAAACGAAGCTCTTCCTGGTATGCATTCGTTAATAATTCTGTCTTCAGGGGCGCCTGGGTGGCTTAGTCGGTTAAGCGTCCGACTTTCGCTTAGGTCATGATCTCGCGGTTCGTGGGTTCGAGCCCCGCGTCGGGCTCTGTGCTGACTGCCAGCTCGGAGCCTGGAGCCTGTTTCACTCTGTGACTCCCTCTCTCTCTGACCCTCCCCTGCTCACGCTGTCTCTCTCTCTCTCTCCTAGAAATAAATAAAAAATATTAAAAAAATAATAATTCTGTCTTCATAAAGTTTATGCTGTCACCAAACCCAAGTTCATCTGTCTGAGGGGCAGCAAAGGCAATCACTGAGACATGAAACATGCAGCAAGAAAAGAGTGTAATGGAGAGGTGGCCAGATGAGCGCAGGAGAGCAAGCCTCAAATGTGCCTCCCCCAAAAGGGAGAGTCAGGGATATTAAAGGCAAACTAAAAAGGTCTGGGTAACAAGGTGCGCTTACTAATCCCGTTAACCCTTTGCTGAACTGGATTCAATATCAACAGTTTTCTGGTACAAATACCAGTTTTTCTGTTGAATTTTAGGAGCAACTGCTTGTAAAACAGTCACTGCTTCTGGCCCAGTTCCCGAGTTTGTGAGTTAGAAAGGAAAACAGAGGTTCAAAATGGAGTCTCTCACGCTCAGAGATTTTATAAAATTCCATAAATGTTATACAAACTAAGGAGCAGACCGCTTATCCCAAAAATGACAGGAAAGGCTTCAGAAAGGAACACGTTTTCAACTGGATCCTGAAAAATGAGCAAATGTCCCACAAAAGAGGAGAGACCAAACAAACTGGACAGAACTGTCAAGAGCTTCTGAGACTTGGAAAGGGCTGTAAGTGTGGTAGGAAACCCTCTGTAAGGAGAGAGAAAAAAATGGAGAGGAGAGAAGACTTCAAGGTCACCTAGATATGCGCCCAGGTGCCTACATCCCCCATGGCCTTGTAAACTGAGCCAACTTAATCAGACTGCATGTTTATGTGTGTTACCATATATGGGAGACAAAGAAATAGAAAATGTATTAAAAAAAACTATGCCATGTGATGTGGGCCGCTCAGTTCTTTTGGGTAAGAATCCAAATGAGCGGTGCCGGCACGAATAAAGTTGCTTCCTGGAAAAAAAAGCCTCGGTGTCACGACTCTGTGCGAGAATCCTGCAACAGAAGTGTCACTGCAGGGAAGCCCATGGAAGGGATTCAGCAGCAAAGATCCAACAGCAGGAACATTAATAAAATTCTGAGGGATATACTTTTTTGCACAAAACCCGGTATTTATCCCTTAGAAACCACAGACAAGTTTATATTGACTGATGACTTCTGTTCTCTGCAGGCTTGATTCACTTAAACCACGAGATCCCATTTTCATTGCACTGCTGACGTACCATGACCTTTCTTTAACAATAACTTTGTTATTTCTCTTACCCTGCTTTTTCTGGTTCTTCTTTCATTCCTTAATAAGTAATAATCATGACCCTTCCACATGGCTTGTTATGTCTCAGACACTTTTCCATCAAGACACTACCTTCTACATGGCAACTAATTTGCCTTTCATAGTGTATCCCAGGAAATAAGGCATTATTATTATGGCCATGTAAAAAAGGAGGAACATAACTGAAAAGTGTCCAGTAACTTCCAAGCTACTTAGAGCAGTGGCTGCTAAGTTTGTTCTCCTTTTAGTAAACTGTCAAGTTCTCTTTATTAGACCCCCGCCTGCCATTTTTTCTCTATGGGAATGAAATGGCTAAAACCCTATTCTTGCAATTACTAATCAACATTTTTATGCACACTTGACTTAACTAAGCCTAAATTTAAACAAAATCATTCTGCAGCATCTGCAATCCATGAAACTCTGAATTCTCTACTTTAATTCTTTTCATGTCCCTATTTTCCAGGCTGCTATGTCCAGCATTTGAGATATATCTTGTTTATTTGCCTAGAAAATGGATCCTTAATTTTTAGACTGAATATATCTTATTAAAATCACCAACATATTAGGGTGCCTTGGTGGCTCAATCAGTCAAGCATCTGACTTCGGCTAAGGTCATGATCTTGCCCTTCACAAATTCGAGCCCTGTGTCAGGCTCTGTGCTAACAGCTCAGAGCCTGGAGCCTTGGGAGTGGATTCTGTGTCTCCCTCTCTCTGTACCCCTCCCCCACTCATGCTTGCGTGTGAGCGCGCTCTTTCTCTCAAATTAAAAAAAATTTCCAAGATATTTTGCAATGTCTTAACACAAATCCTAGCATCCCAATCCCTTCCATGGGTCACATGTTTGCTTCCTGAAGTCCATCCATTTTATGGACTTAATTCAATGTATTTCTTAGTCATGAACTGTCCTGAAAAGGTTTTGATTTGATCCTTACTTTTAGGTGCACTATGTCAGGAGAGATATCTGGGTTGAGACTTCTGTTTCTCTGCATGTTAAAGTACGCCTTCCATTGTTCTGCAGCTGTTGAAATGTCTGGAGCCTGGCAACATTTATTATTATAGTTTTTCCTATCTTTTAAAAAATATAATTGCAGACATTAAAAACATTTTAGAGGCAGTTAAAAAATTTCCCTATATTCTTCACTCAGATTCTTCAAACAGTAGCAGTTGACCACTTTGCTTCATGTTTTTTTTTTACTGCAGTTTAGAACATATAGATATTTTTCCAGACCCCAGAGTCAGTTGCAAACATGTTACTGCTTTAGCCACAAGGGAGTGGGTATTCTTGAAAACAAGGACACAGCTCTTACATTACCAGGGCACAATGATCAAAAGCAGAAAATCCCTGATACAATGCTACTGTCAATGGTTTCATGATACTGACATTGCAGGAGAGTGATTTAGGAGAATGTCCCTCAGTTTAGCTGTCTGGTATGTCACGTGGAGAATCGGCTTGCGCACTTTGAGCCAGAGTAACACGCAGGGGTTTTCTCAATGCATCCCATCACGGGAAACATGAAGCCAGTTCCTCCTCTGCAAGTTTGGCTTTGATGGTGATTTTTAGTTTAAAAACAAAACACATTTTATCAGCACAAAGTTCTTTTAGGGGGCAGGGAGATAGCAGACCGTAGTAATTGAGCACCAGCAAGCTACAGCAGAAATCAACAGGCTAGTGTAACAAAGGAGAGGACTCTTCTAGAGAGGACGAAAGAATTTGGGAGGGGTTGTTTTGAAAGGAAATCCATGGGGGGCGGGGGAGTCTAGAGTTCAGGGTGACAAAGTTTTCTCATTGGCTGGGAAGTTGGGAAAGTCAATTTCAGGGTGAGAGCTCCCCCTTCTGGCCAGTCAAGTGCTTCAGCCATATATAGTTCCAGACCATGTCTTCTGAGTTCCGGCCTACAGAAAAAAAACCCCAGGAATATCCCTGTTTGAACGTGAAATGGTTAAAGTCCTATGGAAAGTACCGCCATGATGTCAGAATGCCGAGTAGCTAGGCCCTATTTGGATACAGTGACCCATGCCTTCCACTTAGTGATAGTCCTTTCCTGCATGGGTCACCTTTATAATTGTGCTGGTGTCACAATTAACAACAACCACAGCTGCAGATGAATATGAGGCCACTGGCTTGTTGTTCCAAAATAAATTGCTTTTCTGAGAGACCTGGCCTCTCTCTATAAAGCTGTCAAGGTCACCATGTCTTCTCTCGGTTCTGGGAGTATCGCCTCCCCTTTCATATCACTGGAGACAAGCAGCCCCTCCCAGATCCACTTAAAATGAAGCAGCCGCAGCCACGTCAAGGGGGTGGCAGGGAAATCCTGGGACACAATTTGGCAGAGGCATGGGAGACTGGATTTTTCACTCAGGTAAGGATTGAAAAGGCCATAATAAACCTGAAGCAGAAGTGGAAAAAAACACCAAAATACCCCATGTCTGCTGTTGAATTCAGTGGAGCAAAATGAAATGGGGAGCATACTGCAGTGAGGTCAAACCCACCACTGAATCAGCATTCCACCATTACAGAATTCTATGTGCATCAACGACCATTCCCTCTGAATGGTTAAAATGTTTGAGGGGATGAAATAGCACATTCTGGTTCCACTCGGAGCATTTCTGAAAAAGGAAACACTTCAAGGCAATGTACCTTCACTACGGCACCCCCTCTGGCTGCAGGCCTCGCTTTTGGTCTTGCTCCTGTAGTCCCCATGCTGCACCCAGTACCCGCCACACAAGATCTTTAAGAGACGCTTAACACTCTTCTTTCATATTATCACATAGCCTGGAATAACATGGGAAAAAGAAAGATTCCACACCTGTCACATCTATTCTTCGAGCCTATTGTGTAAGTTTATAGAGCTCCCACAGCGTTCCCATGTGAGAATTAAATACTGAGCTATTGCTAACAATGGCTGCCACAGTCTGGTTCTTCCTTTCCCAGGAATAATTAGGTCCTGTCTCAAATCCTCTTGAAAAACACATCAGGAGGTTCTCCAAGGTCCATCACAGAGACCAAATCCAATGGAAACACTGGATAATAGATTGGCGGCTCTTACTGATCCCCTCAATGGCAAAAGCAAAAACACTAGCAGTGTTTGTAGTAAATCTCACGCGTAAGGATTATGGAAGCACATTCTTCAATGTTTGTCTCCTTATTCAAGCAAAGCAGGTCATTTATGACAAGAAAATTCAAGCCTGTCATTTTGAGTTTCTTTTTTGCATAACCTCCATATTTAGAGTAAAAGGAAAAAGTTGTCCAATGTCAAAGAACTTTGACATTGTTTTGTGTGTCCTAAGGGAGAAAGAAAGTACTCACAGAATCATGGAGTTTAAAGATGAGAAAGATCACGTGTGCAGTGAATTGTATAATGTGGATTTAAATGACTTGTAAATTTATGTATTTACTTCCCAACTACTAATGCTGATAAAAAATGAAAGGGAACACATGATTATTCAGAAATGATATATAGATAATTTCTGAAAGTACGCATGTAGTTTGAAATAAAATAGGAAACTACATTTGCAGATTGTGCCTAGGAAAGATTTGCTACAGAAAGTTAGCACAGCACCCACAGCGCCATAGGAAGGTGACATACACTGAGACCGGAAGGGATCCAGGGAAACCATAATGGCTATTGCTTGGAGTAGAAGAATGCCAGTGGCCAGGCAACCCGTCCTTCACAGGCGACAACTCTGGAGCTAGATTTCCAGATGAGAGAGTGGTATGGCAGGTATAGGGGGACAGGAAGGGGGAGAGCAAGCTACATTTCTTATCTTCTTTAAACGAAGAATACAGATGATCACTAAGTCATTTGGGCTCTCAGAAAAGTGCATTGAACTGGATGTAATTAAAAAGCTTGGATAATCAATAGGAAAATAAAAAGAGATTACATTAGTTTCAAATTATTTAGAACACATGATCCGAGGAGAAAGGGCTTTTGTTTTTTTATCTCTTCACTGCAGCATTCTCAGTACCTAGGGCATGGTCTCTGCGTTCAGCACAGAGCCCGACCCAAGGCTCAAGGTCACAAACATGATCTTATGATCATGACCTGAGCTGAAATCAAAAGCTGGATGCTTAACCAACTGAGCCACCCAGGCACCCTACCCCCCGCGAAATAAAATAATTTTTATACCGAAAATGGGTTTATTAAGGAATAGCAGAGAATTGCACTTCAAGACAAGCAAGTTACAGCAAAACCATAGGCAAGTCCAACAAACAAAGGAAAGAAAAGTCCAACAAAGAAAGGAAAGAAAGAAGAGAAAGTTGGGAGGGGTTGTTTTGAATGTAAGTCCATTACAGAAAAGCAAGAGTTCACAGTGATGATGGTTTCTCATTGGCTGAGTTGCTGTGATCGTCAATTTCTTACATGAGGTACAGTGTACATCTTTTCCTGTTGGGGCCTGTTTTTGATAATTCTTCCCTGTTTCCACTGTGTTGGGATCTGTAATGGACTATTCTTCCTGCTTTTGACCCAATGGCATGATAGGAGAGCTCCCCCTCTGGCTGCCCGAGTCCATTTTTCTGTTGTTTTTGTTTGGTTTTTGTTTCATTTTCAAGTAAGGCTCCCTGCTCTTGGAGCCCAATGCTGGGCTTGAACTCACCACCCTGAGATCAAGACCTGAGCTGAGATAAAGAGTCAGACATTTAACTGACTCAGCCATCCAGGTACCCCATGCCCAATTCCATTTTTATATGACGTTTCCCTTTATTAGTATTCAAAAATCCACCCTTTGATCAAGATCTTTTTCTGAAACATCACTGATCAAGAGACAAGTTTTCTTAATCCAGAGGACTTTGCACTAGGAAGAACCTTTCCGGGGTGTCATGTCCCACGCTGGAGGGAAACTGAACAGATTGGAAAACTAGTGAGGTCACATTCTCTTCTACCCCTTAAGTAATACGTAGGGGTAGGGGGAGAACTCTCAGGCACATCCCGTCTATAAGACCTGCTGCTTCAAGGACCACAAATGCCATCTTGCAGTACACAAACCAACTCTTTCAGAAAGAGTACACAAAACTTGTCAAATGCCCTCTAGAGCTGAATAGATTCTCAATTTGTCACCTTAAATGAAGAAATAAAAAATATTTTAACATTTGTATATAGAAATGCGTATCTGCAATGATTTCAACTTGTCGAAATTTGTGCTTTTTTCATATCAATTACATCCTGAGGGAGAAGATGGGGCAGAAATGACAAAATGACAACACAAAGCCCAGAACACAAGTGACCCAGAAAATGAGTAAGAGACTCTTCAAGATGGACTTTGGCAGAAACAGGAATGAGGATTCCTTGTCCAGGGAAAATCAATATGAAGGTGGCCTGAAATTAAGTGAGAAAAAAAAATGTCTTCTAAAGCAAGACAGAAATTATTCTTATGAGCACTCTCCAGATAAATGCCAATAAACCTTTTTTTTTTTTTTACATGTGCTGATTTTGTGACTAAAACATTCATTGTCCACATTCTATATAACTTGATATATTCTTACCTTCCTGTTTTGCCCACCGAAAGTCTATTCCTTACTCAGTACTCATAAAAGCTGAATGATCACTGATGAGGACAATCAATACAGTATAAAAATATATAGTGTCTATATAGATTCATAAAAGAGAAATATACAAAACAAGAGAAACTAACTTAGGCATAACTAGCTTTTCTTAAATGTACTATCATGAATTGAGACCAATGAAATGATAAAAAGCCTATCAGTGCAAACACAAATGTATTATAATTAGTAATAGTAGTTTAAAAAAGCAACTGATTCAATCAGCCTGTGGATCTGGGAGGGGAGGGGATGCTTAGAGAGAGAAAGAACCTTGGTGACAGCATAGTTCTGGTGTTAAAGGGACTCCCAGAGAAATAGGCTCCAGCCTTGGGGAACTGGACAGCATTGCCACGTCTCCACCCTGCCCTGGCGCCGGCCCCAGCTCTCCCTAAGAAAGTCCTTTCCTCCTCCAAGACCCAGAACAAAGGTGCTTTGATGCAGGAGACATGTGGACAGTAATCCCTAATAAGACAAAAATACTTACATAAATGAATTCCTTAATTTACAGAATACAAAACAGTGGTAAATTTCCACTTTGCTATTTACAGTATTCTTTCCACTTTGCCTCCACGAATTGAAAGATCTTGAAATAATTAACAACCAATGGTAAAAATGTCAATAGATGTTAGTATTTTTGCTATTATCAATTATTCATTCCTATATGCCAATTACAGTCAGAATAATAAAATGGGGCCTGATCAAGAATATAATGAGGAATGGGGCGCCTGGGTGGCTTAGTCGGTTAAGCATCCGACTTTCGCTTAGGTCATGATCTCGCAGTTCGTGGGTTCGGGCCCCGCGTCGGGCTCTGTGCTGACTGCCAGCTCAGAGCCTGGAGCCTGCTTCAGTCTGTGACTCCCTCTCTCTCTGACCCTCCCCTGCTCACGCTGTCTCTCCCTCTCTCTCCTAGAAATAAATAAAACATTAAAAATTAAAAAAAAAAAAGAATATAATGAGGAAAACAAAGCCAAGAAAACATGATTTTTTAAACGTTTATTTCTTTATTTTTGAGAGAGAGAGCATGAGCAGGGAAGGGGCAGAGAGAGAGGGAGACAGAGAATCCTAAGCAGGCTCTGCGCTGCCAGCCCAGAGTCTGATGCAGGGCTCGAACTTATGAACCGTAAGATCATGACCTGAACTGAAACCAAGAGACAGACACTTAACCAACTGAGTCACCCAGGCACAACCCAAGATAACAGATGAGTTGACTATACAAGTATAGTTGATCCTTGAACAACACAGGCGTTAAGGGTGCTGACCCCCTACACAGTTGAAAACCTGTATATAACTTTTGACTCCCCCAAAACATAACTACTAATAGCCTGTTGACTGGAAGTCTTACCAATGATATAGTCAAGTTAACACTTATTTTGTACGTTAATATGCATTATATACTGTATTCTTACAATAAAACAAGCTAGAGAAAATGTTTTTAAGAAAATTGCAAGAAAGGGAAAATACATTTACATACACTCCTGTATCTATCCAAAAACCCCCTGCATATAAGTGGACCAGTGCAGTCCAAACCCGTGTTGAGGGTCAGCTGTACGGGATCTGGGAAGCTCCTCGGAAACCTGCTGACTGTCACTCCCACCGTAGCCAAGCTGCACGAAGAATGCCCCAGTCACAAGTACTGGGAATGCTTTGCAGACCACAGACCCTGATGGAGGATTTCAACTACAAAAATACTGTACCGCAGGATCCGTGTTCCCAGAAGGACCCGCCCTGGGTCTGCAGATGTGGGGAAAGAGTAGGACAGGCACCTAATTGCCTCCTCCCCAGGGCTGGCTGCACACATTCAGGTCACTGATGCCATCACATTCCATGTAAACAGCACTGCCAACCGTCCCTGCTGCTGGGTGATGTGGAGGTTCCCGACACCGCCTGCACAACTGGCTAAATGTGGGGACAGGGATTCACCCTCTTTAGAGAACCTGAGGGGTGTCCTTGAATGGACTCCCTCTCACACAAACCCCAGTCCTGCACTTTGGTCACTGTTGGCTGAGACCTCATCTCCCAAAACAACAGATTCTGTACCAGCCCACATGCCTGCCCACCACTTCCGATCTTACTTTATTTAAAAAAATTTTTCTTAACATTTATTTACTACTGAGAAAGAGAGACACAGCATGAGCATGGGAGGGGCAGAGAAGAGAGGGAGACACAGAATCCAAAGCAGGCTCCAGGCTCTGAGCTGTCAGCACAGAGCCCGATGCAGGGCTTGAACCTGCAAGAGATCATGACCTGAGCCAAAGTGGGATGCTCAACCGACTGAGCCACCCAGGTGCCCCCCAATCTTACTTTTTGTTGAAATCTGTGACGCTTAACACTGAAGTCTTTCAATTAAGATTCTAAAAGACAGAGAGAAGGGGCAGAAGTCAGGTCAGGGTTTGGGAGCAAAAATATGTTCAAGGAAGCGGGGGAGGGACTCTGCTCAGAGTTTGACGAAGGTCCTGCCTGGGTTGCTTGCCCTCCAGCTCTAGATGATCAAGCACCCTCCCTGCCCCTGCATCCCAAGCCTGAATTGTCTTCCGTCTTCCCTCCATCCAAGGCTCCTCTAAGCATTCTGTACCAGTGCCTCTTGTGGTTGGAGGAGCATTCCCTAGAGGGACCTTGAAGTTACTGCAGTGGGGACAGGACATCCTTGTGAGTGTATGGTTTTGTTGCCACACAAAAGGAATATGACAGTACTTGGCATGTTTCTAATGCAGGAGCCCTCAGTATTGGCTTGCAGAGAATTCGAGAAGGAAAGGTTCAGGAGGCAGGTAGGGACGGATGCTGGGTGAGATCATGTGGCCTCCTGGTATCTGTAGAGATGAGCCCACAAAGGGTCAGATTTTCGGCATGAGGTTGGATGGGCAAGTCCTGATCATCAGGCTCTGTCCTGATGATGCAGAGCCTGCTTGGGATTCTCTCTCTCTCTCTGCCTCTCCTCAAAGCTCTCTTTCTCTCAAAATACATTAAGTAAACCTCTTTTAAAAAGTGATGTGTTTAAAAAAATAAAAAGAAAACATCTGATTCTAGTCAATTGTATTTCTCCTCCCTCCAATTTTTGATGTGATTAGTTGTGTCACAGATTTTTGTTTTGTTTTGTTTTTCACTTTGCATGAGGTCATTCACTAGTTGAATCCAACACCCAGTTAGGGTCTAGTGCTGTTTCTGATTTCACAGTCGAGAACTGTGAAGAACCTCTAGGTAGAAATCTTTGGAAACTTGTACAGTAATTCCTTAGTATAAATTTAAAACTTTTAAATGTTATGTATTTGTCTGGGTCTTTTTCAGTTTCAGATATATTCACTCACATTTAACAACACTTTTTTAATGTTTATTTATTTTTGAGAGAGAGAGAACGAGCATGAGCAGGGGAAGGGCAGAGAGAGAGGGAGACACAGAATCCAAAGCAGGCTCCAGGCTCTGAGCTGTGAGCACAGAGCCTGACATGGGGCTCGAACCCATGAACCATGAGATCGTGACCTGAGTTGGTATCGAGTGGTTAACCAACTAAGCCACCCAGGTGCCCCTATTCACTCCCATTTTAAGAATCTAGTATTTCTCTGCATAATTTTCATTATATTCCATATACATATTTAGTGTATAAGTATACAACAAAAAGAGAGAAAGGTCAAATTAAAGTTATCTCAATCCCTCTCACCTCTCATTCCATCTTCCAAAAGATGATCACTGGCAACCAGGAACTCTTGCAAAATCCCTGACTGTATGCACATATATGGGTACACAAACACACACACACACACACACACACACACACACACAGTATATGTAGTCCTCAGACTTCTTCAACAATTTTTTTAAAGATGTATATTTAATACTAATGTTTTCATGGAGCCAAAGTATAATCAACACAATTATTCACCGTTATAATAAAGCACATGCCTTTGTTTAGATTTGTATTATGTGTAAGTAACATAGGCTATTTTCAATCATCCATCATACCAAGAATATCTGTAAGAATACAAAGACCCGACCACATGATTCTTCTACTCCATGTTTTAAAAGACTATCTGGAGTCCCCGTCCCCTCCACTGGTGCATTTCCCAGTGTCCCATCCTCCCTGTGCTCTGCAGCCCACTCTTCCTGCCCTAACCCTTCCTGCCCATCCCCCAATATTCACGGAAGGGCCATGTGGGGTGAGATGGGGCACGCAAGCTGACGCTGAGCCCTTACCTGCTGTCCTGTCACACAGCCTTTTCAATGGAAGCTTTGTGGGGGGGGGGGGGCGGTGTCAGCACCCTCACTTACCCTGAGCCAGGAGAATAAACTCGGCAACCAGTGAGATCCCCGATGTACAACTCAGGTGTCCGGACTCCCCCACCTAGGCCTCCCTGAGGTCTCAATCCTAAATCTGCTGTCTTGAGGACCATTTCACAGATGCATTCCTGATTGCACCCTCAGCCCTGTCCTCACTTAGGGGACCCCCCCCCATGACCCGGCCCTCGACCGTGGGCACCTGTTTTTCCAAAGCCCACACTGAGAAGGGGTCTTCCCGCAGCTCCAGCTGACCCCGCAGTGCCAGACCTCCAACCGGCCCACACCCTGCAGACCCTGGGGCAGAAAGCAGCCAAAGCTTGGCAAGGAAGTGCTGCGAGGGTCCTTGATGCCCGGCACCGCGGCCAATGGCAAGTGGCAGTCGCTCTTTCCTAGGCAGGATCCTGTCTCTCCGCAAGAAGCGACCAGTCATGCGCCCCCAAAGATGAACAGCAGTCTGGACCAGTGGCGGCTCGCATCGGTGGACTGCCAGCAACTTGCAGAGTATAGAAGTCACTGTCCAGTCGGGTAGCTGCTGTAGCACCTGAAACGGGCTGAATCTGAATTGAACTATGCCGTAATGTCATATCCAGATGTCGAGACTTTGTATGAGAATAGAATACACAATATATCAGTAATACTTTTATAGTAATAACATGCTGAAATATTTTGAAGTAGTGAAGTAAATAAAATATACTATGAAAATTAATTTTACTTTCAACGTTTTGATGTAGCTTCCGGAAAATGTGAAATTACATACGTGGCTGGTATCACATTTTTGTTTAATAGAAATGGCTGCCCTAGCAAAAACCATGATGTGAAAAACACGTAGGTTGTTTGGAAAACACTGGCCCCCCTAATTTAGAAATGTGCATGGAGACCAAAGAGGAGAGCAAGCCGACTTGAAAGGAATAATGAACAAGGGAGGGGAAAACAGAAGGTGGAAAGATGTGGGAGTCGCTCATATTTCAATATCGTGTCCCTGTTCCCTGGCCCTTCCCTCACCACAGGATAGAAGACATTTGTGGAACAGACCACATCGAAGGGGCCAAATACTGGATTTTGACGTAGTATTGGATTTAAAATAGCAAACAATGTCCTCTCCCAAATGGCTCATTCCGAGGGGAAAATTTGGAGGTTTCTATTCCTTTGAGTCAAATATTGTTCAGTGCTGGTCACTGCAAAGGTGGGTCCGTGAGGGCCCCTCCGAACACTGGCCTTACGCACGCCCTTCCGGGGAGAAACTGCTCAGTGGCTGAAGGTGTCCCAGCTTCTTATATTCACTAACTTGGAGGTGCAGACTATTTTGCCTTTCACAGAAGAAAAATAACATAAATCTAGTCCATGTTACAAGTAAGTGGTCGTTGTGCCTGTGGAGTTGTATAAAAACTCTTTTATAGGTAATATGGAAAGGGGCTGTAGCTGTTTTATTTTATTCAGGGAGTTTTAATCCATAACTGTCATTATTTATTTTTTACAGTCAAACTGTCCCGGATCTAGCCAGTGGGATCCCGTTCAGGCCACCACCTTGTTCTTTTGAAAGTTTCCCCTAGTACTTTGAGCATGTCCTGCTTTCTGACCACGTGTTCCAGGATAGTGTAGAACATCGCTTGCTCCCTGATCTTCCATTTATTTCCTTCCGGTTCCCTGGTATCTTTCAGTGGGGGGAGGGTGTGCTCGCTGCTCCTGGGAGCCACTGCTTTTAGATCCTTCCAATGGAGTAGTCAGGACACTCGGTGTGGGTGTGTGCCTGCAATTTGTTTAAACCATAGGTTTATACAAGTCCTCCAATTGAAATCAAACACCAGCACGTTCTTCTCCATTCTTCCCCATTGCAGATTTGTATTCACCTTCTCCCATGGGGGCAGCCTGAAGGTTACCCCAACAACGTTAGGAAATGTAGGCATTTCCTCAATCCTATAATCCCCCAAATAGTTTCAGTATTCCTGTGCCCATTTTACTATCAAAACCCAATTTTTGTTCAGAGAGTATATCCCACAAGGGAAGAACGTAGATTCAAAGCATTGGTTTTTGAAAGTCACTTGAATTATTTATTTATATTTATTATTTTATTATGTATTTTTAATGTGCTTAGTTGTGTTATCAATTTGCTACACAGGTTTGTGTTCTTCTGTCTGTATTTGATTTCTGTACTTTGCTTTTTATGCAACTTTATATTTAGCTTTATTTTCAAATTGGCAAAATGTTGACATTGTTAAAAAGTCAACTTATATTTTTGAAAGTGTACCCAAAGAAATTGCCTTTGAATCCCTATCCTGTCCATACTATTCATCTAACCCTGAGAGTAAAATGTTTTCATTAATTTCTTGTTTATTCCTCTTGGGTTTCTTTTTTAAAAAAGAAACAAATACATATTCATCTGTATCTATATATTCTTATTCTCCTTCTTTCTTCAAAATGCACCACGCACTTTGTAAACTGCTTTTTTCACTTAACAGTATATCCTTAAAAATCACTCCATAGCAGTTAAGCAGATGGCTTTCATTCTTTTTCACAGATGCATCCTCTGCAATTTTTTTTTAGATGGAGCATATTTTATTCAACAGGCTTCTCAGCATGGACATTTAGGCTGTTTCAATATTTTGCTGTTCAAACAATGCAGCCATAAACAAGCTAATGTACACTGGTTTTTGTGGGGTTTGCGGGGGGGGGGCGGTTATACTTTGAGGTGTAGTTTCAGGCTTTTCCCTACAAGAGCAGTTGCTGGGGCAAAAGCTGACTGCTTTTGTGGTTTTGTTAGATACATAGTGTCGAGAGTTTCCTGCTCCACCTCTGCTGTGAAAGAGCAAGTCTAACCCCGCACCCCACACTGACAGAGAGTGCTGTTAAGGTCTGGGAATTGTTGCCAATCTGAGAGGCAAGAAATGAGATTTTGTACAGTTTTCTTTTGCATTTATATAATAAATGATTCAAAAATCTTGAGTATATCATAAGAGCCATTTTCATTCACTCTTCTCTTTTTTTCTGTCAATTTTAAGAGCTCTTTTACATTAAGTAGATTATTTGAAGTACATGTTGTAACTATTGTTTCAATTGTATGTGTATATTGACTTAGTTTACGGTGCTTTTTACCCATGCAAGAGCGTTTTTCTTAGCACGTATGCATTAATCTAGCAATCACTTCTTTTACTGAATCAGAATTTTGACGCGTACTTAGGAAAGCCTTCTCCACACACAGAGGACAATGGAATTACCCAGACTTTCTCCCAGTTCTCAAATGGTTTCAGTGCCTCCACTGATATGTCTGGTCAATCTGCAGTTTACTCTTGTGTGATGAGCAAGACACAGACCCGATTTCATTGGTGCTCACCACCCACCCTGAGGGCGAAGAAAGCACTTTTCTCACCAAACCACTGGAAACAGTCTTCACTTTGCCTCCTCCCTTGCTCCCACATCTGCAGTGACTCCCTACTGTCTGCAGAGACATGTTACTCGGGGCCGCAGTGTGAGCTGACACAGAACCCCTGCTGAGACAGGCCACGCACTGTCACACACTAAAGCACATCCCTGCCTTCCAGGATTCCACTTGCCCAGCCCTCTCTCCGTGGTCCTCAAAGATCAGTCTCCTCCCTCTCTGCCTCGTTCCTGCTCCAGCAGCCGGATTTAACTCATTTCCTCCTCTAAGTCCTCCTGGAATACGTTTCCATAAACAGATTGATCCTTAAATCCTAGATGAATTTTCTTTCTTGGGTCACAGGCTGAGCTACATTCCCCCAGACTCCCTCCTGCTGATGTCCCAGTAAATTCTCGGCTTCCTGAGTCAAACTTCAGGGCTGGTCGCTGCAGGGTTCTAACCACCACCAGTCAGTGCTCAGTTCAGGGCTCAGAGGGGTGTCTAGGTGGGAAGAAGCTTCCCAAACACAGATGCAGCCAGGGAGGGAGAGAACCTTCTGGAGAGGCGGGCA
Organism: Crocuta crocuta; assembly: GCF_008692635.1. Taxonomy (NCBI): domain Eukaryota; kingdom Metazoa; phylum Chordata; class Mammalia; order Carnivora; family Hyaenidae; genus Crocuta; species Crocuta crocuta. The sequence continues at coordinate 62,430 of NW_027533258.1, forward strand.
GGACTAGCCACTGAGTTCTCCAGGAGAGGCAAAATGTGAGGAATCCACCAAGGATTCAGCCCCCATAAGAGTGAGGAGAGAGGAGGGAAAGCGCAAGGACCAGAAGGGAGAGTGCTGAAGGCACTGCCCATGCTTCCCCTTCCCTGGGAATCCATCTGTGGTTCGATAGCCTCCGGAGTCCCGAGATGAAATCTGAATCTGGCACCTATACTCGGAGAGCAGGGAGAGACTGAAGGAAAGGCAGGCCACTTCAGATTGTTAGGTGGCCTATTAACAGCAAAGGGAACTTACAAACAAGGCTTGCCTTGGGCGGCAGGAAGATAAAGGATCCCTGCCCCCACATTCCAAATCTTAAAAGGTTTGCGAAGAGGCACTACCTGGGCTCAGTCACACACACACACCGTGCAGGTGTTTTCAACACCACGTCACCATCTCAAGGCTCTGTCCTTGATCACATTCCCCACACCGCCTCACCTTCTGCTTCTGGAATTCCACTTCTTCAGCCTCAGCTCACATGCCATCTCCTCCAGGAGGCCACCCCCTAAGCTGTATGATTGACCTCTGTTGCCCTATCCTGACCTGGTGTAACACATCGTTCTTGTCCCTGTGGTCTTCTCCCTGCTAGTGGGGGGTGGCTGGTGGCGTGCCTCATGCAAGGAACTACGACACCATTAGGTCCGCTGCCTCACTCCATCAGGACAGTGTCTTTTTAAAGTTTGGATTCCCATGCCTCTCATGCACTTAGAAGGTCATTTTGCTGACTCTGCACAATTGTCTAAATCTGTGGGGATGCCAGGAGCCTGAGAACTGTTCCCACAGGCTGGGAAGCCAGGCAGAGAGGCCTCGGCCCAATCAATCATCCTAGAATGTTGAGGGTTCCTTACACATTCTGATACCAGCCCTTGGCTGGCTATATGGTTGGCAAATATTTTCCCCCTGTCTGTATTTTGTCAGTCCCTCCTCTTTTAAGGGTCTTTCACAGACCGTAAGTTCTTAATTTTGCAGAATTCTAATTTATCCCATTCTTTCCAGGGACCACACTTTTGATGTCAATCTAAAATATCTTTGCCTGGCCTCGGATCCTAAATTTTTCTGGAATTTCCACCCTAAAGCATGTTCTAGTTTTATGTTTTACATGGAAGTATGAATTCATGTTTGTACAAGCTGGAGGTGTGGGTGTTTAGGTTAAGAGATTTCTGTATGCTGGCTTTCATGTTTCACCGAGGGATGTCCGATTGCCTTGCTAACATTTGATAGGGAGGCCACATCTTTCCTTCTTCGAATGGCTTTTGCGCATCTGCCACAAATCTGTTGGGTGTGGGCATATTTGTTTGAGTCTCTGTTCTGTCCCTTAATCAACACGTCTCTCCAGCTGCCAACATCACCCACCCAGTCTCTATCAGCTCTGTAATAAATGTTAAATTAGGGGCAACTTTATTCTTGGTTTTCCAAATTTCTATAGTCCTACTTTCTTTGTTCGTAGAAATACTTTTAATATAAACGTCTATTTTAACACCAAAAGAAGTTCTACAACTTACTTTTGTTTCATTTAACTGTTCATCATGAACATTTACCTCATTTTAAAAACCCCCACAAATGCAGGGTATTGCATTTATGGATACACAGTAATTTATTTAAGCTGACCCCTCTTAATGACTGGCTATTATTTTCCTCATTTTTTTTGTTTTAGTATAAGTACTGCTGAAATCAATATTCTTATCATCACACATGTATTTGCGCAAATGTCCCCATACGTGTCTTCAGAGCCCACATTCCTAAACAAGGTACCACATGGAGGCAGGGCTAGACCTCTGAGGACGGGCGACCGCCCCCTAGCTGATACCTCTGGGGACAGCAGGCAGAGCCCTGCTCTGAGCTAGGATCCAGACCTCCGGAAGAAGGTCCTGATGAAAAACAGAACAATAAACTTTCTAAATAACATAGGAGTGTGTCTTCTTTATGTTGAGGTATTTATGGATTTGGTAGAAGTGCTTTCTTGAGAGGGGGCCAAGATGGCAGAATAGCATGGAAGTCTTTTTTCTGTCTCACATCCATTAAATACAACAAGATCAACACTAAACCATTCTGCACACCTAGAAAACGGATTTGAGGATTAGCACATCATCGGCACAATCCGAGCCACAAAACTCAGCAGGTACGAGAGGCAGAGAGCTGAACTGAGGGGGAGAGGAGACGCGGAGGTCAGGGAGCTGTTTTTGCTTGTGGAGAGAGGGGAGTGGAAAGTGCGGGCAAAGCACCTCCCCAAAAAGCAGCTGGAGACAAAGTTGGGGGGGGGGAGGTGGAAACAGCCGCAGGGACTGAACTAAAAAGGGAGAAAAGAGAAAGGAGAGGGTTTAAATTCCATTAAGACTCTATGAACAGGGGGAGCACAGAGTCTGGAACTTTACAGCTCCAATACCTGTGGTGCTCTAGTGGGAAGGGCGAGTTCGCAGAAGCAGAGTGGGCCCGGGAGGTCCTCAGCCAGGCAACATTTTCCATAATCCCGGAAGTGCTGCTGCTGCTGCACCATCACCTGAACTTTTTCTGGGGCAGGCTGGCACCCAGCCGCAAGTCTCTGGACATTGGCAGCAGCACGGTCTCGCTAGCACTCTGGGGTGCTTCTGGCACCCGGCCATTGCTCGGTGAGACCCTCCCCCACAGGATCTGAGCAGTCAAAGCCTCAGTCCTTCAGAAGTGAGGGGTCGGGAAATACAGCCGCATTTCAGATAAAACCCAGGAGCGAGATGCCGCCTGGCAACCTGACAGTGTGGTTACAGACAGTGCAAAAGCCAGGAGTGGACTGAAACCTAAGCGCGATTCCTGATCGGGGAGAGCAGAGTCCGGATACTCGCCTGGATAGTGGGTGACGCCATTGTCATTCCCCCCGCCCCCTGCGCGCATGCGCGCACACACCTACAGGTGCTTTAATCCACCCCAGTAAGCCAAGCAGCGCCATCTAGTGGAGAATGGAGTCGTTACACTAAGCCCCGTTCAAATGGGCCAACTTCGCTCTTCAGGAAAGCCACAAATCTCTCCCCTTGCTTAGTTTAAAGACTGTAAAGTACTTCATAGTTTGACTTCTAGGGGAAAACGATGTAATATCAATCGTATCTCAGTCTGTTCTGTGGCCCTCTATGCAAGTTTCTTTTTATTCTTTCTTTTTCATTTCTTTTTTTTACTTGAATAGAGAAAGATTTTAAAATATTATTTTTATTTTCAATTTCTATTAAAATAGTTTCCTTTATTTTTTCAACTAATTTTTTTACTTTTTTGGTAAACTTTCCAAATTCTTTTTTACTTCCATCATTTCAAGCTGTTCTATTTCATCGTATTCACTTTCTCAAATTTTCAAACTTTTTTTGGCTTTGTTTCTTTTTTCTTTCCTTTTCTTTTCCCCCTTTTTCTCTAATATATCAAGCTCCTTTCAATAACCAAACCAAAACACACCTAGGACATACCATCATTTATTTGATTTTTTGTGTGTGTTTTTTCTAAGTTTTTATTTTGAATTTTTCCCCTTTTTTCTCTAATCAATCAAGCTCCTTTCAAGAACCAGAGCAAAACACACCTTGGGTCTAGCATAATTTACTTGATTTTTCTTTGTGTATGTTGTTTTTATTTTTTAATTAACAATTTTTACCTCATTAATTCATTTTCTTCCTTCAAAATGACAAAATGAAAGAATTCACCCCAAAAGAAAGAGCAAGAAGAATCGTCAGCTAGGGACTTAACGACACAGATACAAGCAAGATGTCTTAATCAGAATATAAAATTACGATAAAAATAATACTAACTGGGGTCAAAAATAGATTAGAATCCCTCTCTATGGAGATAAAAGAAGTAAAAGGTAGTCAGGATGAAATAAAAAATGTTATAACTGAGCTGCAATCTTGAATAGATGCCATTGCGGCAAGGATGGATGAGGCACACAGGGAATCAGCAATATAGAGGACAAAGTTATAGAGAATAATGAAGCAGAAAAAAAGAGAGAGAGTAACAAAAGAGCGTGATTTAAGACTAAGAGAAATCAGCAACTCATTAAAAAGGAACACCATCAGAAACATAGGGGTCCCAGAAGATGAAGAGAGAGAAGTAGGGGTAGAAAAGTTATGTGAGCAAATCATAGCAGAAAACTTTCCTAACCTGGGGAAAGACAAAGACATCAAAATCCAGGAAGCACAGAGGACTCTCACAAGATTCAACAAAAACCGACCATCAACAAGGCATATCATAGTCAAATTCACAAAATACTCAGGCAAGGAAAGAATCATGAAAGCAGCAAGGGAAAAAAATTCTTAACCTACAAGGGAAGACAGGTCAGGTTTTCAGGAGACCTATCCACAGAAGCTTGGTAGGCCAGAAAGGAGTGGCAGGGTATATTCAATGTGCTGAATTGGAAAAATAAGCAGCCAAGAATTCTTTATCCAGCAAGGCTGTCATTCAAAATAGAAAGAGAAATAAAAAAAAATTCCCCAGACAAACAAAAATTAAAGGAGTTCATGACCACTAAGCCAGCCCTGCAAGAAAATTTAAGGTGGACTTTCTAAGGGGAGAAAAGATGAAAAAAAATAAAGAAAGAAAAAAAGGGGGTGCCTGGGTGACTCAGTCGGTTAAGCGTCTGACTTCAGCTCAGGTCATGATCTTACAGTCAGGCTCTGTGTTGACACCCAGCTCAGAGCCTGGAGCCTGTTTCAGATTCGATGTCTCCCTCTCTCTCTGACCCTCCCCTGTTCATGCTGTTTCTCTCTTTCTCTCAGAAATAAATAAAACATTAAAATTTTTTTTCTAATTAAAAAAGGAAAAAAAAAAGACCAAAAGCAACAAACACTAGAAAGGACCAGGAAACACCACCAGAAACTCCAACTCAACAAGAAACATAATGGCAATAAACTAATATCTTTTGGTACTCACTCTAAAAGTCAATGGACTAAATGCTCCAATCAAAAGACATAGGGCAACAGAATGGATAAGAAAACAAGACCCATGTATATGCTGTTTACAAGAGACCCACTTTAGACCTAAAGACACTTTCAGATTGAAAGTAAAGGGATGGAGAACCATCTATCATGCTAATGGCCACCAAAAGAAAGCCGGAATAGCCATACTTATATCAGACAATCTAGACTTTAAAGTAAAAACTGTAACAAGAGATGAAGAAGGGCATTATATCAATATTAAGGTGTCTATCCACTAAGAAGACATGACAATTGTAAACATTTATGCTCCAAATGTGGCAGCACACAAATATATAAATCAATTAATCACAAATATAAAGAAACTCATTGATAATACCATAATAGTAGGGGACTTCAAAACCCCACTTGCAGCAATGGACAGATCATCTAAACAGAAAATCAACAAGGAAACCATGGCTCTGAATGACACCCTGGACCAGATGGACTTAACAGATATATTCAGAACATTTCACCCTAAAACAGCAGAATATACACTCTTCTCCAGTGCACACGGAACTTTCTCCAGAATAGACCACATACTGGGACACAAATCAGCCCTCCACAAGTACAAAAAGACCAAGAGCATACCATGCATATTTTCAGACCACAATGAAATTTGAAATCAACCACCCACAAGAAAAAATTTGGAAAGATAACAAGTACTTCAAGACTAAAGAACACCCTACTAAAGAACAAATGGATGAACTAAGAAGTAAAGGAGGAAATCAAAGAGTACATGGAAGCCAATGAAAATGATAACACCACAGCCCAAAACCTCTGGGACTCAACAAAGGTGGTCATAAGGGGGAAGTATATAGCAATCCAGGCCTTCCTAAAGAAGGGAGAAGGTCTCAGATACACAACCTAACTGTACACTTCAAAGAGCTGGAAAGGAATAGCAAATAAAACCCCAAACCAGCAGAAGACAGGAAATAATAAAGATTAGAGCAGAAATTAATGTTATTGAAACCAAAAAACCAGTAGAACAGATCAATGAAACCAGAAGCTGGTTTTTTGAAAGAATTAACAAAATTCATAAACCACTAGCTAATTTATCAAGAAGAAAAAGAAAAGGATCCAAAAAAAATAAAATAAAAAATGAAAGAGGAGAGATCACAACCAACACAACAGAAATAAAAACAATAAGAAGAGAATACTATGAGCAATTATACACCACTTAAATGGGCAATCTGGAAGAAATGGACAGATTCCTAGAAACATATAAACTACCAAAACTGAAACAGGAAGAAATAGAAAAATTCAACAGACCCACAACCAGTAAAGAAATTGAATTAGCAATCAAACATGTCCCCCAAAAAACAAGAGTTCAGGGCCAGATGGCTTTCCAGGAAAATTCTACCAAACATTTCAGGAAGAGTTACCACCTATTCTCTTGAAGTGGTTCCAAAACATAGAAATGGAAGGAAAACTTCCAAACTCTTTCTACGAAGCCAGCCCTACCTTGACTCCAAAACCAGACAAAGACACCACTAAAAAATAACTATAGACCAATCTCCCTGATAAATATGGATGCAAAAGTTCTCAACAAGATATTAGCCAACAATACAAGATATTAGCCAACAATACATCAAAAAATTATTTACCATGACCAAGTGGGATATATACCTGGGATGTAGGGCTGGTTCAATATCCATAAAACAATCAATGTGATTCATCACATCAGTAAAAGAAAGGACAAGAATCACATGGTCCTCTCAAGAGACACAGAGAAAGCATTTGACAAAATACAGCATCCTTGCTTTTTCAAAAATTTTTAATGTTTTTTATTTATTTCTGAGAGAGAGAGAGAGAGAGAGAGAGAGAGGAGAGAGCGAGCGAGTGTGAACAGGGGAGGGTCAGAGAGAGGGGGAGACACAGAATCTGAAACCGGCTCCAGGCTCTGAGCTGGCTGTCAGCACAGAGCCTGACGCAGGACTCAAACCCACGAACTATGAGATCATGACCTGAGCCGAAGTCGGGTACTTAACTGACTGAGCCACCCAGGTGCACCTACAGCATCCTTTCTTGATAAAAACCCTCAAAAAAAGTAGGGATAGAAGGATCACACCTCGAGATGATAAAAGCCGTATATGAAAGACCAACACTGATATCATCCTCAATGGGGAAAACCTGAGAGTTTTCCCCCTAAGATCAGGAACAAGACAGGGATGTACACTCTCACCACTGTTATTCAACATAGTATTGGAAAACTTAGCCTCAGCAATCAGACAACACAAAGAAATAAAAGGCATCCAAATCAGCCAGGAGGAGGTCAAACTTTCACTCTTTGCAGATGACATGATACTGTATATGGACAACCCAAAGACTCCTGGAAAAACTGCTAGAACTGATCCAGGATTTCAGCATAGTCTCAGGATATAAAATCAATGCACAGAAATCGGTTGCATTCCTAGACACCAATAACGAAGCAACAGAAAGAGAAATTAAGGAATAGATCCCATTTATAATTGCACCAAAACCCATAAACTACCTAGGAATAAACATAACCAAAGAGTGAAAAATCTATACACTCTAAACCATAGAAATCCAATGAAAGAAATTGAAGAAGACACACAAATAAATGGAAAAATATTCCATGCTCCTGAATAGGAAGAACAACTATTGTTAAAATGTCAATACTACCCAAAGCAATCTACATATTCAATGCAATCCCTATGAAAATAACAGCAGCATTCTTCACAGAGCTAGAACAAACAATCCTAAAATTTGTATGGGACCAGAAAAGACCCCAAATAGCCAAAGCAATCTTGAAAAGGAAAACCAAAGCAGGAGGCATCACAATCCCAGACCTCAAATTGTATTACAAAGCTATAATCATCAAGACAGTATGGTACTGGCACAAGAACAGACACTCAGATCAATGGAACAGAACAGAGAACCCAGGAATGGACCCACAAATGTATGGCCAACTCATCTTTGACAAAGAAGGAAACAATATCCAATGGAATAAGGACAGTCTCTTCAGCAAGTGGTGCAGCAATAGGAAGAAAAAATGAATCTGGATCACTTTCTTACACCATACAAAAATAAACTCAAAATGGATGAAAGACTTAAATGTAAGACAGGAAGCCATCAAAATCCTTGAGGAGAAAGCAGGCAAGAACCTCTTTGATCTTGGCTGCAGCAACTTTCTACTCCACACGTCTCCAGAGGCAAGGGAAACAAAAGTAAAAATGAGCTATTGGGACCTCATCAAAATAAAAAAGCTTATCCACAGCGAAGGAAACAGGCAGCAAAACTAAAAGGCAACTGACAGAGTGGGAGAAGGTATTTGCAAATGGCGCATCAGATAAAGGGTTGGCATCCAAAATCTATAAAGAACTTATCAAACTCGACACCCAAAAAAACAAATAATCCAATGAATAAATGGACTAAAAACATGAACAGATACTTTTCCGAAGAAGAAGACATCCAGATGGCCAACAGACACATGAAACGATGCTCCACATCACTCATTATCAGGGAAATACAAATCAAAATCACAATGTGATACAACCTCACATCCATCAGAATGGCTAAAATCAACAAGTCAGGCAACAACAGATGTTGGCGAAGATGCAGAGAAAGAGGATCTCTTGCACTGCTGGTGGGAATGCAAACTGGTGCAGCCACTCTGGAAAACAGTATGGAGAATCTTCAAAAAATTAAAAATAGAACCAGCCTACAACCTAGAAATTGCACTACTAGGCATTCATCTAAGGGATACAGCTGTGCTGTTTCAAAGGGACACATGCACCCCAATGTTAATAACAGCATTATCAACAATAGCCAAAGTATGGAAAGAGCCCAAATGTCCATCGACAGATGAATGGATAAAGAAGATGTGGTATACATACATATATATATATATATATACATACATACATACTATGGAGTATTACTCAGCAATCAAAAAGAATGTACATACATACATACTATGGAGTATTACTCAGCAATCAAAAAGAATGAAATCTTACCATTTGCAACTACGTGGGTGGAACTACAGGGTATCATGCTACGTGAAATTAGAGAAAGACAAATATCATATGACTTCACTCGTATGAGGACTTTAAGATACAAAACAGATGAACATGAAGGAAGGGAAGCAAAAATAATACGAAAACGGAGGGGGACAAAAACCTAAAAGACTCTTAAAATATGGAGAACAAGTGGAGGGTTACTGGAGGGGTTGTGGGAGGGGGGATGGGTTAAATGGGTGAGGGGCATTAAGGAATCTACTTCTGAAATTTTTGCACTATATGCTAACTAACTTGGATGTAAATTTTTAAAATTAATTTAAAAAAAGAAGTGCTTCCTTAAATGGGCCCCCCCAAAATGCAGTAGCCATAAAATGAAGGATTGTTAGGGGTGCCTGACTGGCTCAGTGAGTAGAGCATCTGACTCTTGATCTCAGGGTTGTGAGTTCAAGCCCCACACTGGGTATAGATATTACTTTTTTTTTTTTTTTAAGTGAAGGATCTTAAAAACAACAACAACAACGAAAGATTGTCAAACTAAGAACTTTGAATAAAAAACAACAGCCAAGGGGCGTCTGGGTGCTCAATCAGTTAAGTGTCCGACTCTTGATTTCAGCTCAGGTTGTGATCCCAGGGTCGTTGGATTGAGCCCCAATTTGCGCTATCTGCTGAGCGTGGAGCCTGCTTACGATTCTCCCTCCCTCCCTCCCTCCCTCCCTTTCTCTCTCTCTTTCCCTCCACCCTCACATTCTCTCAGCCCCTCCACTGCTCGCACACACTCTCTCTTAAAAAAAAAAGACTAACTCAAAAATGTACAAGACTAGTAAAACAAGTGTTGCTAATGGAGTGTAAATTAGTTCCACAACTTCGGAAGATGGTTTGGCAGTATCTATAAATCTAAACACATGTAGCACACCTCCGATGACACAGCCTGACAGAGATTACTGCTAATGCTCACTGTGGAAATAGGCAAAAGCTAGAAAAGTCAGACACAAAACAGTTTTACATCAATCATAGAGCAGATGTATACATACTTATGTATTCAAAACCAGTTGCACATAGCAATGAGGAAATAAACTATTGCTACATGAAATAATACGGATGAATTTCACAGACATGACCTTGAATGAACAAGCTAGAATAAAAAAGTACGTAATGCATGTTTGCAACACTGTTCAAGCTTTGATTTCTCCCATTTGTTTCCTAACTTTGAATTCATCGATGCTCCCGCACAACAGCAAATAACATTGATGGTAACAGACATTATTGTCCCTTAGCTAATTTTAAAGAACATACCTCCGCTTTGTAATATCCCCATTTAAAGAGAAATGCCCTTTTACATACGGATCAATCTATTCTTATTTATTCTGGAGTCTTAAAATTTTAAAGATGTATTTATAGCTATCTCATATTATATACCTCATATATAACTCATATTATATTATATCTCATATATATATTGAGTTTTATTTTTGCTAAATGCTGAAAAACAGATGTCCAACTGTTGTCAGCAGTTGGATGAAGAAGCCATGTTCCTGGTGGCATTGTCATTGTACGTAATTAGGCACACTTTGCTTAACTTCCAAACATTATTTTCTCTGAACACCACATCTTTTTGTGAATATAGAATTTAATAAATAATGCCATATAAAGAAAAATGAGTACGTTTAAAATTGGAAATCTCAGTAAGGTATTCATTCTGTATTCTTTTTTTTTTTTTTTTTTTTACAAATAGTTTATTGTCAAGTTGGTTTCCATATAACACCCGGCGCTCATCCCCACAAGTGCCCCCCTCCGTGCCCGTCCCCCTCCCACACCCATGAGTCCTCAGTTTGTTCTCAGCATTCAAGAGTCTCTCATGGTTTGCCTATGTATTCTTTTTTTAATATTTATTTATTTGTGTGTGTGTGTGTGTGTGTGTGTGTTTGTGTGTGAGAGAGAGATAGAGAGAGAGAGGGAGAGAGAGAGAGAGAGAGAGAGAGAGAGAGAGGGAGAGAGCGTTCACATGTGCGCACACAAGTAGGGGAGGAGCAGAGAGAGAGGGAAAGAGAAAATCCCAAGCAGGCTCCCAACTGTCAGCACAGAGCTGGACACAGGGTTCAATCTCAGGAACCATGAGATTATGACCTGAGCTGAAATCAAGAGTCAGACGCTTAACCGTCTGAACCACCCAGACACCCCTCATTCTGTATTCTTATTTATGCTTTTCAATCTGATTTCACTGGATCTTTCATAAAATCAGTTTTGAGTGGGTTATTTTTCCACACTGGTTTGAATAACTTCGCCCTGTCCTCTGATATCGCATTGCTGAGAAATATCAGAAAGTCTGAGTGCTGGTAAAAACAAAAGTCTTGGTGTGTTCATTAAAGGTATGTGAACCTGACAAGGGTCCAGGACTTATGTTAATTAACCAAATGCACAAAAACCAAAGAGGCAAGTATACCCAGAGTTTCTTTCCTGTCCCCAGACCAAGCCAACAGTCTAGTGACTGATCTTTTGCTTCCCTCTGCTGGTTCAAGTTGGAAGCTCTTGCTTAGATATATTCCAAGAAAACATCTTTACGGTAGAATTTTTATAGAAGTTTCCCTACACACAAAACCAACAAAGTTAAAATAAATAAAAACATGAAACACTTGATGTGTATACACTTAGTCAAATATTTAAAAAGGAGAAAGCATTCTGATCCCGTAGAAGATTTCAGATCTACATTGTTTGGCTCTTTACGCCATTTGAACTTGATCAAAACTCTGCAACATTTCACCCAAAACGTGAGATTCTCAGTTAATAGTAAAGGTCAATAGTGACTCCTTCTGTGGTAGTGGCTTCCCCCAGGCATTTGCTGAACAGACTGCCTCAGCTGCAAGTCCTAATATAGTAACTTTTCTCAAAGACAAAAAATAAAAAGCAACATGTGACACATTCAAACATAAGTCAAACTGACAAAGTCTTAATATTCAAATGCTTTTGATGTGATCTTATCATGTAGACAACCAAGATTCTCACCACTGGAACCAGAGGACTTCCACCTGCTTCAGACAAACACACACGCACAGGGCAACATGCACAAGAACACACAAATAGGAACACACACGCACACACACACACTCACAGGATGACACAGAAGCACCTGGACCAGGTAGCCCAAACTCTCCCAGGACTCATGCATGGCACAGAGTTTCTTGTTTACACCTGAACAATCAAGGAAGGTGGCCTTGACTCTGTTCCCTGTTCTCGCTCAGAAAGTCAAGCCTTGCTTTTATGCATTCTTCACTCATCTGTCTGCTTGCTTGTCTGTGCCGTGCCTCTGCCTGTCTGCCTCTGTGTCTGTTGGATGAACTGCCTATCTTGTTTTCTATTTATCGACCTTTCTGTCTTTATGCCTATCTGTCTATGTACCTGTTGCTCAGTTAGTTTCTCTGTTTGTCGCTCTGTCTGCCTGAATCTGTCTGTCTGCATATCTGTCAGTATATGAGTCTATCTCTCTGCATTTCTGTGTCTGTCTGCCTTTCTCTTTCTGATAATTTTCTCTGCCTATCTTTATGTGTATCTGGCTGTCTCTTTGTCTGTCTGCCAATCTTTCCGTCAGTTGTCTATTTGTCCATCTTTCTACCTGTCTGAATGCCTAAGTAATATCCATTTGTTTGCCTTTCGATTAATCTATCAATATTATAAATCTAATTGTCTCTCTAAAAGCCTTTCTATCTATTTGTCTGTCTCTGTGGGTTTTTATGTATCTTTCTATATGTGTATTTGTCTATCCTTCTATCAGTTTATCTGTCTATCTCTGTAACTACTTACGTCTATAGATACTTGTATATATCTATTTGCATGTCTACCCTTGTGTCTGTCTGCCTTCCTATCTCTTAATTAGTATAACTATCTATTTATCTATCTGGCTTCTCTGTATATCCATCTGTTCATCTATCTGTCTGTATGCCTGTCTGCTTGTCTGTCTGTATATGTGACTATCCATTTTCTATAAGTCTATTTCTCTCTCTGTCTGTCTCTCTATCTACCTATCTGCCTGTAGATGTGTCTTTCTGTCTTACTCTCTGTCTATCCATGTATCTATCTTTCTGTATATATATTTGTCTGTATGCCTGTCTGTCAATCTTTCAACCTATCTCTTTTTGTATATTTGTCCACATGTTATCCATCTGTCTCTCAGCCTATCTCTTTATCTATCAATTTGTCAGTCTGTCTTTCTGACTATCTGCCTATCTTTCTGGCCATTTGACTATCTCTCTGTCCACCTGTCTGTCTATCCATTTGTCCATCCACTTGCTTATTTTTCACCACCTGTCTTTCTGTCTTTCCACCAGTATTTCTGATTGTGTCTTTATCTGCCCATCTACCAATCTATCTCTCAGTCTGTTTATCTGACTCTGTTCCTATAAATCTATCTACCTCTGTCTACCTACTTAGCTGTATGACTCCCAGTCTGTCTTTCCATCTGTCCATCTGAATCTTTTTCTCAATGTCCCTTATCTTTCCATCTGTCAGTCTGCCTTTTTTTTTTTTTTTTTTTTTTTTTTGGGAGAGAGAGAGACAGCGTGAGCAGGGCAGGGCCAGAGAGAGAGGGAGTCACAGACTGAAACAGGCTCCAGGCTCTGAGCTGGCAGTCAGCACAGAGCCTGATGCGGGGCTCGAACCCACGAACCGCGAGATCATGACCTAAGCGAAAGTCGGACGCTTAACCGACTAAGCCACCCAGGCGCCCCTGTCAGTCTGCCTTTCTATCCAGATATCTATAGGTCTGGCTATCTCCCTCTGTCCAGATAGTAGACAGTAGACACTTGTCTCTGAATGGCGATGCATCTATTTTCTATCTCTGTCTGACTCTTATGTGCATATGCATGTTTGTACGCCTACACATTTTTCTGTTTGTCTCTGTAGTTGTCTGTCTTCATGTAACTCTCTATTTGTGTTCCTGTCTATGTACTGTCTGTCTGTCTCTGTCTGTTAACATGTTTGTCTTTATGATTATATCTATTTGTCCACATATCAGGCTGTCTTTCTTTCTTTTTTTTTTTTTAAGGTTTTTATTTATTTCTAGGAGAGAGAGAGAGAGACAGCGTGAGCAGGGGAGGGTCAGAGAGAGAGGCAGTCACAGACTGAAACAGGCTCCAGGCTCTGAGCTGGCAGTCAGCACAGAGCCCGACGTGGGGCCTGAACCCACGAACCGCGAGATCACGACCTAAGCGAAAGTCGGACGCTTAACCGACTAAGCCACCCAGGCGCCCTGTCTTTCAGTCCATCTGTCACTTTATTTGTCTTGTCTCTATGTCTGTCTGTTCTTTTTTAAATTTTTTTTAATGTTTACTTTTGAAAGAGAGTGATAGAGGGCAAACAGGGGAGGGGCAGAGAGAGAGGGAGACACAGAATCCAAAGCAGGCTTCAGGCTCTGAGTTGTCAACAGAGAGCCTGGTATGGGGCTTGAACCCATGAACCATGAGATCACGACCTGAGCCAAAGTTGGTTGCCTAACTGACTGAGCCATCCAGGTATCCCTCTGTCTGTTTTTCTATCTCTGTCTGTCTTGCCGTCTATATGTTTTCTCTCTGTATATCTCTGTGTATACATACATATAAACTTTTTTCATCAGTCTTTTTGTCTGTATCTGAATATCTGTCTATCTGTAGTATGTATATATGTGTATCTATCTCTCCGAATATGTTTATCACTTTAACATTGTGTTTGTGAGGAGCTGTGTTTCGTGATGTGTTTGCTTGAGACACCACATTTACTGATGTCAGAGTGTGTATGAGACAGAGAGACAGAGCTGGGTCACCAGTGAGAGTGTGGTGAACTGTGTTTTCTGACACGCATGTGGCACCGTGTTCAGTGATGCACATGAGAGACTCGAGTGTGTGAGAGCCGCGTGCAGAGGTACGTGTGTGAGCCCTTCACCTGGGTGCATGGCCTATAGGTGATGGCACCTTCAAAAGTCTTCCTTTGAAACCTCAAGCCTGTGGAGGCCTCTGAGCGCTTTGATCCAACATCCCCATTTGTAGATGGACCACCAAGGCTGGGCCAAGCCCTGAGTGGAGGTGATATGAATCTCCTCTCCCTTCAGGCTTGTGTCCAGGTTTCTCGAGGGTGAGAGGGTGGGCATGCCCGTGTGCCCGAGAGGGATGATGTGGCAGGAGGAGATGGAGTCATTCTGATGCCTTATCTGCGCAGCAGGAGCCCACTCATTGTCGCTGCCTCCCTCCCTCTCACCATATCCTCTGCTGCATCATCGTTTCCACCATCTTGCCATTGTTTGATTTGATCCACATGCCAGTGAGTCCCCAGTCTTGACCTTCAGACTTGATCTCTTCTCCAAGATCCAGCACGTTGATATCTCTGCATACAAGTTTTGTTGGCCACTGTGTTTTCTTCCCCATTTTTTTGTTTAATACAGTATAGTTGACCTACATCTATGCTTCGCTGCATGGAGTCCTGTGAGTCTTGACAAATCGCACTTATCCGTGTGACCATCATCACAGTCAGGATATACAGCGTTTTCATGAGCCCTCCCATCCCTTTGTCACCCTGCCTCCCTGACCCCCTCCACCTCCCACCTCCAGGCCCCGGTAGCCACTGATGTGTTCTCCATCCATATTGTTTGGGCTCTTCCAGAATGTCACAGAAATAGGAGCCTTCTGAGTCTGGCTTCTGTCACTCAGCATTGTGCCTTTGGGTTGCATCCTGTCACACCATGCATCAACATCTGTTCCTTCTCCCTATTCAGGAGAATTCTGTAACGGGGACAAGCCACAGTCTGGTCACTCACTTACAGTTGAGAGACATCTAGGTCTCTTCCTGGTTTTGGCAGTTACAAATAAAGCTGTTATAAACATCCACTTAAAGGTTTTTGTGTGAAAATGAGTTTTCATTTTTCTTGAGCAGCATGTAGAAGGGGAATGGCTGGATCCTATACTAAGTGTCTGTTTAACTCCATAAGAAACTGCCAGACCGCCTTCCAAAGTGGCTGTGTCATTTTTTGGCCTCTTAAAATGTCTGGAGGTGCCATCCCTCTGGCCCAGGCTGGCTCCTCCCCAGCCACCTGGTGGCTCACACCAAAATCGATAGGGTCAGCCGATGCCTCAGGGCTCCCATAAGCCCCCATCAGCCCAGCCACCATATAGATTCCTACACCAGGCCCGCGTCCCTCATTTCTTCTCAGCCACCACACTGGCCTGCTGTGCCACTTCGTACACAGCAGCTGGTGTGATCAGCCATCTCACAGGGTTTCTGGCTCCCACCAGGGATACCTTGGACCCGGTCAGCAGAGCCCACCCCTAGTCCATCCCTCCTCTTGTCCAAACTCTGTCCCTGGCTCTACCTGCTGCAGCCACCCTTGCCTTCCTTCTGCTCCCTCAGCCCATGGAGCACCAGCCCAAGCTTGTCCCTACCTTGGGTGCTCATCCCCAGATAATGGCGATGAGAGACAGTGCTCATACTTACGTGGCCCCTCTCTGTGTTGCTGTTTCTTATTCATTTAATCCTCATGCTGCTTTGTGATTATCAGCCCCATTTTACAGAGGAGAAAACTGGGGCACAGAAATTAGTTCACTGGGCTGGGGGCACAGAGTTAGCGAGAGGTGAAGCCAGGTTTGCGCTCAGGGGGTTGAGAGCCCGTTCACACCCTCTGGGTGATTTCAGGGCAAGTGTGAAGGTCACCTCTCCAAGGATCCTTTTTTTTTGTTTTTTAAAATGTTTTATTTATTTCTGACAGGCAGAGAGAGAATGTGAACAAGGGAAGGTCAGAGAGAGAGGGAGACACAGAATCCTAAACAGGCTCCAGGCTCTGAGCTGGCTGTCAGCACAGAGCCCGATGCAGGGCTCGAACCCATGAACCAGTGAGATCATGACCTGAGCCGAAGTCGGAGGCTTAACCAACTGAGCCACCCAGGCGCCCCTCCAAGGATCCTTTTGACTGTGTTTTTTTTCTGCCAACCACTTAGTCTGAGCATCGTTGGCATTTATCACTTCCTAAGCCAGGCATGGAAGGAGTACCCATCTACTGAATGAGTGAAAGCCACACCTCACTGTCCCCACTGCTGAGTGGGTCCTGGGGAGAGGTCACAGCCATCTGAATTTTCCCAGTGCTCCATGGAGGGGGGGGCACCTGGCTGGGAGAACAGAGGGAGACTCTATCTCTGAAGTAGCAGACAACTCAACAGATGACCCCAGTCCAGTCTACCCTCTGTCACTGGAACCCCATGAGCTGGGGATCATGGTCGCTTGAGGTTGTCCCGGAACCGGGACCCAGGGGTCCTCCCTGGGAGACGCTGGGCTCATGACCCCCCACCCCAAACAAGGTTGTTTAGCAGAGTTCACTAGTGCACCTTTTATCACCTGCCCGTGTGGCCCCAGCAGTGGAGCCCAGCTCTCCTTCCAAGGGGACAGGACAGGTGGGGCCTGATTCTGAGGGGCTGGGGTGGGACTGGGGGTCCCTGTTTGTGCCGAGCCATGCCTGGGAGGGCCAGAACCCATGGCAAGCAGCCTGTCACTGTCTCTGAGCAGGGAGGTGTTGAACGTCATGTGCCCTTTACCTAAAACCCGCTCACCACACACTATGTCCTTCCCAACACCCCCTCTGACTCCCAGCTTACCTTCCTCCACCCTCAGCCAGCACAGCCCGCCCCATCCGTCAGCCCCCTTGCCTCTGTCTGACTGTCCCCTGCAGACTCTGCCTCCCGGGTGATGGCTGGCAGTGGTGGCCAGCTGGAAGGGCAGGACAATGTGACCTTGGGCAACTCAGTAACCTCCAACCTTCATGACACCCACTCTCTGCTGGGCAGTCCATGTGGACACGGCACCTCCCCTCGTTGGGCACTCCCTCCTCATCCAGGCACTGCCCGTCCTCTGAGAGCAAATCCAGGCCCCTCTGCTCCAACAGGAAAGTTAGTGCCTCTGACAGTCACTGGCCCACCAGATCCCATCGGCAACCGCTGTCCTGACGTCTATCACCATTGATTAATGTCTGTTCTAGAATGGCATGTGAATGGACTTAATCAACGCGTGCCCTCTTGTGTCTGGGTCCTTTCACTCAGCACTGTGTCCGTGAGATTTGCCTGCATTGTTCCATGTGGCGGCGCCAGGCCGTGCTTTTCCGTGGCCATGTACTTAATATTCACACACGCTTACGTGTGTGTGCTTAGCGTGTGCATGTGGCTGTGTGCATTTTGGGGGTGTGTGCATGTATTTGTCTGTGGGGGCTTGTATGTGTGTGTGTCTGTGTACCTGTGTCTGTTGGTATGAGGCTGCACCAACTTTCAAACGTTTTCTAGCTAGTCAGTGTGTTCACAACACAAGTTATAAAAGCTGCTTATAAAAGCAGCCCCTCCGTGCCCTTCAGGCTGCCGTCCACACTGCGTGTTCCACATGAGCTGGGGATCCATCCCTGCTGTGTCCGCAGGTCCTCTCTGGAGCCCTGAGGCAGCGAGGACAGGCAAAAGGCCTCAGAGACTGCATCGTTATACAGGTTGTGAATGGCACCCCTGGGTTTGTGTAGTATACCACCTGTGCAACTGCACTGCTCCAGAGCCTGGCCTGCGGCCTTGCCCTGGCTCAAAGCTGTGGTCTCAGAGTTTCAGCTCAACCTCTGTCCCAGGCCTCACCTGGGAGTAAGAATGGTCCCAGGCCGGGGTGCCTGGTGGGTCAGTGTGAAGTGTACGATTTTGGCAATCTCATGGTTTGAGTTCAAGCCCCGCATCGGGCTCTGTGCTGACAGCTCAGAGCCTGGAGCCTGCTTTGGATTTTGTGTCTCCCTCACTCTCTGCCCCTCCCCCACTCACGCTTTTCCTTTCTCTTAAAAATAAATAAACATTAAAAAAAAAAAAAGGTCCCAGGCCTCATCAATGACCTCAGCATTGATCCAGGAAGGGAAAGTGATCTCTAGCACCCGGGCCCACAGAGCTGGCCCAGAACTCAGGGCCATAATACAGCACCATTCCTTGTAGGTCATATTGCAGATGGGGAAACTGAGGCCCAGGGAGTGTCTACAGCTGGCAGAGTCAGGGAGGCTGGAACCAGGCACTAGGTTTGTCCAGCTAAATTCCCTGCCTGCAAAACACCATCCCTGCAGTACCTCAGTGGATTCAGGGGGGTCAGGGAGCCCAGACCCTCCCGTCCCAAAGCCAGGGGACCCCAAAGCCTTGCCCAGGTGAAGAGGAGCAAGAGGACCTCAGTGGGCCTGGGAGGGGATAGCTGCACTCATCCGAGGAGCGATGATGGGGTCCTGGCCCAGGCAGCGGCAGTGGCATGCAGAAATCCAGAAATCTGGCTCAAAACAAATTCTAGAGACCAAAAAGGTCAGTGTGATGCGCTAGAGTGGGGCATGGGGTGGGGGAAGGGCCTCAAAAATCTGGCTTGAGCCACAGGACAGGATGCTGGCCCATTCTTCTGCCCCTTGAGCCTCAGTTTACTCATCCATAAAACATTTTTGTGGTGCTACATAAGCACCCTTTGGAGTTATTGATCCCTGACTTCTCTGCATATGTGCCCAGCTCAGGTTAATAAACTCCTGTCTCTGTCCTGTTACTCTGTCTTTTGTCCATCTAGTTTTCAGGGTACCGGTTGGAGAACCTAAGAGGAGAGAAGGAAGAATTTTCCCCCTCCTACACCAGAGAGGGGCTGCACAGCCTGGCACCTCTGTGGGGAATGAAGGGCCACCTATCTCCCACCTGGAATTTGGGTGAGAGCCTCGGTTATGGGGGTTAAGTCCCATACCTCCGGGGCTCCAACCTGCCCGGCGTTGCAGGATGTGCCCCTGGACAAGGAGCAGCAGTCCTCCAAGCGGAGCACCCACAACAGGAGACCCTCACCTGGGGACTTGTCAGAAATGCACGTTTCAGGGGCGTCTGGGGGGCTCGGTCAGTTAAGCTTCTGACTTTGGTGTAGCTCATGATCTCACGGTTCATGGGTTTGAGTCCTGCATCAGGCTCTGTGCTGACAGCTTGGAACCTGGAGCCTGCTGCGGATTCTGTGTCTCCCTCTCCCTCTGCCCCTCCCCCACTAGTGCTCTCTCTCTCTCTGTCTTTCAAAAATAAATAAATGTTAAAAAAAAAAAAAAGAAAAGAAAAGAAAAGAAAGGAGAAGAAAAGAAAATAAAAAGAAAAGAAAAGAAAATGCACTTTTCGGGCGGGGCCCCAGGCCTGCTGAATCTCAAAGGGAGGCCCAGGCACGGGACAAGCCGCTTCTGTACAACCTTCCAGCTAGGAGGGTTATTGTGTTTTTTAATGATGGGGGAAGGAATCAAAAGAAGAATAATATTTCATGTCAAGTGAAAATTACATGAAATTCAAATTTCAGTGTCCATAACTGAGGTTTTATTGGAACACAGCCCTCTAATAACTAAGGGATTTTACTGGAACTGGCCAGTGGATATACTGTCCACGGCTGCTTTCAGATCACAACAGCAGAGCCGGCAGCTTGGAGAGAGGCCCCAAGGCCTGCAAAGTCTAAAACAGTTACTCTCAAGTCCTTTGCAGACAGAGTTTGCCTGCCCTGCCTCTCAGCAGCAGGCCAGTCCCTAAACCACCAAAACACAGGGGTCTGAGCCCAGGGCCCACAGCCTTTCAAGGGCCCGTGGTTAAAATGAAGGACACGTGCACTTGGATATGAACTCTAGATCTCCACGTTGTTTCAGCACTAACAGGAGTTAAGTAGTCTCTTCCTTTTGGGATGCAGGCGACCATAGAGGGCATGACCCTGCCCCCCAGTTTTGTGGGGCCCCCTGGCAGTGAGGCTGTGCCCCTCCGTGGGGAGATGACAGCAGCGGAGCCATTGTGGGGGGCTCGGCCATTGGTGGTTAGCGAGGAAACGCAGCCGCCAGCTTACCACAAATTTATTTGTTCCCGTTTTGACGATGGCATTCCAGTGAAATGGGTCTCCTATGTAACCCTATGTGTTTTATGTTGTACTTTTCAAACTTTTATTTTCTCAAATTCGATTACACAGCACGGGAGATGGTCAAAGCCTCTGGGCAGCGGCTCCCTACGACCCGAAGCAGGAGATTCACTCATGCGGGGAGAAGGCTAATGGCAGCTCCCCTGGCCTCTTTGTTCGGTGGCTCTTTCCCAGCTTTGAGAGCAGCCAAAGACTGAGCACCTGCTCAGCCGATGGAGCACCTAGTGGGTGCCGGGCCTTGCGGCTCTGGGAGCCGGGCACAGCTGTGAACCAGGTGGGACAACGGTTTGGACCCTACAGAGGTTGACGTTCTAGGAGGTCGATGCCGTGAGGTTGCGGCACAGGCCTGAGAGATCGAGGGCTAGGAATGGGGACCTGGTCCCGTGGGCTCCACGGGCCCTGCATGGTCTTCCCTGCCCCTCCCCACACCCCACTCAAACTGAGCCACTTCCTTTTGCCTCCTCTTGTGCTGTCTCCCCCCTCAGGGCCTGGTAACCCCTCCTCACATACTTGGCAAAGACCAACTCATCCCTCAGATCTCAGAGGAAATGTCACTGCCTTGCAGGACCCACCGTGGTCTCCTCTTGCTTTTCTCCCCACGGCGCCCCGCATGTGTCTGTTAGCACTCAGGCATCACTGTGTACATTACTGCTTGGTGCGGTACGCTCAGTCCAAGCTGGGGTGGTGGCGAGAAGTGGAGATTGTAGGTTGGTGAGACCCACAGACCCCTCTCTGGGTGGGAGGCCCGTGGGACGTGCACCCTGTCCATCCAACCATCCATTAGGCAAACTCACACGAGGCACATATTGCACCGTGCCCTGGAGACCCGGGTGAATCAAAGAGGGGACAATCCCCACCTTTACGGAGCTCTCTGACATTGGGAAGGATTAGGAGGTAGATCTGAGGGGAAAGTGTTCCGGGCAGAGGGAGTATCATGGGAAAAGGTCCTGGGGTGAAGATGAAAATATAGTGTTCTTAAAACACTAGCAGGAGGCGGGATGTCGGGGGCAGAGGGGCATGGGGAAAGGGAGATGATGTGCTGGGTAAAGTCAAGGCAGGATGGAATAGGACTTCAGGGGCTAGAGAAGGAGTTGGGATTTTATTCTCAGTGTAGCAGGAAGCCAGGGAGGGCTGCAGGAAGTGGGTTACAAGGCCTGATTCTGGCTTTAAGGCCACTCTGGTGCGGGATGGCTGGTGGACTGTAAGGGATAGGGGATCTGAAGCCCCCACTATCCCTGAGGAGCAAACGGACAGCTTTGATCTTGACGCTCCACACTGAGGGGAAACTGATTTGTGATTCCTTCCTGAGCCGGTGGGACCTTCCACGGCAGGAGATGGATTTTTGAAAGATACATAGAGTCCAGGGTAGGCCCCACGGCTGGGCTGTCCAATCCCTGCCACTGGCTGGCATCTAACCCCAGCACTGGCCACTGGTAGACAGAGGAAAGGTCCTGAGTGCATGGGAGGGTCGTGGTGTCTGGGTGAAATGAAAGCCAGCCCCAAGGGAGGGCTTGGGGACCCAAGGCCTGGATCAGATTTCAGCTCAGCTAAGTAACCTCCCTTGAAAGTCCCTTGATGTCCCTGAACTGATTCTCTCTAAAGCAGGTAAACTTGGCACCTTAGAGACCTCAAACTTCAAGTTAGTGAGCGCTCAATAAACACTCATCGCAGAAACTCCCCCCACCCCCCACGCCGTTCTACCTTTTAAAGAGCAGATCCTGAGTTGGATTCATCTCATCCTTGGGGAGGCAGGAAAGTGCCGGGGGAGCCTGTGGACTCAGCCACACACAGGCCTGGTGTTGCTGCAACCTTGACCTGCGGGCTCCTTTCACGTGTGCTGGCCCACCTCGTGGGCTTGTACAGAGCATGTGTGCAAAGCATCTGCTACGTAAAGGTCCTCTTTCCCCCTCTCATCTTTCCAACAAGTGTGAGAGCTAGCAATGATTATGAACACCTCTTTTTTATAGACAGGGAGACTGGGGCCACAGGGGGAAAGGTTCAATATAGGTCACCAAGCAAAGGAGTGGCTTGGGGTCTGACCAAGGGTCATAGCCAGGACAGCGGGCATCTCAAGACTCCTGGCCTTCAGCGCCGCGAAGTTGGGACAATAAATATTTATCCAGCGCTGACTGGGGCCCCATACCTGTCTGTGGGAACGAGCACTTGGGGAGCCCGGGGAGACCATGACTCGCTGGCCCCAACTGGCTTAGATTCCGGTACTGGAGTACCCAGGAGGGCTCCAGGGCTAGGATACGGGAGCTGCAACCCCACCTCCAGATCAAGCCAACCACTTTCAGGGTCTCCCTCTCTCCAGGTTCAACCCCAGGGAACAACCTCCAAGAAGCCTCATGTCCTGCCCCCGACCCCTCCCACTGTCCTTCATCACTGCATGTCACCACTACCTGGGCCTCCTACCTTGTGGTCTGGAGTCTTCATCTGAATCCCACAGAGTGAAGGTCCCTGGGGTCCTTCACTAATGTGGAGTCCTCCAGCCATGGAACCAGTTTGGGCAAAGGACAGCATTCTCTCGCTGTGGGCCCTCTGCTCGACGGCCACGGAAATCCCAGAGACTGAGCCCTGTACAGATAACAGTCTTTCCCCCAAATGGGCCTTGCTGGTCTTCCTGCTCCCCCTGCTGGCCGCACTTGTCTCTGCCCTCTGCCCCACATCGTCCCAGCCCCCCCAAGGAGGACACCACTCCCTGTCCTCCCTGTCACCGCGCCAGGCTGGAGTAGGGGTTCCTCTCCTGTACAGTGGTGAGAACCAGGGCTGCTGTCTTGCTGGGCCCCCCAACGCCCGAGTCCCAGGAAAGAGCTACTGCTCCCCTGCACCCAGCACATGCCTGCGTGTGGACGCGCTCATCAAATCTCTGCAGAAGGAATGAGAAGTGGGGAGGTGTGAGCCCAGGGAGGACAAAGCAGTGGCCCAAGGTCATGTGGCTGGGGAAGTGTGACAACCGGTCTGAGTGGGTGGTGTGTCCTCAGGGGCCCGTGTAGGAGAGGGTGTGCGGGCACAGGAGATGAGGGTGTGTGTGCCAGCTGGAAGAGCACGCTGGGGTCTGCAAGCGGGTTGTGTTCTGTCCTTTCTCCCAGAGCTCCTACCGTGACCCCCGCCCGCCTGTCCCCAAGGCCCCTGGGGAGCCCCATCGCCCCAGGACACAGGGCTGAGGGAGCACAGGAATGCCAGGCAGGGGTTTTCAAAGACATATCTCCACACGGTGGCACTCAAAGAGATCAAAATGCATTTAATGTGGTCTAGTCTCGTGGCCTATGTCTTTAGATACCGCTATGTATTGAAAATAACATGAAAATTCTCCAGTTTCACCATTTAAAATAGATTTGACATTCTATGACCTCACGCAGGGCAGACACCCCTGTGCAGGGGCCTCCTTCCCATCAGGCCCCGCTCCCGCCCTCCCTGGCCCCTGCCGGGACCCTCAGGCAGGCGGGCACGGGGCAGCACAGCACCAGCGGGGCACGGGGGGGCGGCCAGCATGTTCCTAGCAGCACGCACGAGAGCGTGCACAGACACACCATTTCCACTGACATCCGTGTGCACACACCCCTGGGACCTGCACTTGCTCACACATGCCCACACATGCTGCCCTCAGCAGGCAGGTGCCAGCCCTGCTCACAGAGCCTGGCCCAGCTGCCAGCAAATGCACCACCTGCGCACATGGCTTCGCTGGGACAAAGGCACACACATATATGCCAGCCTTCGAGGCCGTGTACTCTCACACACACGAAGACACTGCCTCGCGTCCGGGTCCACAGAGCCTCTGACACGCACATTCCACACATTCTCATATGCACACAATTGGGGCGATGGGCCCGCAGGACTATTGGGTTCAGCTGTGCCAGCACCTGGAGCGGCATCCTCCCCAGGCTGGGGAGACTGGCAAACAGTTAAACCAATGCCCGCGTGTAAAACGCACACCCACAAACACACCTATGGGTAAATATACACATGGCTCTGTGTGTGTGTCTACACAGACACACGTACATACCACGTATGTATATCATCAGCCCAGATTCACACACGTATGGAGATTGTCGTGTGCACACACCCGTACAACACACCCACGGACGGGGGGAACTCGCACACTCATGCACGCAGGCAAAGCCATAGCTGCACACAATTGCTTGAACAGACATGAGATGAGATGACTGCCCACGTCAATCCCCACACCTGGTGCTCACACACTCACACTCACGCGCACAGTGCCAGCATGGCCTCTTTCCCACACAAGCAGCTCAGTGTCTCAGGCACGAAGGCGTCAGGGGCCACGTTCTTGGCCAACTTCAACCCCCACACCTCCTAGTTCAGGCTGCCAAGAAACTCCATGGAGGTCTCAGTGCCTGGGAAGGCAAGAGAGGGACTGGACTAGGACACACACCAGCCCGGCACACAGACTGCAAACACACGCGCACAAACACTCCCCACTCACCTGTGCTCGGCACACATACCATGCATGGCATGTGGGACACTCAGAGGGTTAACGTGCTCTCCACACACCACACACATGCACAAACATGGGTAAACACACACACACACACACACACACACACACACACACACCCTGGCACACACTCCCCAGGGACCACGTAATCCTTGCTCTGCACACACATGGCTCCTCCCATCCACCCTCCCGTTTCAAGTGCACTAAAGAGGGAGACTATTTTGGTCTTTAGCACAAGCAATAAATAAATAAATAAATATAGGGAAGAAAAAAAAAAGAGGGCAGAAGAGTTTGAAAACGTGGAGTCTGCCTTTGGTGAGAGATGAAAGGCAGATCAGGGCTGCTCTCCCGCAGGGTCTGGGGCTGAACCATCTAGTGTGAGCCTGGGAGGCGGGCAGGCCCGACAGGAGGTGCACCAAGCCGAGGGGGCTGGGGCCTTGGGGCCCTGTTCCGGATGGTGGGAGTGAAGCCTGGCCCAGCCGGCCCGGAAGGATCTCCAGCTGCTGGGCAGAGCCGAATGCAGGCTCCTATGCCAGCCCCGAGTGACGGGGCCCCCTCGTCCCACCCTGGCTCAGCCTGACAATTTGGATGGGGGTGGGCAGGTAAGCCCTCACACATCAACTCCACCCTTGCCCCCCAGGGCTCAAATGGAGAAAGTCAGCTCTGGAAGCCGGGCCTTGGGCTGGGAAGGAGCTGAGGCCCTTCCAGCAGATCCTGAGAGGAAAGAGAGGTGTCCATGGACTGAATCATCCCAGCCAGAAACTCGGGTGGGGCCTGAGGCTAGGCCAGGGTGCTGGGAGTCAGGCATACATCAGGGCACGAGCCCAGAGTGTCTACGGGTGGGCAGCGACAGCTCGTGCCCAGACCCTCCAAGGCTCCTGACGGCTGGCCAGGTCTCCAACTTCCCTGGGGGCTGGAGGAGGGAGAGGCAAGGGCCTCTCCCTGCCTCCCTGGACCCACCCACTCACCAGCTGACCTTGCACTCTACCTCAGTTTCCCCACTTGGGCCGGAGTCCTTGGTGCCTAGCTGTCTTGGGGACACAGATTGGCGTGGTCTAGACAGGCAGGCTGGGGAGACACACACGGGCTTTCGAATTAAGGACTTCCTTCCAGGCCTGGTTATTTGGGAGGACAACATTCTCAGCTGTCCTGGGAAGGGCCCCAGCTCCATTCCTGCCTTCTGTGTCCTCTGCCAAGAGCAAGGCCACACTGGGCAGCCCCTGGTCCAGGGGCCTGCTCTGGGCCAACAGAGCCCAAAGTTCCAAACTTCTTCCTGACGAGGGAGCCTGGATGCATGTGCCACCCCTGTCATCTCTGCTGATGGTGCCACACCTTTTCTACGATGATTCCTCTGCCGTTCAGCCGCAGAGCACAGTCTGGCTGGGACCCAACTGGGCTCACCTGTGCGCAGAGAGCGCCAGGCCGGCCCAGCCTCTGCAGACAGATAGCCTGGTGGGGACTTCACGGTGGAGACAGGGGTGGCTGGGAGGACGGGTGAGTCTGATAAAAACAGAAGCAACTGGAGCTGGCCCCCCCGGGTCTCTAAGGCACGACTCACTGGGATCCCGTGGGAATGGGGCTGATCTGCTTCCTTGTCATCTGTGAACCTGGGCTCCCTTCCCACGGAGCCATCTACTCCAAGTGTCCCTCACTGTGGAAGGGGTGGAGGCTACTGGGCAGAAAAGGAGAGAGAAGTAAAACGGAAATCTGGTGGGTGGGGGGAGAGCGGACCCTCCGCAGCAGGCAGAGCCCACATCCAGCCCTGAGACGCACCTCTAAGGTACAAAAGTCAAACTCAAAAAGCTCAAACTAGTTTTTTCCCAGCCCCTACCCCCACCTCTATGACACTGGAAAGCTTTTATTGTGATTGTTAACATGGTCTTGGTTTTCTATCACAAACAGCATCTGATGCACCCGTGAGCGGAGAGACCACGGGTGAGCACCGCACCCGCCCCTGCGGGCGCGCCGCCTGGCACACAGCCGCCTTCACAGAGGAGAGGCCTGCTCAGCCTCGGGGAACCTCGTGGAGCTGCCATCTAGCTGCTTCCATCTCAGCAGACCAGTGGAATTCTAACTGTCCTTTCTTACGACCCCCACAAAGTAAATTTTTTTCGATCACATGTTCATTTTTTTTTTTTTTTTTTTTGTAAACAGTCTTACTCAAGCTAAGGTTGAGAAAGCCAAAATTGGTGCTTCTCCCTAGGTTAAAAACCAGCGAGGCGCCCTGCAGCCTGCCAGCCTTTGCCCATAGAGGCTGGGTGGCTGTTGAGCCGTTTTCCGGGCAGGCTGCAGTTCTAGCCTCCGGCAGAAGCCTCTGGCTCCTGGACTGGACCCCACAAGGCCACCTCCCTGTCCCTGCACCTGCTCCGGCCTCTGAGGCCAGGGGCAGCCCACTGGCCGCCCACTCTCCCGCCAACCTTACCAGGCCACTGTGAAGAAACATAAAACATCTAAAACGCTACTGAGTCTGCGACCGGGGCACCTGGCCCGTTCTGCTCAAACCCGGGGCCCTTGCTGGATGCCGGGCCTCTCCCTGGCGGGGTGGATACTGCAAGTTGGCCGACGGTGGCTCAGATCTCTGACTCCCGTCTGTAGGGCCGCTGATCGAGGCCTCCACAACCACCGGCCTGGGGTCTGTCAAAGTCATGCCGGACCTGGGGGCTGCGGCCATCCTGGTCTCCATCTGCCTCATCCTCCTCATCGCGGCTCAGGAAGGCCAGCTCGTTCTCGTAACAGAAGGAGTTGGCACTGGGGAGCAGGAATTTGTTCTCTGCCAGGTCCTTGGCGCTGCAGCGGGGTGTGGAGGGCACCTCATAGGTCTTATGGAAGTGGGAGTAGTCGATCTTGTACTGGTTCTTCTCCTCAAAGAGCACAGGCTCGAAGCGGTGGCCCCACAGGATCTCGTTGGCAAGGTAGGAACTGCGGGCCTGCGTGGTCATGGCCGTGGCCTCCACCATGCCCTCCAGGATGACCACGATCTCGAAGTCATCCGTCTCCAGGTCCTGCCGGCTGATACCAAACAGTGGGCTGGCCTCGTCAATCTCATGCAGGATGGTGATGGGTGACACGAGGAAGATTCGGTCGAGGCCCTTGTCAAAGCCAACGTCAATGTCGATCTGGTCCAGCGGGATGTACTCGCCCTCCTCCGTGACCCTTGGCTTGATGAGCTGGGCCCGCACGTGGGCCTCCACGATGTGGCTTTTACGCAGGTTGCCCACACGCCACATGAGGCAGAGCTTGCCGTCACGCAGGGCCACCACGGCATTGTGACTGAACAGCAGTGTCTGCGCCCGCTTCTTGGGCCGTGCCATCTTGGCCATGATGGCGCCGATCATGAAGGAGTCGATGATGCAGCCCACGATGGACTGCGCCACCACCATGAAGACGGCCACGGGGCACTCCTCTGTCACACAGCGCAGCCCATACCCGATGGTGGTCTGCGTCTCGATGGAGAAGAGAAAGGCTGCCATGAAGCCGTGTACCTGCATCACGCAGGGTGTGCGGCCGCGGCCCTCGGCTGGCTCCAGGTCGCCGTGGGCCACGGCGATGACCCAGAAGATGACACCAAACAGCAGCCAGGAGGCGAGGAAGGCCAGTGAGAAGATGAGCAGCATGTAGCGCCAGCGGATGTCCACGCACGTGGTGAACATGTCGGCCAGGTAGCGCTGCGACTTCTCATCCATGTTGGCGAACTCAATGTTGCACTGGCCGTTCTTCTTGACGAAGCGGTTTCGGCACCTGCGCCGCGTGTGCACCTTGCCGTTGCCGAAGCCGTTGGCACCTGACATGGTGACCAGGTGCAGCCCGTCCTCCTCTGATGACACGATACTGTAGGGGTTGGCCCTGCCGGCTGAGGTCATCCCGGGAATGGGGGTGGGGGGGCCCTGGCTCGCCCCCAGGCCGGCTCCGGGTGGGGTGGCTCCTGCAATGGGAAGACAGCACGGTTGGCGGAACAGGCCACACCGGCCCCTGCTTCCACCCCCACCCAGATCCTCACACTGGCCGGCAGACGTTGTCGCCCTAAGTCACCCACCGTTTTCCCTCCTAACCAGCTCCTTATCTTCCTCGGCTTAGAAAAGTGACACTCCGTCCTCCCAGGAGCTCTGGCCATCAACTTTGGATTCATCATCACCTCATCTCAGTCCCACCCCAAAGGCTCTGCTTTCAAAATATATTTAGGATCCTACGTCTTCTCCCATCGTTGTGGCCTGAGTCCTCATTGTCACCCACCTGGCCCAGCACGGCGGCCACCTCGCCAACCTTGGTGCTCCCGCCCCAACCTCAGTCCAGAGGCAGCCGCGGGGGGCGCCCGTCTGTCCTCTGCTCAAAGCCAGAGTCCCTGTGGGCACTTGCAAAGCCTGTGTGAGCAGATCCCGGGACCTCTTGGGCCTCACCTCCCGCGTCCGCTTTGCTCACCCTGCTGCAGCCCACAGCTGCCCTGTTCTTCCCTGAGCCTGTCCTGGACATTCCTCCCAGACATCCTCCCACCACCTCACCTCCTTCGGTCCTTGGCGTCAATGCCACAGGAGCATCTCCAGAGGTCTTCCTGCACCCTCGGGAGACCTTGCCCAGGTCCTCACTGTAAGCCCAAAGCACCGACTTCGGGTCTAATAATGGTGGTAGTAGCAATAGCAATGACATGCATGGTGCAGCCATTCCCACCATGAGATTCCTGGAGACCTGACCACGGTGAGTGTGCGGTTTGGCTCGCCGCTGTCTCATGCCTGGGGCCTAGAACACAGCCTGGCCCTGAGGACGCCCTCCCTATGCTCATGGGCTCTGCCCTGAGGCACCCGTTCTCAGCACCCATACTCCACACCATCTGTGTCCCCGGCAGTAGTGAGGAAGGGGTCCATGAGGTCAGTGCCCAGAGAGGCCACTGACTGACCCCAGCCCGGGGGCCTTCCCTACCCCTGCCTTTCTCAGCTCCAAATGACAGCACACAGGGAGCACTCAGAAGCATCACTCTCCTGGGCCCACTCAGGCGACCACTTGGCTGGCTTGTCGCAGACATGGATGCACGCACTCATGCACACCAAGTGGTCTCAGGGCGTGGCCCGCAGCACACTGCCTGTGGCCGGACAGACACTGCTCTTGTGGCCAGTAGCACTCACTCAGCCCCCAGGCATACGGGCTGGTGGCTGCCCCTCCCCCAGTGCTCCACTGGCTCTGGGCTGGCCTGTCGGTGCCAGGCTGAGGCATCTGCCAGCCGGAGGCCACGATGCTGCCTAGCCCTGCAGGCACTAAGGCCATCTGGCCATTAGCATCGGGGCTGTAAGTGCTCAGGCTCCCAGCCTGGCTCAGTGGGGCTGGGCTGGAAGGAGGGGCAGAACCCTGGGCAGCCTGGCCGAGGCTCTGAGGAGTCAGGTGTATTCCTCCGCCCTCACCCCTAATCCCCACCTGGCCACACCAGGAGGTCAGTGCTGGACAAGGCTGGGAGCCCTCAAATGCCCAGAAGACAATGAGGCCCCAGATAAGAAGGTCCCCAGACAGCCAGGCCAGAAGCAGAGAGGCAGGTGGCCGGGCACCCACCAGAGACCCGGAAATAGGAAGTGACACAGCCAGGAGGAGGCAACACTGGCATTCAGCCCCAGTCTGTGTGACCAAGGGCAGCCAGACTCTTGGGGGGAGCATGACATCTGACCTCTGCTTCAAAGCCCTGGGAGACAGGTGCGGGAGGTGCTCACATGACCTGCCAGGCTGCACACCCGTCTTGGGGTGTGTCGCAGAGGTCAGGTGCTTCTGGATCCCTGAGGCTGACACGTGTATGACAGTCTCGTCTCTCACTGCCTCACGCCACAGAGATAGCAGGCCAGGCTAATCAGCAAATGGTCTTAGGTCATCCTCTCCCAAACTCAAGAAGATGGCTACTAGCATTACTTTTACTTGGAATGGAGATTCAGAGAGGTTAAGTGACTTCCCCATAGCCACACAGCCAAAAAGCAAGAGAGGTGATTAGGCTCTGTCTAACGCAAGGTCTCATGCCATGGAGGACTCTAGGCTCCACGGGGGCCTCTTGTCACACCGTCAGCCTCCCCTCATAGCCGCTGCAGCTGACCACCTCACCATGGGTCTGAGGAGCTGGGGCCTGAGGCTGAAATGGTGGATGCTGCTTCCGCCCAGCCCAGGAGGCAGGGAGCCGGTGACTGTGGGCATCCTGGGGACTACGCCGAGAAGATGGCTCAGTCCCAGGTTCCTGGACCCTCCAGGCAGAGGTGGCCAGGCTCGGGGTACTTAGATGCTGGCAGGAGGCCACCAGATCGCAGGGGGCAGGTTTAGGTGGCCTGGAGGCCTGGAGGGATGCCCAACGGGTCATGGTTGCTTCAACTGGGGCTCTGAGTGGCTCAAGGCCTGCAAGGGACAGAATCGGAAGAATCAAAGGCCAGAGAGCCCAGCCTGGCACGCTGCCCCACCAGCCAGGCAGCCTCACACTGGCCAGCAGTGCCCAGGCAGGGGAGGGTGCCGCAGTGCACTTGGGACCCACCCAGTGTGTCACACAGGCTTGGGAACCCCCTCTTCTATTGCTGTTCCTCCTAAAACCACACGGATAAAATCAACGAGGTCATGTTCACACCCCGCTCCCCTGTTTCTCAGCTGGAAACAGACTCTGAGCAAAGTCACTCAGAAACTAAGGATTAGAGATAGAGTTAGAGCTGCAGGTTATCAGTCCAGTCCTCAGCTTCCCACAGCCCCATTCTGCTGGGTGTGTATGCGAGTGGGTCCATGTGTGTGTGTTTGTGTGTGTATGCATGCGGGTGTGTATATGCGTGTGTATATATGCATGTGTGTGTGTGTATGCACCATGTATGCATGTGTGTGTATATGCACATGTGTGTGTGTGTATGTGGGTGTGTCTGATGCTAGGGGTGTGGGGAGTTCCTCCCAGGCTCTTGGTGCATACAGCACTGCAAAGAAAGACCCAGAAGACGACCCATGAATAGAAAACTCAGCACCACGAGCTTGC
Organism: Crocuta crocuta; assembly: GCF_008692635.1. NCBI lineage: Eukaryota > Metazoa > Chordata > Mammalia > Carnivora > Hyaenidae > Crocuta > Crocuta crocuta. Next base: position 94,686 of record NW_027533258.1, read on the forward strand.
CAAACCTCCCAAGGACACTCTACGCAGACAAACACAGGTGTGGCAAGAAGGTCACGCAGTCTATGGTCTTTAAAGACTTGCTTTCAGAACTGTGGGACACTATCCTCAACCAAGGATATGCAGGCCTGTTTGGCTCTTGCTCAATGGATGCTGATAGTTAGACCAGATAAGAAATGGAATTAGACTTGGTTTGCTGGAAGAGGCCTTAGCAAGCAAAGAGGCCAGCTCCCCATTTCCCAGATTCAAGAGCTGAGGCTGAGCCTTGTCCTAGCACACAAAGTCACTCGTGGGTTTAGATGAGGCAGTAGGGACAACCGTTGGGACTGCTCTGGGCAGACACCCAGCTTGGCCAGTGGGGATCCCAGGCGAGGGGGACAGGAGAGAGGCAATGGCTGTGCTACCTGAGCGAGATGAGGTGACTTCAGCGCCGCAGGCAGGGAGTGAGGCAAGTCCAGCAGGCACAGAAGAAGCAGTGGACAGCACTGGCCCAGATACCTCTGAGAGATGGGGAAGCTGTCCCCAACTCTGTTGTCTCCTGAGCCCACTTCCCTGCTGGGCACAGCGTCTGCAGACACAGGCTCCAGGCCACCAGGCTGTTCAGAAGGCGACAGGGCCTGGGCTGGGAGCTTTTAGAGAGACAGCTACCACATGACCCAAAGGTGGGGCCCAAAAGTCACCGGGAGGTGCCTCCGGATGGAGTAGGACACCCCATGCCCAGTCCCCTGAGGCTCTGGGCACCTCAGGTTTCGGTGACATCCGGGAGGGGAAGAGGGCAAGGCCTGGGCCCGCATTCTCAGATGTCAAGACAGCACTAACTAACTACAAGAGCCAATAGAGGGAGCCCAGAGTGGGCGGGACTCAAAGTCCTCCCCCTCGGGCCTCCCAGCTGGCCAGAGCACCTTCAGAGGCGGGAGCACAATGATCAATACATCCTGAGTGCTCACTACATGCCAGGGCGGGTTCTGAGAGCTCGAATTATGTCACTTAATCCCTATAACAACGTTATGACTATTATCCCCATTTTCCACATGAAGAAACTGAAGCTCAGAAAGACCAAGTCACTTGCCCAGCCTCACACTGCATTTAAGCGGCAAGCTCCCGTTCCACACCGTAGGGGAGAACCCAGCGTGCCATCCCACCAGGCCTGAGGTCAGACTCCAGGCATGACACTGATTTCTTGTCTAAGTTCTCAAGGCCCTTGTCACAACATGTGCTGAGAAGACATACAAATCCCAGATCTTGGCACCAAGAGCGAACATGCTGGCACACGCAGGGGCCAATGAGGAGGCTGAGGTTGGCTTGGACAGAGCCAAGAGTTTGCGCGGAGGGGAGACGGAGTGTTGGGGACACCATTTACGTTCTCATAATGGGGAAGTAGAAGACAATGTCCTTTGACCTCTCCAGGCCGCATTCCCTTCCTCTCCCCCAAAGCACAGACAGCCTTTGCCCACAGTGCACACCATGGCCTGCAAGCATTTGGGGTCAACGCAAAGTGCAGGTGTTCGGTGGCAAGCCCATGCTGGGCCCAAGGAGAGAAACAGTGACGACACACCAGTATGATGCTGGAGATGACTGGTGCTCCCTCCATCCCCCAGGCCTCACCTCACACTGCAGGGCCCACCTGCCCAATTTCCAAACGCTAGAGCTCGTCTCTGTGCCCGCAAGCTCTCTCTGGCCACGGGCACACGCTCTGCTCATGCATTGGGCCGGTGAGGGAACTAACACTCCCAGAGCAGCCTTCCCCGAGGGGGCGGCTCCCTGCCCCTGACCAGCCTGCTCCGGTGCCTGCTCTGTGCTGCCTCCCCAGACCCGATCTGCCCCTCCTGGGTGCTCCACAGCACCATGTGCCAACTAGGGCTCCTCCTCATCTCCCAAACCTCCTCCCTCCTCCTATTCCCTTCACCCACCTTCCTCCTTCCTTTTCTTCCCCCTCCCCCACATCCCCTCCTCCCCCTCCTCCTGCCCTTCCTTTCCCTCCTCTTCATCCTCCTCATCCTCTTTCCTTCCTTCTCCCTCCTTCCCTCCCTCTCCTCCAGCCCCTCCCCCTCTTCTGCTTCCTCCTTACCTCCACCTCACCATCCCCCTCCTCCTGTCCCTCCTCATAGGGTCATTTGGTAACCTGACCACTTCCCCAATTGCCTGAGCCAGAAGCCTGGCCTCCTCTCTCTTCTTCAGTCCCTATATCCACTCCCTCGCCTGTGTAGGTCCTGTGTAGTTCTCCCTTCTGAATTCTCAAAGTTGCCCACCATTTCCTCACCCACATCCTCCCTCCGGTCTAGGCCACTCCTGTATAGATACACTGACAAGCGTCTAATGGCTTGTGCTGTGGCAACCTTCCACCGCATGTGGTTGAACCCCCAAATCACAGCTAAAGTGAATGCTTAAAATCCTCCCATCTGTCAGAGATCAGCTAAAGGCCACCACTTCCAGGGAACTCTTTTGGATTCTCTGACCCTGCGCTTCTCCTGTGGTGGCCAGAAGCTACCTTCTTCATTGTTTGAGAGTTGCCCTTCCCCAGGCACCACCTCTGACCAACCTCAGAGGTCCAAAAGGATACTGCAGGCCTGGCATGGAGGGGACACCATGGATTGGAGTATGTGGAGCAGAATAGCAAATGGATGAGCAACTGGATGGAATAATTAATTAGGTGACAGATATATGTGCAGGTGGGTAGTCGAGCACATGGATGAATAGATGGGACTGGCAGATGGACAGATGGACGGATGGACGGATGGATAGATGGATGGATGGATGGGTAGTAACCAGAAAGATGGATGGGTTAGGTAGATAGAAAATGATTCGATGGATTCGGTGGACGGATTAGTGGGTTGATGAAGAGATAGATGGATGGAAGGTAAATGGATGGATTTGTGGGCAGGCAGGTGAACAGATAGATGAATTACTAGATGGATGAATGGCTGGGATGGTGGGTGAGTGGTTGGGAAATGGATGAATACATGGATGGAAAGAGGATGGACGGGTTGGGTAGGTGAGTGGATGCATAGATGGAAAGCATATGGATGGAAGGATGTGTGGAACTAGGGAATGGATAATGGGTGAATGAGAGGTCAAACAGGTGGTTGGATGGGGGGCAGACAGATAAATACATAGATGAGTGTTTGGTTGAGTGGATGACTAGATGGATAGATGCACATCACTGACCTTAATCTTACCTCTTGAATCGTATCTTCTAAGTAACGGTGCTGAGTGGGCAAGTGGCTGTCTTCAAGGCTGTGTTAGCAGCAGCTGCCATTTCCCAGGCACCAGCTGGAGAGGAATCAGTTGCTAGAAGATCCTAAAGTTAACAGAGCAAAGCCAAGTTACTGGAGATGGTGCTGCTCTCCTCACAAGTGCTCAAAAGTCTGAAATTTCTACATGAACCCACATTTCTGCTGCTTCCCTTGAGGTCCCACGGGAGACAGAAGAGGCCTCCAGCCCACACCTCTGTTACCTCACACCCTCGCAAATGTGAGTTCTATGTATAAAACCTTTCAGAACCAAAGCAGGGCGGAACAAAATGGGTCCCCAGAGAAAATAACAACTGATAATTATAGAGAGCCTACCACATGCCAGACACTGTGGTAGGTGTTTTACAGAGATCAGCTCATGTAATCCTCACAACAACCCCACAAAGTTGGAACTACTGCTGTTCTCATTCCAGAGATGTAAGTAATGTGGTAATTTTCCTCAGTTCACAGAGGAACTCCGGTCCCTAACCTATGTCCTAGCCACCATCGACAGAGCCTTCCCAGTGCCAGCCACAGGATTCAAGTGTAGATGAACAGAAGGACAGATGGATGGATAGATGGATTATGAATAAATGGATGAATTATGGATAGGTAGGTGGGTGTGTGAGTGGATGGATGGATGGACAGATGGATATGGATGGGTAGATGGGTATGTGGATGGATGGATGGAAGGATAATGGATGAATAGGCGTGTGGATGAATGAATGGTGGTTTATGGGGGGATGAATGGGTGTATGGATGGGTGAGTAAGTGAATTATGAGGGGTGTGTGTGTGTGTGTGTGTGGATTACGGGTGGATGAATAGTTGGATGGATGGGTGGGTTGGTGGATGGATTATGGATGCATGGATAGTTGGATTGATGGATGGATTGGTGGGTGGGTGATGGGTGGATGGAAGAGGGATGGATGAGTGAGTGGGTGTGTGATGGATAGATGGACGAATGGGTGGGGAGATGAGCGGCTGGATGAATGAAGTGGTTGGGTGAGTAGAATAGATGAACAGACAGATGAGTGGATGGGTGGATAAATGGCTATATGGATGGGTAAATATCAGTAACTTGTCAGAGACCTGCCTTAGGCATACACACATCCTATGCGGTCCCAGCATTCCATAAGCCTCACTTTTCCCACTGTCAAAGGAGTCCCCTGCTTCTCTCCAGCACACTGTGTGGATTGGGGGAGAGTGTGGTGGGAAGTGGCTCTGTGAATTTCCAGATGCAAACTGACTTGAGAGGCCCTTCTCATCTTCCCCCACCTCCCAGCCACTAGCCCATGGAGCCCCACCCTTTCGCGGCTGGGGCTGGCTGCAATCCACTGTCGCACTGGCTTTTCTGGCTGGGATTAAGGAAACTGTGGTGAGTCACCCCCGCATCATAAGCCTCCTGGGGTAGGTGACAGCAGACCTGGGTTTAGAGGCTCACAGAGCTGGGTTCAAGTCCCGGCTCTGCCCATCACAAGCTGTGTGACCTTGGGTGACTCGCTTTCCACTTCTGGGCCTCTGCTCACTCTAAGGGAATGTCCTGCTCGTCCCTCTTCACCTTCCAAGCTCTCACCTCAAGACTCCCAGTCCCCAGCGCCCTGTGTCCCCATCCTTCATCATTCCCTGAGCAGCTGTCAGGGTGCCTCCTTTCACCCTTATACTCTCAAAACTGATGAGGAAATTGAAGCTCAGGGAGGCTCCATCAGAGACCCATATCACACAGCTGGGAATCTCCAATGCAAGGTGTCCAAGTCCCAACCTTATGCTCTTCCCCTTGAACGGGCCTACGCTTTGCCTGGCCCTGAGTGCTCAGCTCTTGGCTTCGGTTACTCCAAGCCTCACAGCCCCATCCTGAGGGAAAGATCATTTTCCTGGCTGGACAGACTGGAAAACTGGGGCTGAGAGAGGCCAGGCCACTTGCTCCGTAGTCACCTGGAGCTGGAACTCTGAAAGAGGAGGTGTCACGGGGCAATGGGAGCCAACGAAGTTTAGGGAGAAGGGTGTGAGACAGCCTGCCCCTCCCCACTTCCTGTTGGTCACCTGGCCTGCCTTGGGCCCTCTCAACCTTGTTCCAGATGCCCTAGTTCCTGGAAGGGGCTTTCTTTGTCAGACCCACACACCCAGCCACAGTTTTTCTCAAAAATGGGCAAAATTAGCTCCATTCTACAGGGAAACTGAGGCTCAGGGCTGAGGACTGGGTCGTCCAAGGTCAGAAGGCCACTGAATGAGAGGCAGCTTGGAGACAAGAACCCAGGTCTCTGGACACCCTGTCCGGTGGTCCCCCTGCTACCCTGTGATGGCCACAGCAGGCCATGACGTGAACTCAAAACCTCTGAAGTCCGCCAAATGCTTTTGTGGGTCACGGTCACATCCCTGGACAGGACAGGCTGGGTTGGGGGGCACAGCCTGCACATCACACTGGAGCGGCCCGAGCCCGGACAGGCCAGAGCGGCCCTCAGTCTCCCGGCAAGTGAAGGCAGCGCCTGGATGGACACTGAGGCTTCCTTAGTCCTCCCCGTCAGTGCCGGCCTGTCAGCCCAGGCTGGGCTGAAACCGCCCAGGGCTGCGGTGCAAGGCATTTCCCCTTCCTGAGGCCCAGCTTCCTCCTCCCCAAAGTGGGCTGATGACGCCTGCCCGGCGGATGTGCCATGCAATTCAGTGTGGTGAGGGAGGTATGCCCTGGGCACCGGGCCGGGGACGGCAGGGCTCTGGGAGGAGGCAGCTGTCACCATCCTGCACCACAGTCCTCCCGGGGGCGGGTGTGTGTGTGTGTGTGTGTGTGTGTGTGTGTGTGTGTATGAGGGTGTGTGTGTGGCCTGAGGGGGCCGGTGAGCCCCAGTTCCCTAATTCAAGGCCGGTTGACCCCAGCTCAGGAAGGGCCCTTCCTGGGCCTCAGCCTCCTCATTTGCAAAGCAGGTAGACACCACCTACCTGAGGGACTGTTAAGGGAGTAAGTGGAGGCCCTGTCCCGGTGCAATCTCCTGACAAGCGCTGCGTCCCTCCCGTGTTCTCCGAGAGCGGGTGCCTGGCTCTGATGGGCACCAGCAGCTGATGGCAGAAGTGGGGACTCCCCACGGGATTGAAAGGTGGCATATGTATCCTTGACCCCCCCAAGCAGTCCCATGTGATCCTCTCCAAATGCATCCCAACAGGCAACAAAGCAGGAGAGCCATGACCTTGCACTGACGGAATCCTGGCTGCCCGGCTTTCTGTGCCTGGATGGTGCTGGCTGGCCAGCAGTGCCCAGGAAAGGCGGCTGCGGTAGCCACTAGTGGCCCTTGGGCCCCTCATGTTCCACATGCTGGACACATCCACCCCAGGGACAGGCTGCACCAAGTGGCGGGGAGGAGCAGACATTTGCCTTCTGAGCCCCAAGGTGAAACCAGGGCAAGAGGTTCTGGCCCCCAGGATGGACGACGGGTCATGCCAGACACCCGGGAATGTTTCTGAGGGTATTTTTATCTTGAGAACATCCTTCTACAGGGGGGCGGGGACAGGAGGGAGACAGGGTGTCCTTGGCCCCAGGCCCCTGGGAGCAGCAGAGGACAGAGGCCCCTGAGAACCCGCCACTCGAGTGGCCATTACAGACACTGTACTGTCCCCAAGCTTCCCTGAGTTCTAGGAACAGATGACACCTAGAGGGTCTTGCGGTTCCACGGGCTTGCTGCTCTGCTCCGACTCACTGTGTGACCTGGGGCAGGTCTTCGTCCCTCTCCGGGCCTCCCTCTTGCAGTCAACCTTTCCTGAGGGCCTGCTCCTGCTGGGCTCAGCGGGACACCAGTGACTTGGATGGACCAGCAAATAAATGCCTGCTTGCATGGGGGGCTCTGCCAAGCAAGGGAGATAGTGAGCTTACCAGCAATCACAACGAGCCTGGATCAGAGCCACGGTCAGAGCCCTTGGAGCCCAGGGGAGATGTCTAACCCGGTCAGGGTGCAGGGGGGTTTCCTGGAGGAAGCAGCAGGAGTCGGACCACAGTGCAGTGAAGGATGCTGACAGCCCCACGGATCGGGGTAACCACCCAGCTCTACTCCTCACACACCGGGCCTTGGGCAAGGCTCTCCCCACCTCGGAGCCTCCCTGTTCCTAACCCAGGGGCTGGCCCTTAGAAGCCCAACATTCCAGGATCCTAAGGGAACTGGGGCTGAGGAAGTTGTAGAGCAACAGGTGGGGACATACTTTATCACCCTAATAACAGAGAAGCGCCTGTGTGCACAGGCACTGGGGCCAAGGCATTATATTAGCAGATGAAGAAACCAAGAACCTGAGAAGTGCCAGATATATTAACGAGCTTGGACTTGATCCTAAGGGCAATGCGATGCCAGAAATCTGAAAGTTTGAGCTCTGGGACAATATGATCTGGGTTCAAACTCTGTCTCTGTCCCTTCCTATGTGTCCTTAGGCAAGTCACATCATCTCTCTGAGCCCATTTTCCCATCTGTAAAATGGGGTTAATAATGGAATCTATCTCATGGGGTTGCAGCGAGTTAACACATGGAGGTTGCCTAGCTGGAAATTTGCTGGTCCCCCACCCGTTCCCATCATCACAAAGCTGAGGCTCTGATTCACTCCAGGGAGGGGCATAGGCCCCGGGAGGGCCTGGGTTGCACCTCACTCCAGGTAGGAAGGAGTGAACAGATGGAAAGAATGGGAAGGAGCCCAGCAAGAGGAGTACAGTGAGCAAAGGCACCATGGCCTCTATATTTCTAATAGCTCTAATGTTTCAAGCTTCAACTTAACTGGAGTCTCAGACATTTCCTAAGTACCCAGCAGGTGCACAGGAGAGCAAAGACCTGAGATAAAGTTACAAGAAACAACCTGGGACAAGAAAGACCATGAAAGAAATGACAGAAAATTTTACCAACATAAAAATATTTATGATTTTGTTGATCACAATCCATCATAAGCAAAAAAGGTAAATGAGAATGTTATAAAAAGGACTAGAGGGCTTAAATATATAAAGAGTTCTTATAAATCAACAACAGAAAAGAACACAGTAGGAATGAACCTAGAGCTAGGGTTGGGCTCCCCACTGAGTATCATGTGATTCCCCAGCAAGTGATGACTTGGGAATGTCCACACCTCGGAGCCTTAGCATGAGATGGCCCCTGACAGTGGAATGCCTTGCTCTGCCTTCCAGAACTCAATGCATCCTTCAGGCGCAAAGGCGCTCCTCTATAAAGCCTTCCAAGATTTCCCTGGGTCCCCTGTTACTTCTTGCTGAGTCCCCACAACATGTCTAGGGCCCCTGGAACTGAATGCCTGGCTTCAGCTGAGTGCCTGGCATTGCATCGGAGACTGTTCCAGGTGGAACAGCACGAGCATTTTTGACAGAGGAATAAATAAGGCAAGGAGAGGAGCATGGCCATGTCCAAGGTTATCCGTCTACGAGCTGAGTCTATCACCCAGGTATCCTGCCTTTGGTCCCTCTGTGCTCCAGCCACCTCCTCCCTAATGAGCCCTCCAGGCCTGCCTTGCCCCCATTGGGGAAAAGCCCCCCTCTTAGGACTGCATTTCTTCATATCAGGCTGGGCCCAATGTGGGGCCTGTTCAGGATGAGACAGGGCAGGACCGGGGCCTGAACCCCTGGCCTCAGTCCCCCAATGACCCCGATGCTCTGCTGGGGGAACACGGGGATGGTGGTTTTCTCAGCTTCCCTTTTTTGTGTCCTCAACTGGCAAATTTGTTTTCATTTGGGGAACAGAAAATACACTCGGAGAGCCTGGCAGACCTCGCTGAGGGGCCAGGGCTCTTCTGGCAGGGACAGGAGGCTGAGTTCTTAGATCAGGAGTCCCAGAAAATAGAGGGGCTTTCCAGAAGGATCATCGCTCCAGCCTGGGGCTCCCCGTTACAGTTCAGGTCTCAGGGCACCGCCAAGGACTTGGGCCTTCACCTGCTCCCCAGAATCACACCTAATACCCACTAACTCACTCGGCAGGTATCTACTGGGACTCTACAATGCACGGATTTGGGGGGGCCAACATTCGAGCGGAGCAAGACAGACAAAAACCATGTTGGGGGGACTCACTCCAGAGGCAAGGTGGGCACTATTCTAGAGGTCTTTCAGAAAACTGTGATATTTGGCTTGAGACCTACAGGAGAAAATGTGAGAACAGTGTTCCTAGAAGTGGGAACAGCAAGAACGAAGACCCTGAGGCCGGAATGTTGCTCCATGTGTTTAAGGAACTGGAGGGAGGGTGGGAGGGCTGGAGTTGAGTACGCCAGGGAGAGGAGGGGAGGTGAGCGGGACAGAAACAGCTCAGAGAGAAAGGGGACTTGGCTGGGGCCACACAGCCAGCTGCGCACGCGGGAGCACCTGAGCCACTTCCTGCTCATCTGCCAGTGGCTGTAATGACCCAGGTCCCAAAAACGGTGCTCAGAGGAAATGCTTCCCACTGCCTTGCCTTGCCACATGCCAGACCCTCTGCCCAATGTCCTTTCTTCCTTTTTCTCCCTCAAACTCCTATGCATCCTTCAACACCCACTTCCAAACCCCTACTGCTTGTGCTCTGCGCTTTGACCAGACATTGCTGGATGGCAATGACTTGTCCCTCCAAGTTTTCCCTACCAGGCCAGGGGCCCCCTAAGGCCAGGGCCTGGGTCTGACCACCCCGAGCACGGGCCAGGTTTTAGAAGAGGCTAAGACGGGCAATGGAGGCTAAACCTCAGAATCCCTTCATGATTCTGCCACTATGACCCAGGAGAACCCTTGAGGTCTGCACTGCAAAGCAGCAGACACAGCTGCTGTCCATCCCGACACCACTTCAGTCTCAATTTGCCCTGGGACCTCGCCCTGTCTGGACCTCAGTTTCCCCATCTGTCAAACAAGAAACTCTTCTGGGTCTTGCTCATTTTGTCTCAGGGAGAAGGCTGAGGCCCGGGGAACGGGAAGCTTGCACCTCCTTCCCCTATTAACTGCTCCCAGCAGAGCAGCCCTGCGGGCTGCAGGGACAAAGCTGTCATCATCAGGGCCCCCTCTGAGCGCCAGGCAAGCCCACAGGGCAGGAAATGTCAGCTTTCTGCCAGGTCAGCAGGGGGCCTTCAGGCCAAGCCTCAGGGTGTTGGAGGGTCCTCCCACCCCCATAAGACCCTGCTGGGAAACAAGACAATGCCTGCCTACCCAGGTCAGCCGCATCGGGACCGCATCGGGATGCGGTCCCGGTGGGACCGAGGGTGCAGCTAACCCTCTCCCCCTGCCATGGCCACAGCGCTGGGCACCGGTGCCTGTCCCCAAACCCTCATGAGGGCTACTCAAGGACACCAAAGCAAGGGAGCCTGCAGAGGGGAGAGGGGTGCAGAGGGGTCCGGAGGACCATGTGGGGCAGAGGCAGGGCTGTGTGGTCCCTGCCACTCAGTAGCATGTTCTAGGAGGCCCTAGCCTGGGGCCCCAAAATGGAATCTTGGGCTCTCAGAACTTGATGGGAAAAACACCCGAACTTCCCCTTTTCTGTCTGTAACTGTACCATCCCCTCTGTGACAAACGGAGGCAGCAGAGCCCAGTAGTTTGGCGCTCGGTGCAGCTGGTCCCGGGGCCTCCGCTAGGTGCTGCTGGCAAAGGCAGGAGCCAGAGACAGCGTGCTAATTACTGTATCACACATTCTAAAATAACGCTTTGATAAATAGTTCAAGTTTCTGGTTTCCCTCGTGGTCCTATGTAGGTCCTCTCATGCGTTCAAAACTGTTATCCCCAGCAAGTGCACATCAAAGGCCTCCACAGGGAGGCAGGTCGGGACTGGGGCGTCATCTGTGAAACGGGGGAGTCACCTGGGCCATCTTCATTCATTCATCCGTTCACTCATCCACCCGTCCGTCCATCCGTTCGTCCATCCATCCCAAAAGCATGTCTTCATGGAGCACCAACTCTGTCTCTGGAATTGGTGTCGCGGGAACAGGGTGAAAAGCCCAGGTCCCCTTGCTGTTTCCAACAAGTAGGGGAAGAGACAGCCATTTCAGAAGGAAGTGAATAAATGGAGAAGATTCACGCTGCAGAAGGGGCTGTACAACCACGGGGGGAGGTGCGGTCTGGTTGCCTGGGAGGAAGCCAGGGTTTGCGAGAGGACATAGGGCTCAGGCAGGGACAGTGGCCGCACAGGCCGAAGGCAAGAAGGAGTTGCTGTCTGAAGGAGGTGGGTCAGCAAGAGGGAGGTGGGCAAGATGATCCGAGTGGGCATGGGCTGTGACCCACCTACAATGCCCCCTGGCCTGGTCCCAAAGTCCCTCGGGAGTCTTTCTGGGGCCCAGGCCAGGAACCTGAGCCTGAGGAATTCTCTGGAACACAGGGACGAGTATTGACTACATCCTCTTCCGCGTGTCACTTCATCTAGTCCCGGGTGAGGTGCAGGATCTTCTTGGCCCAATGTCACAATGAGACTGAAGCTCAAGGTGGGAAAGGACCCACAGGGCAATGATGTTGTGACCCACCCCTACTCTACCACCACACGTGCCTCTCCAGCCCCCACACACTGGAACTGCGCACCCACCATGCATCAGGCGCACCCAACACCGTCGCATATGCTGCTTCCATTCACAGCATCGCTCCTCTTGATAAACGCCAGAGATGGGTTCAGAGAGGGTGAGCACCTTGCCCAGAGCCACACAGCTGCTCCACAGCAGAGGGGATGGGAATCCAAGACTTCCAAGGCCATGGGAACAGAGACCCTGGACTTGGCTATGCAAGCCTGGCCCTAATGTCTCTAGGAGAACCCAGGCTCTCCAGATATCTCAGGCCCACCTCCTATAGTGAGCCTCCCTGGCTGTGTGCTGTCATCTGCCTCTCTCTCATAGCCCCCTGGTGCTGGTGGGGAGCGGGGGAGAGCAGGGGCTGCTGACCATCCAGGGCTGGTGGGGCAGGGGCCTGGTGTCTGAGGCTGTGCTGTATGACCTTGAACCACTGGCCCTGTCTGAGCCTGTGTCCAGAAGGATAAGGTAGTTTGGGGGACATCTGTCCCAGAGCAGGGGGTGTGATCAGCAGGTCTCTGCCCCAGCAGCAGGTGGGGCAGCCACTGAGAAGCCTAGGAAAAGCTTTCTCATGCCTGAAGCTTTTATTTAGCACCTCCTCTGTATTCTTCTCAACAACACTATGAGACACTGCCTGGTGGCCTCCCCCGGGAGGAGGAAAGAGTCTCAGAGGGGGAATCCAGCACCCCAAAGCTACAGGCCAGCCAGTGCCTGGAGGGCTGTCTCCTCCTTGGGCTAGGCGTTCTGGAGAGGTCACATGTGTTAGTGGCTGGGGGGAATGGCCACAGCTCAGGGGCTTCCTGTCCCCATTCGCACACCAGCATCTGTCAGCAGGAGGGAGACGTTGGGGGCCTGCGGATTCTTCCCACACTTGGTCCCAGGCCCTGCCTGCTCCAGCTCGCCCTGCCTCCACCTTGAAGACACACAATTACAGGATTAACCCTTGCCTTAATGTCCACATAGGTTACATGGGCCAATTACATTGCCAGCCTGGTACAGCTGTTTGGGGAAGCATAGAGTTCATCTATGCAAAGTGCCCAGGTCAGGGTCCTGCCCACAAAAGGTGCGCGTGTGTGGGCACATCCTTGCGCGGACGCACGGCCTGGGGTGTGGGTGCCTGTTCTAGACATGTCAGGGAAGTGTTGGCACCTGGCTCCACTTTGCATGTCCCTAGAAACAGACCTTGAGTGAAGGATGTGGGAGCAGGAAGTTTATTTGGGAGGTGATCTCAGGAGTGGGAGAGTGAAGCAGGGGAAGGATGGCAGCGAGTCACTGCCAAAGGCACCTAAGCTCAGGCCCGCTGATGTCCAGAATTCGAGCCTCAGCGATCCCCCCAAGGGGCAAGGGGCAAGTGGTGCCGTGGGAGGCGAGGGTTGCAAGGGCCTGACGTCTACTNCGCCGGTGACCAGAGGAGGTGCTCGTGCAGAGACGGAGGGTGTGGTTGGAAGTTAAGTGGGAGGTATGAAGCGGGCAGCCCCGAGTGCTGGTGTCACACACAGCGGGACACGACATGTGTGGGTGTGGCATGTGCACCAGCTACGCATGCCCCTGCTCCTTTGCAGGAACAGATGGTGCCCGTACAAGCTAGGACGTGTGCACACAGACACAGACCTGTGCCTTCACGAGGACAGATCTGTGCCTACATTTATGCTGGGGCTGGACACCGTGGGGTAGGTCTTTGCTCTCTGCTCTGGCACACATGTGGGTATACATTTAAGCTTTACAAGGCGTGGCACGCATACGCATGTGTGCACAGGGTGCGTGCATGTGCACACACTGTGGTCCCTCGCCCAACCCTGGCAGTGGCCATGGGATGGCAGAGATGGTCTGGTCACCTTGGCAACAGGGCAGGAGCTGGCTAAGCTGGGACAGCCTTGGTTCAAAGGGGGAAAAAAAGCCATTGAACACAAAGAGGCTGGGAAAAGAAAAGGAGGTGCAGGGCCGGGATTTGGAGAGACTCAGCCCCCAGCCCCCAGGTTCTGCTCACAGATCTCCTACCCTCACTGGGACTGAGGCCCAGTCCCTGTCCTAGCTGATGGCTGCCGGAAGCCGAGACACATGTCCAAGGACCCGTATCAGGCCCAGTTTGCTGAGCATCCCCTGTGTAAGATCCCTTCAGACCTCAGCTCGGAGGACAACAAGCAGGGACCAGGTGGGCACCACAGACCCTGAGCGCCGAATACCCTGGAGAGCCCGCTCCCGGATTCACTGCACCCCAGAAGAGGGCACCCCAGACACTAGGCACTTTGCAAACCGGGGGACACTGGGCTGTGCCCACACCGAAGTCACCCTCTCTGGACAATTAACGCACTAATTGCATGCACTGCCCCATAGCCAGGCCATTAGCCCAGATCCTGCAATGATTTATTCATGAGCTCCTCTCTCCTTCTCATCCCCACGGCCAGCTCATCGGCCTCACTGCCTAGGCCGGGAGGGACGACCCACAGACGCATTCCTATCCTCGCTCGAAAACATTGCATGCTATTTATATTTCATCAGACAGAGTGCACGGGGATGAAACTGCTGGTGATCTGCTCCCGCAGGCAGCCGGCCGCTGAAAGCCCCACATGGGTGGCCTCTGGGAAGGGAACTCTGGCTCCCAGGCAGGAGAAGTCCAGATTTCTTCCTCTGTTTCACAGTGGGCCCATGCTGAGAGCCTGTGGCATAGGACCTCTGCTCACAGCGACAGGGGCTTTACCCTGACTGCCTCACGGTGTCCTGACAAGGCCCCACCGGAAAGATTCTGCTATTCTCCTCACTGACAGATGAAGAAACAAAGGTTCAGAGAGGTGAAGTCACGAACCCGAGTGACACTGCCAGTAAGAGGCACAGCTGGGAAGTAAACCTGCAGGCGGCCCCGGAGCCTGCACCTTTACTGCCCGGCATCTGGCCTCCCGGAGCCCCAGAGCAGCACTAGGAGGTTGTAGGTACCATTGTGATGCCTGCTTTACAAATAAGGACACCAAGGCTCAGAGAAGTAAAGTGATTGGCTCAGGGTCACAGAGCCAGGAATGGATGCCAGGCAGGTGACCTTGACTGATAATGTGTTCTAATCCATGCCCCGGAGACCCCACTGATGTGTCCAGGGAGCAGCCCCCAGAAGAAGGGGAATGGCTCACGCAGTCAGTCTCTGCTGCTACCTGAAGCCACAGCCATGCAGGGTCCCTTACCTGCCAGGGGGGGCCCTAACTCAATGCCCAGCCCCGCTTCCCAGAAGCCAAGCAGAGGCCCAGGTTGGGTGGCACTCAAATCACAGCGCTACCTTGTTGTCATCACGATCAAGGAAGGGAGCACTCACACAGTCAGATGGGTCAGGCCTCACCACCATCGGGCCGGGGAATTCTGGGAACCCTCTGGCCACCCCCAGGGCATCCCATAACCCCTGGCTTTTCCTGAGAGCCCTGGGAGCGGAGCTGGTTAGACTCCCAAATCCTCCAAACAGACCAGCCCCCTCTTAGAGCCTCAGCGTCCTCTCCTCACCTATAAGATGGGCCCTCGCAGTGCCTCCGAGGGCTAGGGTGGGCATGTGAGAACTTAGTGGCCAGCACAAGGCCTGTGTGCAAGTGGCCACTGTGCATTCACGTTATTTGCAAAGCCTGAGGTAGTGCACCTGCTCGAATAAAGAATGCACAAGCTGTGTGGTGGGCCAGCTCTGGGTTCAAATTCTGGCTCTGTGACTCCCTGGTTGTATATCTGGGGCACCTGGCTTCCCCACTCCGAGCCTCAGTTTCCCTGCCTGTCAGCTGAGGATGTCACTCCTTCCCTATAGGACCGCGGGAACAAGGTATGCCCAGGCATATACAGCATGCATCTCTGACTTCAGCAAGCACTCGAGAGCCAACCAGCCCCTCAGTCGCATTTCAACTCCAAGGCCAGGGTGGCAGGCACCTCTGAGCAACCCCTGGCCAGTATCTGCCTTCTAGGGACCTGAGAGGCTGCCATGCCAAGCCTGGCAAGGACCTAGGGACAGCAGGACTGTGGCCCAGCTGTGGAGCAGAAGGTGTCCTGGGCTGGCTGCAGGGGCCCAGGGTCCAGAGAAGGCAGGCTGTACCTGGCCACACAACAGGACAGGGCAGGGGACTGGGAGACCCACCCAGGAACCGCCCCCACCCCCCCACCCCG
>NW_027533258.1:110497-112979 GCF_008692635.1 Crocuta crocuta
CGGCCTGCCTAAGTTGAAACCAGAACCCCCTTCTCCTCTCCCTGGACCAGTCCCTGCCTGAGCACCAACCGTGTTCAAGCACTCTGGGCCTCGGTTTCCTCATCTATAACACAGGGGTGAGAAGATGTGATTGCTGTGATGATGAGTGAGTTCATAAAAACCTCAGATCCGTGCCTGGCATAGAGAGAGATTATTGTCACTGTCAGCATGATCAGCAGCAGCCACATTTGCGGGCCAGGCCCCGGGGATACAAAGGCCCACGGACCCCATCGCTGGCCACACTGTGTGTTCGTGGTCTCTGTCCAGGCCTGCCAGCTCCAGGGGTCCTCAAGCACTTTCAGGCACCTGTTTTCTATGACCCCAGAAGGGCCGGGAAAGAGCTTTTGGAAAGAAAATGAATTGACATTTTCTGACAGTGTATCTCGGGCCACACTGAACTCCCAGAAGGTCTACCTCCATATACATTTGTCCAGGCTGTCCCCCTAACCCACAGGGTGCCCACCTCCTGGCTCACCTCTGGCTTGCTCTTCAGGCTCCCAGGCTGGGTTTGGGGCTGCCCCTAACCTTCTGCATCCCCCTGCGTTTCTCTCTGTCGCAGCCCTGACCACACCAAGCACCCCTACTACCTTGCCTCAGGCTGACCTTCTGGTCACCCAGCATGGGGCCAGGCATAGCACAAGGGCTCTGTGTCTGCATTCAGAACAGCAATGATTTCGAGCTTATGTTTACTAAGCCCACACTATACACCATGCCTTGCCCCAAGGAGAACAATGTTCTTGTTTAAGCTACACAAGAGTCCTACGAAGTAGATATTATAATTTTACAGAGAAGAAACTGAGGCTTGGGAAGGTGGCCTGAGAACACTGGAGACTTCATGCAGGCCACAGGCCAGATCCGGACCCACCTCTCTGCTCCAGCCTGAGGGGCGGCAAGAGAGGCCAGCGATGGTGACCAGGAGCGCCCTCAGTGCCCCACCCCCAGCTTGGAGAACATCCTTTTGCCAAAGAAGGGCCCTCAGTACTCGGCGAGGGGGTCAGGATGAAGGAGGAGGAGGGACACAGGAACTGGCTTCAGACTTGGGGGGCTGGCTTGTGCGTTCCAGGGCTCTGGCACCTCATCTGTAAAGTGGGGACACTGAGACAAGCCTGATGCCTGACAGCGGGCGCTCTGCAATCAGTTGTTGAAGGAAAGTGTGGAGGGGCCCTCACAACCTGGGACTCCCTGGTGTCCCTCCGCTCAGGCCTCCGCCTAGTTGTGGCGGCAGCTCAGCCCAGACAGGGGCCCCAGACCCCCAGAAGGACATTAGAGGCCCCCAACACCAAATCGATGGCCTGCAGAGAGTGCTGGCCCGGGGAGCAAGAAAGCAAAATCACTGGAGGCCTTGCACAAAGGCAAGGAGCTGTGCGGGCTCTGTGTGCACCGGGAAGGGCAGCAGGGGCGGGGCTAGCCCTGGGAACAGCCAGTGACATAAGGACAGACTGTGGGACCCTGAAGTTGGGCTTCTGAAGGCTGCTCTGTCAGAGCCCGACCCCTGGACCAGGGCTCCAAGGAGCACCTGGGGGCCCAGAAAATTCCCCAAACCTCTCTGCACTTCACGTCCTCATCTGCAACTGGGGATACTTCCAGGTTATCTCGTGAAAGCAAAGTGTCAGCACCCATAAAACTCTGAAGCAGCAGAAGCCTCCAGTAAACGTCCTTTCCAGAGACCCAGGAGCCTGCACTTTCCCTGCAGCTGGGTGTGGAGGGCGGGCGACAGGTGAGCGTGAGAACCTGCGAGTTCGGGAGACGCAGGCACCATAGCGCAGGGAGCCGGGTTGGCCGACCGATGGCAAGGGACACAATAATGACTTAAAATCCCAGTCCTGCCCTACAAGCAGCCTCAGCCCCTCCCCAGAGAGTGGTGGGCTGGGCAAGAGGGGCAGAGGTTCCTGAGGGTGAGGGCATGGGGAGGCAGAGGGCCCAACCCACGTGTGCCACCCACACCAGCCCGCGCTGCCTTCCCCACATACGGCGCTGGGTCACAGCCACTTCACGGGCCTCGACACACACGTCTCTCACACCTGCTCCCAGAACTCAAACACATGCGCTCTCTGCGGTCAGGGCCCCTGCATGACCTCGGCACCCACACAGCCATGCACCCCCATCTCCACCTGCCTTTATAGTCCCCCAAACTGAGCTCCTACCATGCGCCTGGCCCTGTGTACACAGCTGGTCTCAGGCCCCACATGCCGAATCCATGTGCCTGGACTCCTGGGTCGTGAGAACGGGAAACAGAGGAGGGCGGGGGTCCGTGAAACCCTCCACTCCCAACAATACCAGCAGCCCCAGGCCAAGGGGAGCCAGGTGGCTTGGATGCCCTCCAAATCCAGCCCCCAGGCACGGCCCTGGTGGGGGGCTCCTGCCGGATCCTCAGTGCTGACAGGCTGATTAGAGGGTGGGGTATCAGCTGGGTCTGTGCCTCCTGCCTCAAGCAGCTGCTGTC
>NW_027533258.1:113116-219983 GCF_008692635.1 Crocuta crocuta
GGAGTCTCGGGGGGGGGGGGCAGGCAGAGGGGGGCTCCTATTGGGAGGTAGCATCTGTCCCCTTCCCGCTTTTCCATCCCCACCCTGAGGAGCCCTGCCTGTCAGGCTGGGCACTGCTGAGCACACTTGTCCGTGACCCCCAGGCGGGCAGAGGTGGAGCGCCTACTGTGTGCCAGACTTCCAGGAACTCCTAGACACAGCACCCTGTGGGGTCCTCTAGTGGGCAGCTTATTATTCCCATACTACACATGGGGAAACTGAGGGTTGAAAAAGCTCTGTGGCGTGCCCGGACTGCTTCCTGTAGCAGATGCTGCAGCTCAGGAAGAAAGAGGGATGGGAAGCCGCTTCCAAGGCCCATCCCACCCCCGTGCAGGCCACACACCTGGCACTCTCCACAAACTGTCTTTGTTCAGCATAAGGACAGTCATAGGAGGTGGAGAGCGGGAGGCCTGCCTCCACCGCTCAGATGAGGAGCCCGGACCACAGCGGAGGAGCCAGGGAGCAGGCAGCCAGAAGNCGGCTCAGTCCCCCCAGCCCACGGGCCACTTTGAGCCCTGTTGGGAGCCATGGGAGGGTGTCTACCGCCCGGGGAGGGGGCAGAGGGTGGGGGGAAGGTACTAGCTCGCAGGGGGCATGCTGCTGGGTGGGGAGGGGGCTGAGTCTGGAAGCGGAGGGCAGGCCTGGACGAGAGGGGAAACCAAGAGCTGGCTGAGGGGACGGCTGAGGCCTGGGAGGGGGAGAGGGGAGGAGAGGGCACCCCAGCGAGCGCACCTCAAGGTGCTTGGGCAGGTGTCGAGCCACGTAGACCTTCCCGGGGGAGCCAGGGTCCTGGGCCCAGACGGTGCTGACGGCGAGCAGGACGAACTCGGGAGGTAACCAAGGGGGACCCAGGTGACCGGGACCTGAGCAGTTTGCAGTGCCACCATAGGTACAAAGAGCAGGGGAGAAGGCCACGAGGAGAAATTGGGGAAAGCAAGTGGGGACACGCCCAGTGAGTTCTGTGGTTACAGAAAGCAGAGAAATGAGCAGAAGCCAAAGGGGAGGGGGGCGGTTAAGAGAGGGTGCTTTGAGTCGGAAGATAATATATTCTCAGAAAGTTAGACACAGGGTTGCCATATAGGACGCAGCAGTTCCACTCCTAGGTATGGACCCAAGAGAACTAGACACTTGTGTTCATACAAGACCATGTACATGACTGTTCCCAGCAGCACGACTCACAACAGCCAAAGGTAGAAAAGGCCCCAACACCCATCAATGGGCAAAGGAGAACCAAAATGTGGTACGTTCACCAGTGGAATAGGATTCCGTCCTAAACACCAATAGAGCACTGAGCCACACTACAGTCTGGATGAGCCTTGGAAATATTCTGCTAAGCAAAGGCTGCCAAACACAAAAGGCCACAAGGTGGATGGTTCCATGTACGTGAATGCCCAGAATCAGTGAATACACAGAGGCAGAAAGTAGTGGCTGCCAGGGGGTGGGGGCAAGAAGCACGTGGGTTCGAGACCAGGGATGATTATTTAACGGGTACAGGTTTCCTCCTGTGATGAGAATGCTTTGGAGCAAGATGAGGTACGTTTGCACCCCATCGTGAACATACTGGATGCCACTGAATGGCTCGTTCTCAATGGTTAATTTTATGTCATGTGAATTTCACCTCCAAAAAATTTTTTTCTGAGGAGTCACATGAAAGTTGGGTTGGATTTGAACCCAACTAAAGCCTGACAGATGCAAGCCCAACTCCTCACACCCACTCAGCAGGGCCAGGGCCACAAACCAGGGAGTCGGGAAATGAACGGTTACCGTTGCAAGAAAGAAGGAAACAAGAGCCGAGCACTGCATGGCCCCCTGGCCACCTGCAAGGTCCCTGGCGGTACTCACGCCATTCCGGCTATGATGTTCTGTTCTCCCCACGGGCCCCCGACCCCGACAAGCACCACCCACCTCTGGCTGCTCCCCGGGTCCCCTTCCCTTGGTATCCTCCTAGCCCCTCCCTGACTCCATGAAGGTCTCTGATCAGATGTCCCCTTCCCTCCCGTATGTTTCACGGTCACTTATTCAGAAATCTACACTCAGTTGCCCCCTGACATGTGAGGGCAGGGATTTGACATCCAAGACTACTCGTTTTCCAAGACTATTTTGTAGAGAAGTTTTAGGTCTACACCAAAATTGAGAGGAAGGCACAGCCTCCCTCATTATCAGCATCGCTCACCAGAGTGGTACATTTGTTACAACTGGTGAACTTATACTGACACGTCACAATCACCCAAAGTCCACAGTTTCCCTTAAGGCTAACCTTTGGCGTTGTACTTTCTGTGGGTTTGGACAAATGTGTGATGGCTTGTATCCACCATTATGGTATCATACAGAATAGTCTCACTGTCTAAAACTCCTCTGTGCTCTGCCTATTCATCTCTCATTCTCCACAACTGACAACCACTGACCTTTTTATTGTCTCCATGTTTTTGCCTTTTCCAGAATGTTATATAGTTGGAATTGTACACCTTATAGCTTTTGCAGACTGGCTTCTTTCATTTGGTAACCTGCACTTACAGCTCCTCCATATCTTTCCATGGCTTGGTAGCTCATTTCTTTTAATCGGTGAATAACCTTTCATTGTCTGGATTCATCATTTATCCGCTAACCTAGCGAAGTCCATCTTGGTTGCTTCCAAGTTTTGGCAATCAGGAACAAAGCTGCTATAAGCATCTGCATGCAGTTTCTGTGCAGAATGTAAGTTTTCAGCTTTGTTAGGTAAATACCAAGAAGTATGACTCCTGGATCATATGGTAATAACATGTTTAGTTTTTAAGAAACTACTAAATGTCTTACAAAGAAGCTGCACCATTTTGCATTCCCAGCAGCAAGTAGAATTCCTGTTGCTCTGTGTCCTCGCCTACATTTGGTGTTACCAGTGTCCTGGATTAGGGCCATTCTAATAGGTGTGTAGTGGCATCTCATTGTTTTAATTTGCTTTTCTCTGATGACATATGATGTGGACTGTCTTTTCAAATGTTACTTGCCATCCATGTATCTTCTTTGCTGATGTGTCCATTCAAGTATTTGACCCATTTATTTTATTAGGTTGTTTGCCTCCTATTGTTGAGTTGTAAGACTTCTTTGTATATTTTGTGTTTCTTTAATTTTTTTTAACATTTATTCACTTTTGAGAGACACAGCATCAATGGGGAAGGGGCAGAGAGAGAGGGAGACACAGAATCCAAGGCAGGCTCTAGGCTCTGAGCTGTCAGCACAGAGACCGACACGGGGCTTGAACTCACAAGCTGTGAGATCATGACCTGAGTCGAAGTTGGATGTCCAGCCAACGAGCCACCCGGGCACCCCTTCTTTGTATATTTTGGTTAACAGCCTTTTATCAAATTGTCTTTTGCAAATATTCTCCCCAGGGTCCACGGCTTGTCTTCTAATTCTCTTGATATTGCCTTTCCCAGAGCAGAAGTTTTTAATTTTAATAAAGTCCAGCTTGTCAATCATTTCACTCACAGATCATGTCTTTGGTGTATCTAAAAAGGCATCACCAGACCCAAGGTCATCTAGGTTTTCTTCTATGTTATCTGCCAAGACTTTAATACTTTTGCATTTTACATTTAGATCTATGATCCAATTTGAGTTAATTTTTGTGAAGTGTACAAGTCTGTGTCTAGATTTTTTTTCTTATGGCTGTCCAGCTGTCCCAGCCCCATTTATTGAAAAGACGATCTTTGCTCCATTGTATTGCCTTTGCTCCTTTGTCAAAGATAGGTTGACAATACTTACAGGGATCTATTTCTGGGTTCTCTGTTCCATTGATCCATTTGTCTATTCTTGTGTTAATACCACACTGTCTTGATACCTGAAGCTTTACAGCAAGTCTTAAAGTCACGTGGTGTCAGTCCTCCGATTTTGTTCTTCTTTAATATTATGTTGGGCTCATCTGAGTCTTTTGCCTCTCCATATAACTTTAATCAGTTTGTGGATATCCATAAATTAACTTAGTATTTTGATTGGGATTCCAGTGACTCTATAGATCAGACAGGGAAGAACTGACATCTTAACAATATTGAGTACTCCTATCCATAAACATGGAATATCTCCCCACTTATTTAGCTCTTCTTTGGTTTCCTTCATCAGAGTGTTGGAGTTTCCCTCCTAAATATCTTGTATATATCTTGTTAGACTAATATCTAACCACTTTATTCCAGGGAGCGCTAATATCACTGGTGTTGTGTTTTTAATCTCAAATTCCACTTGTTTATTGCTGGTATATAAGAAAGCGATTGACTTTTGTATATTTACTTTGTATCCTGCACCATTGCTAAAATTGCTAATTTGTTCCAGGGTTTGTTTTTTTGGTCAGTTCTTTCAGACATTCCTACGTGGACAATCATGTCATCTGTGAACAAAGGCAGTTTTATCTTCCTTCCCAGTTTGTATGTCTCTGATTTTCTTTTCCCATCTAATTGCATTACCAAGGACTTCCAATACAATGCTAAGGAGTGGTGAGAGGGGCCATCCTTGCCTTGTACCTGATCTTAGTAAGAAAGCTTAAAGTTTCTCATCATTAAGTATGATGTTAGCTATAGGTTTTTTGTAGACAGTCTTCACCAGGTTGAAAAAGTTCCCCTCTGGTCCTAGTTTGCTGAGCATCGTTCCCATGACTGGGTGTTGTCAGGGCTTCGCTTTGTTCCCTGGAGTGTCCTGGTACTTGGAGAAAGTGCTGGCCTATGGTGAGCCCTTAATGATCACCTTTGGAAGAAACAAGTGCAGAGCGTGGAGAAGTGTCTAGCAGAGAGAGGGAGACTCACCACAGTGATGAGCTGGGGCAGGTGCGAGGGTTGGGGGCCCAGTGGACAAGGCAAGAGATCATTCCGTCCACAGAAAAGAGAAGAAGGCGCGCTGAGGAGCACAGGTGCCAGGGCGTGGTGGCTGTGGTGGAAGCAAGTCGAAGTCCTCTTTTTTTATTTTCTCAGGGAAAGAGGAGGCCACACTGTCAGCTAAGAGTCTAGGACCCTGAAGTGAAGGGCAGGGCTCCAGAACTGAGGGAAAAGGTTCTGGAACAGACAGGAAGGGGATAGGTCTGGGATCAGCAGCCTAAGCTGAGAAGCAGGCCCTGGAGTGAGAGGGGGCTAACTGGCCACCCCAAGCAACAGACTCAGGGGTTCGTGTCCCTTATGTCTTTCTCCTTGTGTGTCTAAGAGTGTCAGGGTGAGCCCAGGATGCAGGTAGCAAGAAACCTCTCTGCCCTAGGTCCTGCCCAGGGCCCCAGGGATGGCTCTGAAGGACTCCCTAAGCTGGCTGGAAACTCACCCTGGGAGGCGTTGGTGCCACAGCCTGTCTAGCTTGTGGGCTGGAGGCTAGAGACCCCTCCCTGGGGTGCCTTCTCTGCTCTGCCACCCCCACCCTCTGCAGAAACTTCTACTCAGGCCACACGGATTAATTTAACTTGAAGACCATAGTTAAATGAATCAGTGAGTGAATAAGTGATGTGCACAGGGAACACAGCTGCTGCCATCACATCCCGGGCATCAAGTGACATTTATGGCCAGGTCTATAGACAGACGGGTATGCCCACCCTCCACATGCAGACACACAGAGCTCAGCCGTGGGCAGGGTTGGGGCTCCAGGGATATGGGACCGATACACAGACGCGAGGAATGGATAAAGGGGAAGAGCCCCCACCCTGAGAGTTTTAGCAAGACCCTGACCTAAATCTTTCCCCTGCACGAGCCTCCCAACACACAGTAGGTGCTCAAGCAATGACCTTTCTATTCTAGTCTTGTGGGGGTAAGAATGAGGGAGATCAGACCGGAGCCACATTCTGTGGCTGAGGTCTCAGGGGACAGAGGACAGCAGGTCATTCAATGTGGGCATCAGCTTTGCCGGTCTTTTTCTCTTGGGGCTTCAATTTCTCCACCAGCAAAATGGACAGAAGTCTGGGAACCCTCCGTCATCCAGGGCTCTGAATAGTGCTAACACTTGGCACACACAATCACAGTTTAAACGAGGTATAGGCTTAGCCCCATTTCTCAGAGTAAGGGAGTGTGGCTCAGAGAGGAGAAGCTGCCTGCCTCAAGACACACAGCTAGCAGAGGACGACAGCCCCATTTGATCCTGGCCAACCTGGCTCCTGCCCAACATCGCATTTCCCGGATCCGTGGCCCAGGGCATCAGTGCCCCCTGGGGGGCAAGCCTGGCAGGGTCTGTGGCATTCATGCCTTTGGAGAGAAACTGAGGCCCGCTCACATGGTTTCTCAGCCTGGGTTCAAATGCTGTTTTGGCCACCTATGTCTCTCAGTGGCCCCTCTCTCAAGCCCTACGCCCCGCCTGGCCAGGACGTTTTGAGAATTAAATGAGATAATGTTCGGGAAAGTACTGAGCACAGCGCCTGGCACCAGAAGCCACTGGGTAAACAATCATTTTCATTATTATTTTTGGGTGCCAAGTCTCAGCGAAACGTTGCGCCACTTCCTGAGAAATAAAGGCACCCAACACCACCACAGGCTGCTGATTTCACCACCAGGGCATGAATTTTGCTAAAGCCCCCAGAATGTCCCGATGGCCACCTGAAGCCAAGGGAGGGCCACATGGCATCAGGCCAGGGCATTGCAGCGGCACATCTGTGCACTGGCCATCTCCAGAGGGACACCGCCTGGTGGCCCAGAGCCGGGCGGCGGCAAGAATAAACCCAGCCCCGGCCCTCTGGCAACCTGGGGCTCTCAGGGAAACCCAGACCCCTGAGAACCCAACCCCTCAGCCTCGGGACGCAGATGGGGCTGTTCAGAGACACGATGGTCTGCACACAGCCTCTCAGAGCCTCAGTTTTGACATCTGCAAAACGAGGCAGCCGCTTCCTGTCCCTGGGGTTAGTCATGAAGACCCAGTGCAATGAGAAAGGGCAGGGGCATGCCACCCGACTCCCAGAGACCTCAGCCCAGGGGAGGGGTGGAGGTCGGGAAAACAAGATCCCTGCAGGAGCTGGCGTGGTCACAAAAGCTACAGGGAGATGTCTGGATGTAAAAAGCTGCTCCACCTGACCCCGGAACAAGAGCTGGCCAGACAAGGCAGCGGAAGTGCAAGGGCCACCGTCACGGCCCGGACTGGCCGGGGCGGAGTGGCCGGCAACACTGGTGGCCGTGGGCGCGAGGGCGCAGGCTCACTCAGCTCTGCTGAGTGCTGGGGGCACCGAGATGACCCGGTGGAGGGCACAGCAGTGACAGCTCTCGACGTCACAGAGGCACAGGCCCTCTGACACCACAGGGCCATTTTGCTTGGACAACCCAGGCATGAGGACCTAAGTATCCGGGCATTCGTTAGGGCAGTAACAGTCCAGGGCTGGGCGGAGACACAGAAGTGCATCAGAATGAGGTGGGCTAAGTAAATGGAAACTCAGCCTCACGTGGGAAATGCCAGCTAGATTTTATTTTATTTTATTTTTAAAATTTCTAATGTGTATTTATTTTTGAGAGAGACAGAGAAAGAGAGAGAGAGGGTAGAGAGAAAGAGAGAGAGAGGTAAGGGGCAGAGAGAGAGGAGGACACAGAATCCAAAACAGGCTCCCGGCTCTGAGCTGTCAGCACAGAGCCCTATGTGGGGCTTGAACCCACGAACTATGAGATCATGACCTGAGCCGAGGTCAGGCGCTTAACCAGCTGAGCCCCCCAGGCGTCCCCATGCCAGCTAGATTTTACAACCATTTTACTGGTTGATGCACTAACAAAAGGTCACACACACCCTATCTCAGGACTACATGTTTCCTCTGACTGCTCCCAACAGCCTAACAGATGAAGGACCATTAATATCCCTATTTTGCCAATGAGCAAACTGACACACAGAACAGCTGAATAATTTTCCCAAGGACACACAGCTGGTAAGTAGCAGAGATCAAGCATGTAACCCCAATGCTACATGTTTCCAGAATACATTGCTAAGATAGAATTTTTTCTTAAAAAAGAAAGGGCAGCATATCCAGGTTGACCATGTGTAGGGGCTTGAATGACAGCCCCTCCCTAAAAGATATGTCCACCCAGAACCTGTGAATGTGACCTTATTGAGATAAAAGGTCTTTGCAAATAAAATTAACTCAAGGATCTGGAGATGAGATCATTCTAGATTAGGATGGGCCCTCCATCCAATGACAAGTGTCGAGAAGGGGAGGGGAGGGAAGGGGAGAGGAGTGGAGGGGAGGGGAAGGGAGGGGAACAGAGGGCAGGGGAGAGGAGAGGAGGGGAGAGGAGGGGAGAGGAGTGGAGGGGAGGGGAAGGGAGGGGACAGGACAGGACACAGGGAGAGGGCAGCTGTGTGAAGACACGGCAGAGATGGGAGGGCTGTGTGTACGAGGCACGGAACGCCAAGGCTCGGGGCCACCACAGAAGCGGGAGAGGCACAGAACAATTCTCCCCCGGAGCCTCAGCAGGAAGCAAGTCTGCTGGCCTCTCGATTTCAGACTTCTGGCCTCCAGGATTGAGGTATAATAAATTTGTGTCGCGCGAAGTCACTCTGTTGGTGGTAATTTGTCACAGCAGCCACGGGAAACTAATCTGGGGTGCAATTTGCTCCCCACTGTCCCGGTGTCTGTTTTTCTTTCTGGGACCTGGCTGCTTGTCCCCCCTGGACTGCTGCTTCTGTGCTCCTTCCACTGCCCGGACACAATTTCAAGTGTATGGATTCGTTCAACCCATTTTCCCTAGTGGTCCCATTTCACAGATGAGGAAACTGAGACCACTGGCTCGGATCACTGCTCCAGAGGACCCCTGGAGCCCGCCCAGCCGCAGCTGGTCATGAGACCACCAGGAAGGAAGCCGGGTCGGGACAGGGCCCAAAGCCTGGTCACCTGGCCCAGGAGCTTCAGAACTACAGCATCTGCTGCAGGATGACGGCCAGGCCCTGTGGGTGCCTGGGAGCCTCTGGCTGCAGGGTCCACAGAGGGAAGGAAGAAGGCAGCCAGGGCTTCTCGTTACGCAGCCCTCATGGAGGGGCTGGACCATTCTGTAGCTGCCCCAGGGTCTGCTGGGGGCACCCCCTCCAGTGGTCCTCAAGGCTCCCCGGGGCCCTGGAGGGGGCCTGGCCGCCCCAGCCAGGCAGGTGCTGCCGACAGCTTGAGGCCCAGCAGGCCAAGAATATGGGCACGGTTGCGCCTCCGGCCCGAATGGCAGAGGGCGGGGTAGCAGAGACAGAGAGGAAACTGCCCTGCCCTGCCCTGCCCTGCCTTGACCGCAGAGCCAAAGCCAAGAGGGCATGAAAACGTGGATGCCCAGAGGTGGGCCTCGTGCTCACGCCTATTTCGTACATGGGGAAACTGAGACTTGGGGTACAGGAGCAGTGGGGGTGACTCACGCCCCTCTGGGATTTAGGCTAATAGAGCCTCTGCTCCAGGAGCCCTCCGTGCAACAAGGCGGGCTCTGTCTTTCCGATTCGGCTCAAACCAGGTATCGGGAATGAAGGGGCTCTCCAGGCAGGTGGTAGACACCTGAGATGCAGAGGCTCAGAGGTGAATCAGGGGTACCGATTCCCCAGAGGCCCTTCCCCCCACCCCAGCTATGAAGACCATGAAGAAGTGAGCGGTGGCAGTAAGCACCTTCCCCGGGGGGCACAAGCTGTGCCGAGGCAGAGCTGGCTTGGTGTGGTGGTCCCTAAGGCCCAGAGGGGGTGGGATTTGCCTGGGTCAGGGAGCTTTGAGGCAGCACAGGGACCAAAGGGGGCTGGGCTGGGGGCGCCGCGGTTGGCAAGACTGAAAAGTGCAGATTCCCAGACTCTACCCCAGACGCTCCGAACCAGAATCTCTGGGGACAGAGCCAGAAGGTCTGCATTCTCCCAGTGCTCCCAGCGAGGTCTGAGGAAGGAGGTACCCCTTCCAGGACCCGGCACCTCTCCTAGGGCTGAGATGCGCCAATTCTGCAACTCTGTAATCTCTGTCTCAAAGAGGTTACAACTTCCCAACTTAAAGAATCCATGACCCGTACGCTTGGGTGGCTCTGGATATTCAAAGACTGCTCAGCTAAGACTCTATGATCTGGACTCTGTGACTCAGCCCTCAACCCAATGCCCATCAAAGAAGAAAGGATGAAGTCCCTGGGTCTGGATCCCTGGGGCACCAGCAGGGACAGTGCGTATGGAATGATCCCACGGGAAAAAAACAGAAAGCAAGAAAGGAAGAAAGGAGAAAGGGAACACTCTAGATGTTGGCATGTTTATATAACTACATTCACATGTTTGCGTAAGCACTCAGTCCAGAAAGTTCTCTAACAATGGTCACCTCACGAACAAAAAGCTTTGGGGTGGGGTGAGGCGGAGCCAGGGTCTGAGAAGGAGAGATTCACTTTCTACCTCTACGCTTGTTTAAATACTTTACCACGAGGATGCAACACTCTTGTAATTAAAGACTGTAATGATTCATGAAAAAATAAATAAAACATGACAAAGTCTATGCTTCCTTATGTGTTTGTTCGCTTGTTTCTTTTATCCTCTGCCACCCACCCGGACATTGGCCGCGATACCAGGCGCAGGGCACAGCGCACCATACTCGCTCAAGAGCTCACCGTGGAAAGCATGAATGGCGCTGAAACGCGGACATCCCCAGAGCGTGCACACTAGTACTTGACCAGGGACACCTCTCCCTGAGGGGGGAAGGGAGGGGCCGGCCAGAAAAGAGATGCAGGGGCTGGTCCTGAGGGCGGCGTGGAGTGGAACGGGGATTCCCAGGCCCTGTCCACACCCTGCTTCCACGAGGCCACAGTCAAGGCCTCTAGGAAGCCCCGCTTTTGAGCTCCCCACCTGACCCAGATCCCCACGCCCTCGGGAGCCCCAAGAGTGCACCCACGTCTGCCCTCCATGTGACCCAGACAGGCCCCCACGCCCTGTGGGCCTGGCCAAGCTCTAGTCCCGTGAAGGGATGGGGCCAGCTCCCCTCGGGCCTCCCCAGTTCTCCTCAGCCCCCCACAGGCCTGAGTGAAAGCCTGGCCTGGCCTTGGCCCGGAATCAAGAGCCCAGAGGCACGGGGTCGGGGGCAGGAGGCGGGCGGCAGCTACCACCCAGAACGCCAGCTGCCGGCGGTGATTTATTTTTGCTTTAAGTGCCGGAGAATTGCAGGGCTGCAGCCGCCAGCACAGGGGGCTCAGGCTGCAGCTGGAAGGAGAGGGGGGTGGGCAGGAGGTGGGGGCCGCACAGCCCCTCCCTGACCTCTCTTACCCTCAGCCTCCCGGACTGTCCGTCACACACGCACTCACACGCACACTTGCACACACACGGCTCGGGACCTCCCCACCTCCGCACGCTCTCCCCTCTCGGCCCCAGCTCTCGTAAGTCAGTCTCACAACAGCTGCAGAAGGATCTAGGGGGCAGCATCTCGACCACTACCCCCCACCTTGCTTCTGAACCGGTGACCACTGGCTGGGGCTGTCCCTCTCTGGCCTCAGCTGGCCCTCTCCCACCATGGGATGTCATAGTCACCCCTCCCCCAGGACACCCACTCACAGGTCAGAGGCTGATGACAGGGACAGTCACAGGCAATCTGGAGACAGCTCTGGTTCTCATTACGACCTGATCCCTCTTCTGCCCCAGAGGGTGAGCCTCAGGAGACGGTGCCCTGCCCCGGGCACATCTAGCTAAATGGGCCCGCTGGGCCACCTGGGGGAGCTGAGCAGCCCTGGCCGAGGCCCCTCGGAACCTGTCTGCACATCCGCAAAAGGAGTGTAAGCCTTAGGTTGGCTGAGACGACAGGGTGATTTGGGGTAGCGGAGGGGGCCGCGCTTTGCTAGCTAGAAAGCTTATGGGTTCTTTTTACAGCTGGAGCTATGAATGTTGATAATGGCCAATCTTGAAACATAAAGAAAATGTTTTAACCTGGGTGTCGTGCTCAAAAACAGAGACTGTGCAGAGGAGGTAAAACACACCGACACAAAACACAAATGGCCGATGGTAAACTGGTAAAATGTTTAATTGGGGAGGAAATGGAGACACTGTCCCCTCTGCCGTCCCCAGCCTCTGCAGCCAGCCTCCATGCATTTTATTAAAGGCACAA
Source organism: Crocuta crocuta (assembly GCF_008692635.1). Lineage (NCBI taxonomy): Eukaryota > Metazoa > Chordata > Mammalia > Carnivora > Hyaenidae > Crocuta > Crocuta crocuta. The sequence continues at coordinate 125,133 of NW_027533258.1, forward strand.
AGAGGGGCGCCTGGGTGGCTTAGTCGGTTAAGCATCCGACTTTCGCTTAGGTCATGATCTCGCAGTTCGTGGGTTCGGGCCCCGCGTCGGGCTCTGTGCTGACTGCCAGCTCAGAGCCTGAAGCCTGCTTCAGTCTGTGACTCCCTCTCTCTCTGACCCTCCCCTGCTCACGCTGTCTCTCTCTCTCTCTCCTAGAAATAAATAAAACATTAAAAAATTAAAAAAAAAATAAAGGCACAAAGATATACAAGCGTGAAGAGAACCACTGAGGACCGAGTGGCCCTGACCATCTGTGCCTCAATTTGCCTAGATCTGCAATGGGAATGTGGCTTTTGCCCCTCACAGGGTGCGGGTGGGGGACGCCCTAAGCTGGAAGCAATCCAAAGGCCAGGGACACGACAAGGTTCAGAGCCTGAAGCAGGTAAGGTCACAGACAAAAAGAGCTCAGAGCTGAGTCGGGGTCTGAAATAAATGCCAACTCTCTCCCCCTCACGGACAGATGGCAGGCCAAGGGCTCAGAGAAAAGGTCTGAGAGCTGGCTCTGCCCCCAATAAGCTCCTCAATTCTGGGACAGTGATGTCACTTCTCTGAGGCTCAATGTTCTTATCTGCAGAATGGGATGATAATTCTGGCTACCATTGCTGCTGAGCACTCACTACCTACCAAGCACTGTACATGGATGAACCAACCCATTCACTCCCCACATGTGTATCGAGCATCCACTGCACACAGGGTACTGCTGTTGGTGCTGAGCACGTAGCTGTGAACACAGAAGACCAAATCGTCTGCACTCAAGGCGCTTACATCCCAGTGGGGGAGAGACAATAAACAAGATAAGCAAATACAACACAACGTGATGGATGGCATTACATTTGGCGAGTTGAAAAAAGCAGGAGGGGGAATGTGAGCAAAGGGAGGACATGGTGTCATCCAGGAGAGGCGTCACGGAGGAGGTGGCCTTGGCACAAGACCTGAAGGTGGTGAGGGAGGAGGCTGTGTGGGATCTGGGGGAAGAGTGCTTCAAGCAGAGGGAGTGGCGAGTGCAAATGTCCTGGGGCAGAAGCGGGACTCAGGTGTTGGAGGCATAGCAAGGAGAAAGGCAGGGCAACCTGAGGAGAGGGACACAGTGGTGGGAAGAGCGGGCGGGACTGAGGACCAGACTGTGCGGGGCCAGTGAGGACTGTGGCTTCTCTTCTGAAAGGGCAAAAGGGAGGGGAACACGGGAGGGTGCTGAGCCCAGGGCTGAGACGGAGGCACCCACAGTGTGTCGAGTATGCAGTGGGTGCTCAAAGCAACCATGGCCACTCTGAAAGCTTCGTTATTGTTCCCTGGCCCTTTCCCAAGCCTGAGTCCCCCAAGGCGACCCCAGACCACAGGGGAGGGAAGAGGGGGAAGCATCAGCTGCCCAGCGGGTGGGAGTGCTCAGTCGAGGCTGGTTGAGGGGCACGGTCCCGGCAAGATCCAGGAGGCTGCTCCCTCTGACCCTGGGGCAGCATTACTGCACAGCTGGGGCAGACCTGCTCCCCGAGATCACCGGGAAAGGGGCTCCGGCTCCTATCTGGCCGTGCAAATGGAACTCTGATGGGACAGGGCGCTGAAGGCCAACGAGGGGGCTGGAGCAGGGGTCCCCAAGGTATCCCCGGCCTCACGCTGTCTCTGCAGCTGCCACTTCAGCAACTGGCCAGGAAGACCTGAGCTGTGGAACATCAGTGGGGGTGGGGGCAGAGAAGGGGTGGAGCAGGGGAGGGGGAACAGAGGACACAGCAGGAGCCGGAGGCCTGCGTCCGAGGCCCTTGCCCACTGCAGCAAATCCCTTAGCCTCTCTGGGCCTCGGTTTCCCTACATGTCCAAGGACAGGCTGCGGTGAAGTGACAGATTCTCAAGGCTCTGGTGCCACACTCCCCTCCGACACGCAGCTCCCTTTCCAGACCCCCATCTCTGCTCAGATCCCCTCTGCCCGGAAGCACACACGGAAGCTCACGTTTCTCCTCTCCCCGCCCAGGTGTTCTCGAGGGTCCCCCCAGCTGCGACTTAGATTTCACTGCACAGACGATAAACGGAGTCCCACGAGGAGGCTCAGCCACAGTCTCACGACAGGCCCCGCTCCCCCTGGCTGTGTGCCCCGAAGCCTCCTCCCAGGCAGTGAGATTCTCCAGGGAAGGGGATGGGTCTCCATTTATTCACCGGTTTATTAAGCATCGTGCGTGTGCCAGGCGCCGCACTGGGGCCACTGCTGAGGGTGCCAGGGGCCCCACCACTAGAGCTCACGGCCCGCCACAGCTCACATCGTCATAGCGAGGAAGCGGCTCCCACTGAGGCCTGTGTGGCCAGAGAAAGCAGCCTAGACACAGACCCAGCAAACAGTTACTGAACATGCCAGGCCTTCCCTGGTCCCAGGGATACCACCTGGGCACCGGGATGGCGAGCAGGCACCCTGCAGCCAGCCGGGCACATAAATGCAGCCGGGCAGGGTGTCCGGGGAACGGAGGAAGGCGCGGCTCCATCTCCAGGAGAGCACCAGGGCTCCGGACCAGCGGGACACAGGTTCCAGTCCCTTCCAGGGCCTCCCTGGGCCTCAGACCTCCTGTCTGTACAATGGAGCTAATGCCACCCTCGGTACTGGCAGACCATTAGGAAATTAAATCAGGTGGCAGAGTGCTGGGCCCTCAGCCAGTGCCCGGCGAGGGCTCCGGTCCGGCCTGCGGCCCCAGCTCCTCTGGAAAATCCGCCTGCCTCGGCCCAGCCCCCCACCCCAACCCCCAAGGGCTCTGAAGCCTCCAACCTCCCTGCCCCGCCTGCGGCCCAGTTTCAGGCCGGCTCTCTTTCTTTCATCTTCGGCCTTTGCTGTCTTCCTATCACGCAGCCAAGTCCCCTGGTGGCCGAGCCCGCACCCACCACACCTTGGAGTGGCTGGCCCAGCCTCCACCCTCCTGCTGCCCCTGAGCTGCCTCCCTCCCAGCCTCTTCTCAGTGCCAGCCTGTGGCATGGCTCCAGCTGCAGGTCCCAGGGGAGGGGCAGGTGTGCCCATGTGTCACTCACAGCAAAGGCCTGGCGGGGGCCCAGCACAGCACACCAGGTGCACCTGTCAGAAGGATGGCCCAGCCCAGAGCGGGGCCCGGGAGCGGCGAGACCAAGAGTGGCCATCAGGTGGGCTCTGAGGGGGCACCGGCAGCCTTCAGCCTGGGGCTGGGCGAGGGCCGCAGGGGTTGCTGGGAGTGACGACGCAGTTGCTCTGCTCCAGACGTGTGCCAAGGCCACCGGGTGCCATGCTCGGTGCTGCCAACTGTGGCCCAGGGCACCAGAGGGAACTGTTCACAAGCAGAACCAGCCCCAGCACCGCATAACTGCAGGGCACTGCTGTCATTGTGACTGTTATTTCTCTCTTCATCGCTGTCACTATTATTTCACTGCCTCAGGGCCACCAATGGTACCTCGTTCTGCTTCGGGAAGACTTGAGGGGAAGGACACTGTGGCCCTGGGACAAGAGGCCTGACAGGGGCAGTCCCCTGACCTGGGAAGAGCTAGATGACTGCTCAAACCCCTGACTCGCTGTGTGGCTGTGGGCAAGACCCTGCCCCTCTCTGGGCATATCTTCCTCCCAGCACAGCACAGCTCACAGAACATCCCTGGGTCAGGTACCAGCCTCCACCACATCCCTTCCTGAGCAACCTGGAAGCCCTCTGGGGGTCTGATGTGGCAGGTGGCCATGAGGGAGACGGAGGTCCAGGAACAGGCCAATAAACCCAGAGCTGTGCCAACACCCAGCATTTACAGAGCACCCCCTATATGTATTCAGCAGAGCACCGGTGAAGAAGAGGGGGGCCCCCTGTTGTCTGGCACACTGGAGCACCCATTCTTGTCCCCGGGAATGCTCAAGCAAGTCCCTCCTCTTTGCACCCTACTGTCCCCAAGGAGTCTTGACCCTACCTGAAGGGATCTTGTCCAAGGTCCCCTTCTTAGAGCTGCCCACCTCCAGTCCCCTGGCTGGAGAGAAGGGACCACCAGAAAGCTGATGGCAGACTTTGCTGAAGATTCTCTTTGGGCTCCCAGCACTAGGAGAAGGGTGATTTTCTCAGAACAGAGGAGAGTGGACTTCACAAAAAAAGACCATAAGCCTCCAGTGGGCCCAGGACTGGGACCTCCTCCCTGACCCTCTCTGGCCATATGGCAGTGGCCCGGGGAGGAGGCCCCCAGTGAGGGACCACAAAGGAACAATCTAGCACGAAGTGAGCCTGGGGCTGCGGCGAGGCAGGGGGACCGGCCTTACTTTGGCACCTCAGAGAGGGGGTGAGCGGTAAGGCCTTGTGGGTTCTACCTTCGAGGAGGCGCCTGCTGATTTCACTGGCATGTGGGGAGCTCCATGCTCCTGGGAGCCGGAGCCTGTGAAGCTGGGTTCCGGGAGGTAGATATGGGGGTGCAGGAGGTCCCCAGCACTTTATCCCAGGGCTCCAACCTGGGCACAGGGAGCAAAGAATAAAGTAGAAACGATCACAGGGAACGCAGCACTCCCAGACGGGTACGCCCCCTAGGAAATGGGTAGCCCCAGTCCCATCAAGTCCAGGCTGTGAGGAGGCAGGAGAACCTCCCAGAACAGAAGACCATCTCCAAAGAAACACTTTCCTGTGACCTCCCATTCTAAACACAGGTTTTTAAATATTCACATGACCAGTGCACACTCAATCAGAACAGGCAGCAGAGACATGCGCTGGGGCCTCAACTCCCATGTGAAGCAGTCTCCCTCTCAGGAGCTCCCCACCCCAGATGCCACTCCAGTGAGCTCCCCGGTTCCCCACCCCGCTTCCCCATTAGGGCATCCGGAGCAGAGGTGAGCACCTAGGAGCGACTCCGGCCCAGAAACCCTGGGGGCTTCTCAGCTGGGGGGGTCATCCCCTCTGCCATCAAAGCTGACTTCTAAAAGCAAAAAGGTGTGGCTGGAGTTGCCCGCTGGCCGACTAGCAGAAAACACCATTTCCAGAATATTTCTACTCCATTAGAGCACGGGAGGTGGGAAAGAGAAACGACTCCAAGGACCCGCAGATCTAGGGCCTGGAGGCATTTTCGGGGCCGCTCGTAGACTGTGCCCCCCTCTGCACCCCCACTTTAATCCCGGGGTCTCCGAGAAGGTCACGCGTAGGACTGATCCCGCGCGCGAAAGTGCCTCCCCACGCTCCCTCCCGAGCCCCCATGAGCGAGTCGGCCAGAGGGGGACCGAGGGCGCCTCAAAGTTTCCCGGAGCGCCCCCAGGACGAAGGTTAGCAAGGAGCAAAGTTCCCTGGTGGCAGTAGCCGGAGACATGGCAGTGGAAGAAAAGCTCGCAGTCAGCATTTCCTCCGATGGCTCACCAAAGGAGGAAAAAAAAAAAAAAGCAGAAACGAGNTGCAGCACCACCTCGTGCTCGCTCCGGGCCGGGGAGGGGGCCTTCGGGATGCCGGAGTCGGGCCCCTGGGGGTCGGGGCGCCGGGCGGCCGCGCACTTACCTCGGTCAGTGCCCCGGGCGCGGCGCGCTCCGCGTCCTCCGAGCTCNCCCCCACACACACACCGCCAGCCACTTGCGCAATGGGGCGCGCGCGCGCACACACAGACACACACACAGAGGCATGTCCTCCAGGGACACGCGCACACACAGGTGCATGGCCAGTGCACAGGCAGGCAAGGGAATCTTGCACACACGCGTGCACACAGCCTGGTACACAGCTCAGGTGCCAGCACACAAGCATGCAAAACGCACGTCCTGACATGCATGACCGTTGCAGGTGCACAGGTGCGTACACACACGTGTGCATGCAGGGTGGTATCTGCACATGTGCATACGTGCACGCAGATCTTAGCTTGTCCATCATTCCCGCGGAATCCTTTCTCTTTGCACACCAGGCATACACACTCGTATACATACATCATTTCCCCTCTTTAATAGCATCTCTCTCCTCCCCATCTTGTGCTGTTTGGCTTCTCCCATCTCCTTCTTTCCCTCCGTGCTCCTCCCCCCTACTCGCTCTCTTTCTCTCTCTCTCTCTCTCTCCCTCCCTCTCTCTCTGCCGACTTGACCCCCATGTGACCCTCTTCTCTTGCCACCCCAGCAAGGCTCAGGCTCTCTTCCCAGCCTGTCCCCACTCGCCCTACCCTCCCAGCCTCCTGGGGCCTATTGTCTGGGCCTCAGATCTCTCAGCCTCCCGCCGGGCCCAGGCCTTTCATCCTGGCAGACAGACCTGCCCGACTGGGCCTTGGCTCAGGAAGACCCCATTTTATCACCAGTCTGACCCCTTGCTCAGCCTTGGGGCCACAGAATTGGGCCAAGAAGGCAGGTCTGTGCCCAGAGCACAAGCCTCAAAGGGCTCTCTGGCCCCCTTGGCTTCCAGCTTCCCCTTTAATGTGAAATATAATTATGTGTCTGCACAGCAGGGAGACGGGCTGCAGGATTCTAACCAAGGAGGATGGCTCTCTGGCCACCGCCCAGCTTGCTGGCTGCTCAGACAGAGCGGTCTGCAGGCCCCACCAGCCCAGGCTCCTGGCCCCAGACTCCGGGCGGGCCGCTGGCAGCTGGTAGGTGCCACCTGGCACAACCCACCCAGAGAACTCACCAACCTCGGGCTGTCCAGGGTTTGAATTCCGCCAACTCTATTGACCAGCTGTGGAGGCAAGTCATTTCATCTCTCCATGCCTCGCTCTCCCGACCATCAAACAGGGAGAGTCACAGTTCCTACCTCACAGAGCCGCAGTGAGGATCAAATGGGTGTAAAATATACCTCAATGGTTAATACAGCCCCTGGCTGGGTACAACCGCTAGCCCTGAGCGAGCACTGAGGATGTGTGGGGCTCTGTGCTAAAGGCCTGGCTGGAATTATTTCGCTGTCACTGCAACCGGGTAAATGCGCTCACTGGCCCTATTTTACAGGTAAAGGAGCTGAGGCACCGGGAGGCCGCTTGTCTGTCACAGAGCTATTGAAGGTTGCACCAGGGCTCAGAGACCGATCTGTCCCCAGGACAAGAGCCCCTGCCCCCTTGCCTTGACAGCTGCCAGGGGTGGCACTGGACAGAAGGGGCATCCCCAGAGACGCCAGTCCAACGCCCCACTCTGCCCCTAACTGGTACACTGTGTCCTGGTTTTCTCCTCCCCGGAGACTGGCCTCCCTGAGGACCTAAAGCTCTCAGGAAACTTTCCCTCCTTCTCCCTCCAAGCGACCCAGGAGGGAAGTGATTCAGACCCCACCCCNGTTCCGCCCCAGGAGGAACGGGTCCCAAGGCACTCCTCCCACCACCATCCGTCCCCAGAGGAGCCTCAGCTGGGAGATAGTTCCAGCAAAAGGTCTTGGGTGGGGAATGGACAGGAACACCTTGGGGCACCTGTGTCTAGGTCCTGACAGCTCCTGGGACAAGGTTACTCCCAAAGCGTCTGCAACCCTAGAATGTTGCCTAAATGCAGAGTCCCCACCTAGATGCTCACCAAGCCGGGTCTTGTCCCTGGGCCCCAGGCCTCTCCCAGAGCCATTATCAGACCCATTTCACAGTGACAGCAGGTGTCTTTTTCCAGCAAAGCGTATCCAGAAAGGTGAAAGCCTGACTCCCCAGGCCACTGCTCTCAGGCTCCTATCCCACCCTCCTCCCTGCTGGAATGGAATTCAGCTCTTAATCATATGCTAGAAGTGGCGATTAGAGCCTGATGCCCAGGCCTCTGCTGGGCAACCTGGGGCACCAGCCTCCCTTTGGTGAGCACAACCATGGGCCAGATGCAGGGACCGGACCGGGGCACGGAGGGACCAGGACGTATGGAGTCTCGCTCTAACCAGCTCACACACAAGGGCGCTGCCCCAGGGGGTGGGGATCATGCCTCCCTCTAGTGTTGAAGGGGGCCACGCAGGGTTCCATAGAGATGTGGACACAGCCCGTGCTGAGGTCTCTGTAAAATAACCCCCGTCACATGGCCGGGAGAGAAGCCAATGAGATGGACGGGAGGTCAGTGCCCTGCACACAGTAGGAGGTCTAGCAACATACATAACACGCTGTGAGTGTGCCCGGCTTTCCCTCACTCTGAAGTGTTTCCTTTCTGAGGAGGGGGGCAGTCCCTCCCACTCTGGGCGTGGCACGTAATAGCTGTTCAACTAATAGTTGCTCATCTCGGCATCCTCAGAGCCACAGCCAGCAGGCCAAAGAGCCCCTTGGCCCCTTTGGAATCACTCCTTCATTTGAGGCAAGTGAAACCCACGGAGGGGAGGTTGGCTCCAAGGCCACAAAGCCATGGAAGGGGGTGATGAGCGTGGGAGGCTCCCCACAGGCTGGGCTTTGCCGGTCGGGGTGGGCAGCAGACGCAGAGCTGCCAGCTCTTTTCATTTTCACGTCTTAATATAACAACGCTGATGCATTTGCGTCAGACATAAATTGATCATTGGTTGAGATGTGAAAACCAGACTGTCCCTCACCAGTACAGCTGCACCAGTGCTCCCCAAAATCCTCCTAGCATCTCTACCTCCTGAGGGCTGCCTCCTCCCAGGAGCCTGCCCAGCTTTCTCCAGCCACACCTAGACCTTGGCCCAGCCCCAAGCCTCATATCAGGAGACCCTTGAAACACAAAAGGGACTCACAGCCTGCCTCTTTTAGCCCTGCCCAGGGCAGGCGTGAGAACCAAAGTCCCAGAGGCCCATGACTGGCCACCCTCACCTCACCTATGCTCCACAGCTTCCCAGTTCTGGACACACCGGCCAGCCAGCCAAGCTCTGGATGCCACCCACCAGCTTGATTCTGTCTCTGGGCTCCTTTCCCCAAATTGTTCTTCCTTCAGAGGCAGCTCAGGGGCACCTCTTGGGGCAGCCCACCAGAGTCTGTCATCTCCTGTTTACTACCGTCCCCCATGTTACCTTCCTCCTGTCTGGCCACTCTCTGACACGCCTTGTTTACAACCAGTCTCTTCTGAGGCTTGTCAGTTCATGAGGGCAGGGACGATGGCTGCCCCGCGTGGTCACAGCCCAGGGCCCAGCACACAGTGGGTGTGCAGTAAGTGCCTGCAAAATGCGAATAAATGGACATAGGATGGAAAGACCCAGACCATCACAGGTTGGCTGTCAGCAGAAGCCTTGCCTCCTCCTCCAGGCAGGTGGCCAGGGTCCAGGGCTCATCCTGCCTCTCAGTCCACCCCCTGAGAAGGGAGAGAGACCTGTGCCTAGCTGGTCCGGGATATGCAGTTCCTGTGGGATGCATAAAGCCTTGGGCTGGAAGTCAAGAGGCACAGGATTGCATTCTGCTGGGGCCAAGGGAGGAGAGACCCCCGGCCACCTGGGCAGTGAGCAGAGCAGAGCTAGGGCCTGGGAGTCCTGCTTCAGCCCAGCCTTTTCCCTCAGTGCTGTTGTCCCCAAGACAAAACAATAGTAACAACAATGGTAACAATGGCTGTCACCAAGCATACATTTAGCCTGTGCTACGCTTTGGGTTACATGCCCTCCTGCATGAACTTATTATGAAGAAGGACCATGGTATTATTACCCCAGTGTCTAAGCAGGTAGATGCCACCCCGGTTGGCAGATGAAGACATGATGCCCAGACAGGTCAGGGGAAGGGATTGCCTGGGGTGGCTGTGAGCTGCTCCCAGGCCGAGGTGTGCAAGCCAAGGCTGGTGGCCCTTCCTCGGGGGCGCTAGGGAGGGGTGGTGATGCCTGCCAGGGAGGTCAAGGAAGTGATTACCCTGTGCCCTCGCAGCCACACACCCCTCCCAGTCCCCAGGCACCCGCAGGCCCCGGGATGACCCTGCAGCATTGATTTGAGGAAAGCAGAACTTCAGGAACGGATAGCGGCCCTGGAAACAGGACACTGAGTCCCTCCCACCCATCAGGAAGCAGGCATTGATCCGCTCAGCCTGGCTGACTTATTCCCCTCTTGCACAGGCTCTGACACTCGCCCTGGCCACCCAGGCCCCTCCTCTCTGCGTCCCATGGAGCTGCAGCCGTCAGGAGAACGCGCTAATGGAGGCCAGGGAGCTAGCGCCCCTCATCTGGCATCTTCTGGGCATCGGGCCATTTCTGTTCTGGCTACCAGACTTTAGAGGCATCAGTGGTCCCCGTGCTCCCATGGTTGGAGCCCCTCTTCCAAGAAACCTGCTCTTAGGAGACCCATCCACCCAAACCCCCATCGCTCTGCCATGTGCTTCTTAGAGGCTGGGACCATCCCCAGGGCCCAAGGTGAGCGAGCCACCCAGGCCTGGCTGAGCTTTACTGTGATTGGTTGAGGATAGACATGTGATTGAAATAGCCAATGAGAACTGACCCTAGGACTTTGGTTGAATAAGCTGGGAAAGGAGCTCTAGTTCTGAGGGCCCCCTGGGGACCCCTTTGCCCTTATGTGGCAGAGCCACCAGAGAGGGGACCCACCTGGAGGAGAGCAGAGCTGATATATTGAGCGAAAAAAGATTCCAGACGCGCTTCTCTGAGGCCCTTAGAGCCACCCCTGGATTTTGAGTTCTGAACTGTTTTTGAATAATCCCTCTTCTGACTTAAGATACTTTTTAGATGGATCTTAATACTCCCCTCCATGCCCTGGAGGGGCTGCCGGTGGACATGGGGGGCTGAAAGACCAGCAAAGCCTCCAAAATGTCCCTCGAACTTTCTGGAACTCTTTCCTCCTAACATGGGGTGCTTCAGAGCCATGGCAGGGCCACATGGGGGATGAACCTGAGGTGCAGGCCGGGGTGTTTTCTCGCTCCCTGCCTTTTCACTTTCTCCTTCCCCTAAAGGGATGGAAGGAGGAGAAGGCCTGCAGGCCCCAGTATGACAAGAATAAAGGGCAATAAGGGGAGGGAGGGAAGTCACTTCAGCCTCTCAGAGTTAAAAATAGCTTCCCCCAAGGAGGCCTCCCCGCTGGGATAATCCGGCCAATTACCCTGGCCCCCTCCACCCTGGTGGGCACTGCCCGCCTCCTCCCTGTGCGCCTCCCACCCCCCCCCATTGCGGCTACCACCACGTGGGGCCATCACTCTCTGCTCCCATGACCAGCCCCCCTTGCCCTCAGCAAGGGAGCCTGGCTTGAGGCCTCCGGCTTGAGGCCTCCGACTCAGTTTCCTCTTCTCTGAATTGGGCCTGACTCTGAAACAGAAAGATCTGTAAAGCCTGACAATGGAGAGTTTATTGGCCAAGTCACACTGTCTCCCCTCCCTCCCTGTCACAAAAAGAACCAAGAGGCAGAATAGGGTCTATTACATGATCCTATTTATGTTAAGGAAAACTACAGATATTTTTGCATCCGCAAAGCAAAAAAAAAAAAAAAAAATCTGGAACCTTGGAAATGAAACTGCTGGTGGTGTGTCCTAGGAGTGGGGCTTTTTCCTCATTCACTTCTGTGGGGAACAAATGTCTACACTGGCTTCCTGAGTGCTTTGAACTCAGGCCCACCTGGTGTGGGAGGGGGTCCCTCCCCGCAGCAGGAGCTCAGCCTCCATTGGGAGGAAGGAGACTAGTTTGCACGTGTAGGACACGAGGGCTTGTGGTACCCCGTCGGGACTGCTTTGTTGGAATTGTGTGCAGAAAGCATTTATTGCTCCAACAATGTTTTCAAGGTAAATTATCTTGTCAGTGTAATGAAGCCTGACAACCCAGCAACAGGATGGACAAGGCTACCCGGTGTCCTGAGGCTCATTCCCTGGAGTCAGCGGGGGGCCAGAAGCTCCTATTTAAAGAGCACCCACACCTTAGGCCATTCTCGGGGATGGAGGGAGGGGTGGTGAGACTGGATTCCTGGAGCCTCAGCTCTCGCCTTCTCCCTCCAAGCCTTGGTTTCCTCCGCTGTAGAATGGGCATGACACTGCCCTAGTACCGTGCCCAGCACCTAGGAGGCCCCTGATTATTCACTGGATGAGTGATGGACGATGCAGATCTGCAGGGGGGTAGCTCCCAGAAGCACCCAAATAGCAACAGACACACAGCGGAAGAGACCTCTTGCCTGGATGCCCCACCCTTTTAAGCCACACCTCCTCCAGGCAGCCACAGCCTCCTGGGCTTCCCCATCACAGCTCTCCTGAGCCGTTGTGCCTCTCCCATCCCACCTCTCTCTCAAATTGGGGGCTCCTTGAGGGCAGAAGGGGCTTCTCTCCTCTCTCTCTCCAGGCACGTCCCATTTCTGACCCCGAGTCTCCCTCCTGGTCCACATCAGCACCACCTCCCAGGCTCCAACCTAAACCCTGACCTTTCAACCACAATCTGTTGACAGGTGGCCAAGTTTAGGAATTCCACATCTTGGAATTTATCACATTGATATGCTTGCACACAGATACCAAGATGTACTTCCAAAGTCACTCACCTTGCATTAGCAACAGGCTGCACCATATCCCCAGGGAAGGAAAACACAACATAGCACATGGGGGGGGGGCGGGGGGAGAAGGGGGGGGGCGGGCAGTGCACAGCCATGGGAAAGCAAAGACCCTGGTTGACCGCATGAAAGCACTTAGAAGGTGCTCAGTAAATATTTGTCAAATGAGTCTAATGGAAAGTTCCTTAAGAGAGTGGAAAAGCATGATGCAGAAGAGGGGACGGATGCCATCACTGGGATTTTTATTTTTAAGCAGGATACATACACGTGCGCGCATGTGGAAAGAGGCATCAGGAAAGAGGTGAACTGTTCTCCGTTGTCTGTTGTATCTTCATACCGTGCTCAAAGATTCCATGTGCCTCCCCAGATTAATTTTTAAGGTAGCCCAAAGCTGAGGGAAAAGGGAGGTTTCCCCCTTCTGGGGCTTCCCATTGCCCTGGGAGGCTGGTCCAGAAAACTTTCCTGAACAACTCCCTTCAATTTTTCCATGCTGACGAGTTCCTTCCTGCTCCGGACTCCCTGTGGAGCTGCCCGACCCCATCCTGTCTGTGGTGATTAATAAACACTCTGTGATGACCTGAATCTCCCAGAAGCTCCTTGGGGACAGCCTTGGGGACAGTCTCCTCCCACAGACCAGGACGCCTTGCTGCGACGAGGAGCATGCCCGGTTCCCTGGTTGGGTGTATAGGGTCCCCGGCCACACCTTTGCTCATGCTGTCTCCTTGGCCCTGAGCATCCTCCTTGCTTCCATTTTGGTCTATTTAGATCCTCACCCTAGGTTTGCTGCTGTTCTACGTTAAGGAATTTGGTCCCCGAGCTGGAGGAACCTCTCCCCCCAGGGTGGCCCATCCACAGCACGGGGGCAATTAGTATCGACTCCATTTAAAATCCATTAACCTGCTTAGGGATGGGAATGATAAATATAGAACCAATTGTCAATCCAGGGAGCCTGGCCTGTCCCCAGGAAGTCCTCCTGATCACAGGATTCCATAACAGCCCCTTCTATGATTCAAACATCTGTTAAACCCCAGGTGTACGCTAGGCATTGTACTGGGGCAGGGGGTGAACAGCCCAAGCTCTGGGGTCAGACAGACTTGAGTTCAAATCCTGATACCATCACTCATGAGCTGTGTGACTTTGAGCAAACGACCTGACTTCTCTGTGCCTCAGTTTATTCCTCTGCACTACTCCAGCATCTGCCTTGCAGGGCTGTGACAAGGATCAGATGGGGGCAAAGTTCTCCGCCAACGTCCAGTGCAATGCAGGGCCTCCATAAAGAGCAGTGATCATCATTTGTCACCGTTGTTCACTGAATGTGGCATTACTGGTGTTGCTGCTGTAATTCTTCCTGGCAGGGAACGCAGGAGCAGATGAAATGAGGTTGGAACTCCAAGTCCACGTATTTGAATGGGGAAAGTATCACTGTTTTTATCAATCTCCAGCTGAAATTTAGTGTTTCCCTCAACTGTGCGTTGAGACAGCAAACCCTGGTATCGTCAGCAGTGCCTAAGGCTTTGTCACCAAGGAAAGTGACAGATGCGCTCAAGTCCCCTACCTGGGGTTGCAGACCTTTCTAAATATCATGATGCTCACCTCTGGCCTAACATTGTGGTTGGGATTAAACCCGCCATTCAACTTGATCACCGATGCATTCACAAAGAAGCCCGTACTTACTATATCACACAAGCGCTTTTTAACTATTGTGATAATTGGCTCCTTAGGAATCTGTGTGCTATTGGATGCCTGTAAGACCAGAATGCTAAGGAAGGATCCAAGGCACAGAAAAGGGCCAGAGGCCGCCAGACAGATGACATCACGGTGGTGCTAGACCTAGTGACCTACAGCGCCTTCCTGCAGAGATCCGTGACCCCAGGCCTGGACCTAACAGCACATGCTGGGGGTCCCCACACCAGTGCTTCCTCACTCTCAGTCTTGCACGTCCATCTGCATGATCCCCAGTGTCTTACAACGCTTCAGGTAGGTTGGACCAAGAAGGGGATGTTGGAGCCCTGGGCCAGGGGTCTGAGAGAGGGTGTGGACAGTGTACTTGGGCGTGACCCCACCCACCTTGTGCTCTGAGAGGCCTCCTACATTCACCCTTGGAGCCATGATTTCCAGATCTGCCTAAGGGCCCTGTCACTGCCGTCTGCACTGCCATCCACAGGTCTCAACCCCTCTCCAGAATCCAGAACCCTGGCTAAGTCTTCCAATGCCTCTGGCCACCTCCAGAAGCCCCTGGAAGCCCACAGTTTCTAGCCTCTGAAACTGGCACTTAGAAGACAGGGAAGGTGACAAGAAGAGCTAGCAGGGGTCAGCCCCCTCCCAACCAGGAGGCCTGAAGGGCAGGCAGGGCAGCAGGAGGGCTCAGGAGCCGTGTTCACAACAAGGGGCGCTCCCTTGGGGGAAGGAGAGAGGCCTGATGGAGAAAGCAGCCATTCCTCACATCCTGGAAGCTGGCAGCTCGGTGACTTGGTGGCGCAGAGTCCCCAGCCTCTTGGGGAGGACCCAGACCTCAGCTCATCCTCGGGATCAACGCACTGAAGTCTCCAGGCCTCCCCTCTACCCACATCTCCATATCCATTGAAGCATGTTTGCCATTTTACAGATGAAGGAAACTGAGTCACAGAACTGTTTAGTCCAAGGTCACATAGCCGTGAAGCAGCCGACTCCAGCGTGGATGCTCGTAACCGCTGCACTGTAATCCTTTCCTGGGCGTAAGTACCTTCTGGGCTCCAGTTCCTCCTATAGTTCTCTGGTGTCTACAGGTCCAGCATTGTAGTAAGGACGGGAGAAGGAAGGGTATCCAGGGCGGGGGAACAGTAAGGGCAAAGTTGGCTGGCGGTAGGAACCGGGGATGCGTGTGACCAGTGGTACCAAGGTCTCTTGGAGGCCAAAGCTCGGCCTCTTTCTGCACTGATACAAAAGAAAAAATAACTTTTTCTACCATTCCAGCAGTTCAAAGCCAAACACAGCTGCCCTGGGAGGTAGTGAGCACCACATCACAAAAGGTGTCCAAGTACCACAACACTTCTGTCCCTGAGTAGCAGGCCTGGGGTGTCTGGGCAGGGGCGCTGGTCAGCTCGTCCTGTGTGTGTGAGGTTGGGTGGGGGGTGCCAGAGATCAGGCCTGTCCAGGCATGGCCCCGAGGTCAGTGCCCGGAGCTGGGGCACCATTGTCCCGGGATCCCTCCTGGGCCTTCGGCCTAGCCAGGGCTTAGGCACAAAATGGGTGCAGTGAGGGAAGCAAGATGGGGAATTCGGGGCTTTGTGTCAGCACATAGCTCAGGCTGGGTGAGGCGGGCATTGCCCCTCCCTCCCAGGCCCCCCATCCGAGGGCGGGGCCCCTTTCGGCCTCTCCAGTCTCAGGGACTCTGAAGGTTAGACACACGCTGCCCCCAGCATTATTCGAGGAGCGCAGTGGGAGGCTGAGAAAGGATTCTTATCGTCTTGCTTTCTAAACAATTTTGGTTGATGCCAGGCTAGGCTGTGCATGTCCTTAGGGCTTTCTGCCTCGGGAAAAATTTGGACCGCAAACTGCTTCCAAATGGAGAAGATAAAGTTTCTGAAGGTGACGCTGGCAGTGCTGTGCGCTTGGTGCCATTGTATAGCCACTGCCTGGCACCCACCTTCATACCCATCCTCAGCATCCCCCTTGCTTTTGGAAGCGGGAGCCCAGGCTGCGTGCGGATGGAGGAGATGTCTCCCAGCTTGAGCCCCACGTGCTCTTGGGCTCCTAATGCCAGCTCTTGCCTGGGACCTGGGAGGGAAAAGTCACAGGCTCTCTGCAGCCTCCACAGGTGGGGTGGGGGGGCAACCAGGGGTTGGAGGGAGTTCAGCTGGGGTGTAGAGGGGAGGCCGGGCTCAGCTACTAAAGGGCTGAGGAGAGGGGCTGCTCTGCTGGGCACAAAAACAAATGTGTACCTTCCTGACACATCACAGTTAGGGGGACCCATTAGAACCCACTGCTCTAAACTGTCCCATGCCCCCCAGCTCAGCTACATCTTCAAGGCCCCCCCATTACCTGTCATCTTACCTCTTGTCCCTCTCCTCAGCCTCCTTGCTGTTTATCAAACACACCAGGTTGTGCCCACCCCAGGCCCTTTGCACTTGCCTTCCCGCCAGATTGCTGTAAGGCTCACTTTTTCACTAACCTCAGGTCTTTGTTCAAACATTTCTTTTCATGAATACGTTTTTCTGAACACCTTATTTTATTTTATTATTTTTTTATTAAAATTTTTTTTTAATGTTTTATTTATTTCTAGGAGAGAGAGAGAGACAGCGTGAGCAAGGGAGGGTCAGAGAGAGAGGGAGTCACAGACTCTGAAACAGGCTCCAGCCTCTGGGCTGGCAGTCATAACAGAGCCTGACACGGGGCTTGAACCCACGAACCGCGAGATCATGACCTAAGCAAAAGTCGGACGCTTAACCAACTAAGCCACCTAGGCACCTCTGGACACCTTATTTTAAATTGTACCCCTCTTGGGGCATGTGGTGGCTCAGTCAGGTAAGTCAGACTTCAACTTAGGTCATGATCTCATGGTTCATGAGTTGGAGCCCCACATCAGACACTCTCCCATTTTGGATCCCCTGTCCCCCTCTTTCTCTCTGCTCCTCCCCTTCTCGCTATCTCAATAATAAATAAACATTTAAAAAATTGTACCCCTCTCTAGTCCATTATCCCTTTCCCAGAATTACTTTTCTCCACATCACTTATCCTCACTTGATACGGTCTGTAATTTACTTATTTGTTATGTTAATTGTCTCTCCCTGAAGATAGGAATGTTTGTTTCCCCGCACTACTGTCTCCCCAAGCACATAGAATGGTGCCTGGGAAAATAAATCTTTGTTTAAAGAATAGAATCTTCTTAATGAAGGTTCAGGGCAGGCATCTGCTTTCCCACTTTGAAGAAAGGGGAACTGAGGCCCAGAGTAGTGACTTGCCCCAGTTCCCCACGAGTCTGAGGTAGAGCTGGTTGGAATCATCATCATTTGAAGCCGAGCACCTCCCATGTGCCAAGCACTTTATATCCATCACCTCCCTGGGGATGAGGACATCCAGTGTCACCTGTTAGGCTTCAAGGCCTGGAGCAGCGAGGCTGGGGCACAGGCCCTGGGGTTCATGATGCTGGCTGGACTGGACTCCCTTTGTCTGTGATGAGTCATGCCAGCCTGCCTCCCACCCACATAGTGGGGCTGCCGGGTGCCGGTGGGGCGTGGACGGTGGGTGAGCTGCTCTTGTCCTCACTTCCCTGGGGCCAAATGTATCTATAAACATCAGATTGGACCCAACAGATCTTCACAGAAACCTCCTCCAGAGGCCAGCTAATGGGACCTTCAGAGATGCCCAGATGGGTTGGCTGCCCCCAGAGGGTACCACTCATGAGGTGGGAACCTCGTCCTGAACAAGGCAGACGTGGAAGCTACCCTGACCTCGCTACAAATCTGGCTTCAACCTCTCCTCAGCCCTGAGGCCTTAGTAAGTCATTTCATGTCCCTGGGACTCAGTTTTGCCATCTGCAAAATGGGGACCTAAAAGTCCCCTCTTAAGGTTGTAATAGGCATTAAATGAGATTGATCATGTGATGTGCAGGCAGAGCACACAAGAAACACTCAGTAAATAATGGTTCTTAACAGCAGCAGCACCGTCATCCTAACCATCTGTCCACCCATTGCTTCGTCCATCCATCCACTCATTTACCCATCTACCCATCCATCCATCCACTCATCCATCCATCCATCCATCCATCCATCCATCCATCCATCCATCCAACATCCTTCCATCCATCTGCCTCCTCATTCATCCATCTATCCAACTGTTTCCTTTCTTCATTACTTATAGCATCAACATTCTCACTTATCTCTCACCTCCAGAGATTTCTCTAGCATCTGACCCCAATCTTTCCAGGATGAACCCTCTCTCTACATCCCACTGCTGACAGAGTCAGACCCAAACTTCACACTTAGCTGGGTCTTCACCCTCGACACCGGAAGCCCTCCCTTCCTCCAGAGATTCCTCTTCCTGGTCCTTTCCTGCTACCCCAGCAGCTGCCTCCAGACCCCTGATCCCAGACCAGGGAGGGATATTGGGAGGAACTCCAGGAGGCCCACCTCTGCCTATGAGAAGCTGTGCTACACACACACACACACACACACACACACACACACACACCCCTCCACTGGCCCTACATCCACTCTCAGTACCCCTGAGCCTCTCTAATGGGAGCTCAGCTCCCTGGAGGCCTCATCTCAGCCCCAGGACCAAAAGGACAATTAGCATGTCCATTTTACAGATGCGGAAGTAAAGGTCCCTGGGGCCAGCCCTTGAGAGACCTCAGCAATGATTCTATATCAAGTTCCCACTTCCCAGCCCCTGTTCCATTCCCAGACATACTTGGGAAAGCAAAATGTTCTCTTAAATTAGTTTGAACTTTAAATAATTTTAATGTAAAATTTAATGTAAAACAATATGTGCTTCATCTCATTTGCCCCGGCCACCTGCCAAGGGCCAGGAATTGCTGGGGGTGGGGCCCCTAGGGGGGTCTGATCTCTGGGCAGCCACTGTGGAAACCTGTGGGTCTGTGGCTCCTCTCTGTGCACTGGAGATCCTGGTCCCCGTAGTTCAAGCACTCCAGAATTCCAAAACTTTAGCCCAACACCCCGCATTGGAGAGATGAGTTAAGCCCCCCCCACCCCCGCAGGGGCCGATGTACTCAAGGTACCGGAGACTGCGTGCCGGCAGGGCAGATAAAATAACACCAGATGATCACCGCGGAGAAAACGGCTGAAGCGGGCCTTGGAAGATGACATAAGTTTTTCAGCTATGAGCAAAAAGGGTGGGGATCCAGCCAGCAGGAACAGCAAAGGCAAAGGCCCAGAGGCAGAAACGTCCCAGGCCCAGGTTAGAGGGCAGAGGAGGGGTCTGGGGAGACCCAGCAGGACAAGTGATGGGGGAGCAGCAGAGCTGGGACTTTCTGGAAACCGTGATGGGGAGCCACGGAGGGAGACCTGGACAGAGACAGAGGTGGGCGAGTCCTTCCCAGGGCGCCTGTCTTTCCCTGTCCGCAGCAGCCCAAATCCCCGAGTCCGTGCCCTTTCCCACCGTGGCAGAGGCAAGGGAGGAGGGGCTGTCAGCTTCCGGGTGCTCACCAAACGTCCCCACAATGCCTGAAATTCCCCCATCGGTGGTTCATCAAGGGACTGGATGGAGTGGATGGGGGGCAGGAGGCCCTTGCTGCCACCGACTCCCGCAACCAGGAGAGAGAGCCTCCTTGCCTCCCGCCCCAGCAGCAGCACCACACACGTACTGCAGCTTTGCAAATGTTTGTGGCTCTCTCCTCACACTGGCGGGCTCATTATACAATAATTGAGCACTTGTAACAGTTTTTCTCCTCGAGGATCCCAATTAAGACATCACTTTACGCTCTTCCTCCCTTGAAGACCGTCTTCGATTCCCCTCCCCTCGCAGGCAGGGCAGGCAGCCGGCTAAAAATACTGTGCCAGGCGCTGTTCTCTCCGCCTGCTTTTCCCACCGCCCCTCTCCCGCCCTCTCCGCCCCGACTTGGGCCCTGAGGGGATGCAGGATCCCTCTCGGAACCTCAGTTTCTTCATCCACGAAATGGGAAGAACAATGGCATGCATCTCATCACATCCTCGTAAGAGGCAAATAAAGCCGCACTGTGAAGTGCTCGGCACGGGACAGGCTGGGTCACGAGTCCCCCTCCTTGCTTGGAGGGACACCCAGTGGGTGACGCTGTCTTTCACCAACAGGCTCTCATGACCACCAATACATTTGGTGCAGGGGTGGGGTGGCAAGAACGGGATAGTTTTCCGGGCAGCTCAGCTGAGACTGTCAGAGCCGGAGCGCAGGGAGGGGCTGTCTCAGGCAAGGGCAGGTGCGGGACCTGGGGGGCTGAGGTTACACAGAGGGATCAGGTCCCCCAAGCTTCCTGCCAGCTTCTAATGCCAAGATTCCATGAGGCTCCTAATTCTAGTTCTAATTAGGAGAGTCTAATTCTAAGATTCATGAGGCTTCTAATTCCTGGTGACTCAGACTGCAAGCAGATCCGCGTCCATCCTTCCCTCCGCTGTCCCCACCCGCCCTGTGCGTGCTGGCGAGGGCCCAGTCATAGCTCACCAGGACGCACGCAGTAGTCACTTGGCGGGCCTTCCAGCCGCCCCTTCTGCCCCGCACTGCCAGAGGGACCCTCTGAAGTTCAAGCCAGATCACATCCCGCCCTGCTCTGATTCCTCCAACAGCTGTCCTCTGCATGACAAGAAGAAGCAAAACTGCGAGGGCGCCTGTATTACCTCCCTTCCTATCCCACCTCTGTCCTCCAGCCCCTCCAGCTTCCTCTCCGCCCCCACAGGGACTTTGCCTACGCCCTTCCTGCTGCCTGTAACATTCTTCCCCTCGCTCTCCACTTACCAGGCCCCTTCTCACCACCTAGACCCCAGCTCTGAGGCCCCTTCCTCAGGGAGGCCCCCAGATCCTCAGACCACAGCGGCCACTCACACCCTGCCTCAGTGACACCACATTTGGTCTCCTAGGTGGCCCTTTCCTTCTGGAAGCTTTGTTATCTGTTCCTCCACATGCCCGTTTTCCTTCCCCCCCTCCACCTCTACCCCCACCGGGATGTTTGTCTTTTTCACTGCTGTGTCTCAGGGCCTGGCATACAGTGGGTGCTCAAGAAGTATTTGCTGGCGAGTGAGTGAATTCTGCAATTAGGAGAGTCTAAGTCTTTGCCCTCCCACCCAAGCTCTGATGCTTTGTAAGGTCAATCAATATTTCTTGATTGACTGACTAGCCTGGCACGGTCCTTCTGGGTAAAAGTCCCTTCACATATGCTGGGCGGGAGAAAGCCGGAAACAGCTCACAACTCCAATTTGGCGAAGGGGCAGAGGGGACTTCGTGCTACGTGGCTGGCCCCGTGGCCCACACCTCTAACCAGCCATCACCACCTGCTCAGTGGGTCCAGCCACCAGCTCACACCTGCCAGGCTCTCCCTTGCCTCTGACCACCCCCAGCTCTGCAAGGGTCAGCCACAACCTTGCACGGGCTGACCAGGCCTTGACCGTGGATGTGGGCCTCTGAGACCCATTGGTGTGAGGGACCAGAGCTCTGCCAGGAAGCACAAGGCAGGTTCTGAGGCTGGAGTCGGGGTTTGGGGGTGAGGGGAGAACGAGCTAATGGGCTGCTAATGGCCTCACAGCTGTGACCTGGTGACCCCTGGCTCCCCAGGGGCTATTAGCAGTGCTAATGGGGCTGAGGTGCTCCCGCCTGCAGCGGGCGCTCCCCTCCTGGTCCAAGGTCATCAGGGCTGTTAAGTGGATAAGTGGCGGGGAGGAAAGGGAAAAGCAAGCACCCCTCCTCCACCCTGGCACTCAGGCAGCTTAGGGAGCCTAGGAACCAGCTTAGAATGTGGGGGGAGGGCATTGCGGTGGGGGGCCAACTGAGGCCCAGACACGTATATGTTCCCATTCGTCACCCCCTTACTTCAGCCCCCGTGATCATGGCTCACCTCTCTTCTCTGGGCTGCAGAACCCCAGTGGCAGACCCTCGGAAACAGCTTCCAACCCACAGCAGAGGGGGATGGCTGGGGACGGTTCACCCACTGGGTACGGCAGCCACAGTTCCTGGGCTCCCCAAACTCCTACGACCAAAGGCGGGAGCAGCAAGTGGAGAGACAAGACAGACTGGCAGGGCCGTGAAGCCCAGCTAAGCCCGAAATTTGGGTTGGATCTGTCATCAGTGAGAGACGAAGAGGTGATTTGTGCTGGGAATTGGAGTCCGATGCTAGAAAAATCTCTGGAGACAGATGAATGCAGAGACTGATGCCATAACAAAGAAAGAAAACAGATAGACTTGTGGACAGACGGACAGGGCACGGCAGTTAGATGTGGTGAGCAGGGGTCCGGCTGGGGGAGTGTGTGGACAGACAGCTGGGTGGATGGACAGGTGGCTGAGTGGGTGGAAGGGTGGTTGGGTGGGTGGCTGGGTGCGTGGATAGATGAACAGAGCATGGGTGGCTGGGTGAACAGATGGACTCGGATGGATAGAGGGACAAGTGGATGAACAGGTGAGTGGATAATGAACAGATCCATATTCATCTTTATACCAATGCAGTCAGAATATAATTTATCATTTTCCATGGAGAAAGGAGCCCCTGGGGGCTGAGGTACCACGGTGCTTGAAAGTCATACTGTGGCCCTGGGAAGGCCTGACGACCTGCTCAGGGGCCTGTTTTCCGCTTTCCCCCCTTAAGCTGGGCTCTGCCCTAGGAGGCCTCGCTTTTCCCACCTCCAGGTCCACGCTCAGGCTGTTTCTTCTGCCGGAGACACCCCAGCACCCACACTACCCACAGTCTCCTCCTCCAGGAAGTCTTTCAGGGGTGGCCTAGGGCTTCATCTGGACTCCTGCAGGCCTTTGGTCTTATGTTTGAAACCGTTTTCACCCAGATGTGAGCTCCGGACTCCATCATCTTTCCACACGGACTGGGGTGCTAGGGAACTAGGGAAATAGCTCCAGTTACCCTGATGTTTCTCAGACCTTGACCCTGTGCCAGGTCCCTCACTGTGGCCTCTTAACATCCTTGGGAGGAAACCTGACACCATCCCCACCTTCCCAGTGAGGAGACTTAGGCACAGCCAGACGACCAGCTCCTGCTCGGGAAGCAGCTGGGCCTTTACCCAGCTTCTGGATCCCAGCTCAGGGGGAGTGGGCCCGAGGCCCCAGGGAGAAGGAGAGACAGAGGTGAAGGGATCTTGAAGGCCAAGCCTAGGGATGACAACACAAAACTAACATCATAAAGAAAAATGTAGTTTCCACAGTCACATCAGCCCTGCCCCTTCCGCACTCTGTGAGCCGGGAGACCTTTGTAATCTTTCTGAGCCTCAGTTTTTTCACCTGGAAACTAATCCCCAGAGGGCCAGGGGGATCATGATTAATGGATGTCCGAGGGCTCATGGGAACATTCACAAATTTCATCACCACGTCCCCCAGGCTGGCTCCTTGGCTGCTTCCAAATCTGAGCAGCAGAGTTTGTGGGAGGAGCCAAGGGTGAACCTGCCTAGCGTCAGCCTCTACTACAGCAGCACTCAGCGGCCACGTGGCCTCGGACAGGCAGAGGGACCTGTTGGTCGGGTGTTGGGGTGGGTGTCGAGAGGGGGTTCAGGGTGGCGACAGTGGAGACATGGGCCAGCCGGGGCCAGGGAAAGGCCTTGAATGTTATGACCAATGGTGTGGCATTCTCTCAGGGGCGCAGGCAGGGCTGGACTCCACCACTCATTCACCAAATGCAGAACCAGTGGGATTTACTGGAGGTGTCAGAGGCAGGACAGGAAGGCAGGCAGACTGACATCCCTTCCTTCCTCTGCTGAGCACCCACCATGTGTCAGGCCCTCTCCTGGGCACAGTGACCCAAAGAGACAAGACTCCCCAGCCTCGTGGACCTGATGTTCTTGTTCAGGAAATAGACAATAAAAATGGAAATGCACAGACTACAAGGCTATGAAGAACCAGGGGGGCAGATGGAAGATGATGGCCATGACCGATCTACTTTCTGTCTGTAAATGTACCTATTCTGGGCGTTCCAAGTAAATGGAATTATATGATAGGTGATCTTTTGCGTCTGGCTGTTTTTGCTTAGCATGATGGCTTCGAGATCCATCCACGTAGTGGTGTATTTCATTCCTTTTTCATGTTCATTTCTTTTTGTGGCTAAACAATATTCCATCATATGGGTAGAGCACACTTTGTATCCATGCTTCCACTGATGAACATTAGAGCCATTTCCACCTCCTCATGACTGTGAATTGCGCTGTATGAATGTGCAATCCTCTACGTGTTTGAGTGGCCGTCTCAGTTCTCTGGGGAGTGTACCTAGGGTTGTCATAGAGGAACTCCGTGTTTACCCGCCAAACTCTTTTCTGCGGGATGTCTGCTAGGAGAGTCTATTTCATGCTCTCAATGGTCTTCCAGCTGCCGTGAGAACAGAAGGCTAGATGAGCAAGTGGGGAGCCCATGAGGCAGCCTCTGTACTAGTCCAGTGAGTGATGACGGTGGCCGTGGAGGCGGCGGAAGTGCCTGGATTTGGAATTGAGCAGGTGTAACTGCAGGGTTTCCTGAGGGGCTGGGTGCGAGTGCGAGGGAAACAGAGGAAATGCTACCTCCTGAGTTGAAAATTCCAGGAAGGGTCCCACCTTGGGGCCTTTGCTCTTGTGGTTCCCTCTGCTAGGAATGCTCTTCCCCCAACAGGCTCTTGTTTAATCCTTCACCCGCGTCAACTCTTTGCTCAGCTATTGACCTCTTGCAAAGGCCTTCCTGGACCACCGGATCTAAACTTGTAGTCCTCCCCACCCTGGCCGCATGGGGCCCTCTCCCCTGCCTCCCCCTTCCAAGGCATTGCCAACTGATACATATCAATCCCCAAACTCCAATGTCAGCTCCACAAGGGCAGAGCCATTGCTTGTCATCCCTGAGTCCTTTGCACACAGTAGGTACCCAGTAAGTGTCATGGAATAGGAAAGACATGGAATAGGAAAGGGATGGGTTGGGGGGGGGCAAAAGTCAGGGAGTGGGGCACTGACAACCATTCATTCATTCAACAATGTTTATTGAGCACCTACTGTGTACCAGGCACTGGGGGATGAGCAAATCAGACAATGTTCCTTCTTCCTAGAGATGATATTCTAACAGGGAAGACAAGTGATAAGCCTGCCAGCGCGTCCACAAAAAACAGGACAACTCAGGTGGTGCTCAGGGCCAGGAAGAAAAGGAGCAGGACACGGGATGCCTGGCACCAGATGCCACGCACACCTGGCACTTGCACCCTGTCCCAGCTGTGAGAACGTGCTCCTTTCACAGATGGGAAGACTGAGACTCTGAGGGGGGAAGCCTCTTGTCTGGAGCCTCACAGCTTTCCGGGACAGAGCCTCTCTCCAGAGGACACGCAGCTTTGTCAGTAGCCCCTGCAAGACCTTCTCCAGTCCCTGCTGCCCGGAGGGGGTGGGCCTGCCTGCAGTCACACAGTGAGAATGGTTCAGGCAGGAGGCATCGCCCAGGTCCCTGGACTGCCCGGGAGGCACAGCGGCCGCTCCTTGGGCTCGGGCTCCTGTTTGTTCATCTCTCAGACCCCACCTCACTTTTTGAGGGTCAGTTTGCTCATCTGTAAATGTGGCAAGGAGGCTGAGCTGCAGAGGGTTGGGATCGTAAGGCTGGGCATCCGCCGAAGGGCCCAGGAGTCTCCTGGCCCTGGCCCCAAGCACCCTCCGTGGCAGACATTGGGCCACATGTCAGTCTCTGTGCTCACATCTGGGAAATGGGGATAATAACTTGCCATGCTGTTATTGGGGATGCTGTGAATGGGGGTGATGGCCCAAGACCACAGCACGGACACCTCCAGTGGGAGCGGAGGCTTATAACAAGTCATGGTTGGGGGTGGGAGCAGGTAGCGGGGAAGCAACCAGGGTCTAGATATACTCTTCACTTTTTCCAGGCCTCCCTGGCACGGGGCTAGTTGTGACCAAAAGGCTTAGAACAGAGCTTGGCCCCAACACGTGGGACTTGTCTTCTTTGTGGCAGTGAGCTCCCCATCAGCAGTGATGTGCAAGCAGAGACGTGACTGCATCCCACTGGGGGCTGCAAAGGGATCCAAGCATCCTGCAGGGTAGGGTTTGGCCCTGCCACATCCAGTCTCAGGGATGGGTCTAGAGGATCAGATGGTGCCTGAAAATACAAGAGGATCCACATGATCCTGGGCAGGGACCCAGGCTGCTCCAGTGACGGGTGGGGACCAGGTTGCTGGCCAAGGCAGTTCCAGCACCAAGTGTGCAGGAATCAGTGAAAAGTGGGGGAGGTGGAGGCTGGGGCTTCCAGCCAGGACAGGACAAGAAACGTGAGCCTCCCTGAGCAGGGCAGGGCCCCGGCGGGTGCAACCTGGAAGGGGGACTTGTGTGTCCAGCATAGCCGCTCACACCGGTCAGTGCCCCAGCCCCACTTTCAAGATGAGGAAACTGAGGTTTAGAGAGGTCGGCCAGCTGTTACCAGGCGGCAGAACCAAAACAGTGAGACCCGACTCCTAAGCCCTGGCTGGTTCATTGCCTTCTGGAGCAGAAGGGCCCGTTTCTGCTCCCCCTGCCCCTGAGGGCCAGGCCAGAAGCAGGACAGCACAAAGCAGAGGGGGGTCCGAGGGGGCGCTTGGAGGCAAGGCATCTCCTGGGGCCTTCCCCCAAAACTTTAGAGAGGGTTTTCATGCTGGAGCAGGGAGGAAGTGGCACCCCCTATCTGCCACACACACCCTGGGTCTTCTCCCAGGTTCTGGGACTGAAGGTAGGAAGGGGCCCCCTGGGTGCTCGGCGTGGCCCTCAGAACCTAGCAGGTGGCTCTGGTGCTATTCCCCAAATGAAGCAGGGACCTACCCTCAGAGATCAAGTTCAGAGGTCATGAAGTTCAAGTCCCCAGCCCGCTCTCACCAAGTCTAGGCCAGCACGACCGTGGGAGCCAGTGTAGGGTAGCCTAGACCCTGCCTGCCCTCGGCCTGGGATCACATAGAAGCTTGTGCCCAAGTGGGGGCCTGGCGACAAGAGCATCCCGATCTGGCCCCCAGCCCCGTGGCTGCCTCATGCTCATGCTTATCATCCACTTGCTCAGCCACACTGGGCTCCTGGAGCGCCCAGACGAGGCTCGGCTCCCGGGCTCCCGTCTCCCTGAGACCGCCTCTGGAGGGCTCGCCGTGGAGCCCCACAGCCCAAGCCTCCGGCTTTGCCTCAGAGACGGTGCGTAGTAAACACTCCAGCCACCCTGGGAGCCTGGGGGAACCCTGCTTTGAGAAGCCCCCAGGCTCCAGCAGGGCAGCGGCTCCACAGGAGCCACTTCTCGTTTCTCTTCCAAGCATCAGACAGGGACGGGCACCAAGAGGCACTGAATTTGTCTCCTTGCGTTTTCCGGCTCCCTTCACCCCCAGGCTTGGGGGCTGGGGTGCCCTGGCCTTGGGGGAAGGAGCCCTCAGGAAGTCCTTCACTGCTCTGGGAGCGGCTCGGCTCGGCTCGGCCCTGACACCTTGAGAAGGAGCTGAGGCGCAGAGGTATCCGAAAGTGGTCCGCGCTCCTCCCTTTGCCCTCTCCCCTCCGTGCCCTGTGATCTTGGGTGGACTTCCTCTCACAGCCTGGGGTTTCTGCTTGGTCCTCCGAGGGAGCTCCCGAGGCGCTGGGATCTGGGGGCTCCCTGCTTTCTCTGTGGGGGGCCCTGTGGTGCCGACTGGCACACAGAGAGGCAAAGAAGGGTGTTCTCAGTCCCCATGGCGCCCGGGGCTGCCCCTCTCCTTGGCCTTGTGGCTGACATGGGACTGGTACCTGGGGCACCGCCGGGGTGTCTGTGGAGTGGACGAGCACTGCAGTCGGGCTCGGGAGGAGCGGGTCTCCCAGAAGCAGGCGGCGGCTGTGAGGAGCCTGGGAAAAATGATGACAGCTGAAAACATCCGCTTTGGCTTATTCTTGACCCCCCACTACCTGGAGGGTAGGAGGACCCACGGTCCTCCACGTGCCTCCTGTCAGGTGGGAATAATAATTCTCTCCACCTGCCTCAGGGACGACACGGAGGAAAGGGAAGCCCTGGTCCTCCTCCCGACAGTGCCGTGGCACCTCTCCTAGCCTCAGTTTACCCAAATGCTCAGCAAGGATTGACCTGTGGCTTCTGGCGTATCAGTTGGAGCCTGGACAAGCGACCCCCACCCCAGGCAGGGAGAGGGGCCTGAATGATGGGGGAGACGAGGCCAAGCCCAGGCCCGAGCCCAAAATAGCCTGGGATGGCAGGATGATGGAGGCGGTGCCGGGCTGGGTGGCAGGAGCCGGTAATTGATGGCTCTGCGCTGGCCATGAATAAAATATTAGCCTCCGCTCCATTCTGGGTTCATTATTTGCTATAAGGGGGACAGGCCTCGTTTGTTAGGGTCACCCCTGCTCGCCTCCCCCCGGGTCCTCCCTTCTCCCTCTCCTGACTTGGCTCCCCAGTGCCCAGAGGACAAACTGAGGCTCTGAGTGGCATGGCCTGCCTTTACCCCCTGCCACCCAGCCAACAACCTCCCTGCCTGCCGAACCCGCCCTGACTTCCACCCCCGCCTGCCTTCGCCTATGCTCTTCGCCAGCCTGGGTGCCTCGCCCTCTCCGTCGCACCTGAGGGAATCCTTCATGCATCATAAGGCCCTGCTGAAGCAAATCTTTCAGGACGTTTTCTCTGTCCTTGACATGCACCCTGGTGTGCCGGGGCCCTCACCCGTCCTGAGCATGGTCAGTGCTGTCCTACCTGTGTGACGGCCGACTGCCTGGCCGATGGCCCCTCCCTCCAGCTCCCCACCCTCTACTCAGCCAGCTCTCAAAGGGGCCAAGGAAATTCAGTCTACCCTGAGGTGCCATTTTCACCGCCAGGTTGTCAAAGACCTCAGCACATTAGAGGGAGGCGGGCCCCACATTCATCGCTGGTCGGAGAGCTGCCAGGGAGGGCCATCGAGGCAAGCTTGCCAGAAACCACCGGCCCCAGACCCACTAAAGACAGACCACGGATATCCGCCCATGTGTGTGAAGCAGCACACGGCCGGGATGCTCCCTACAGCCTGTTCGCAAGGGCCGCAGGCCAGACACCAGGGTGCCCACCACAGGGCACTGATGTGCTACAGATTGGTGACATCATACCGGAAATGTCACAGGGCAGAGAACAAGAACAAGGTGGCTTGATGGTCTGTGACGTCAGACACTGCTGTGATATCTCATGTCCAAAGAAAAGCAAGATGCAGGGCAGCACTCACACATACTTCACTTTCTGTCAAAAATAAGAACCCCAGGGGTGCCCAGGTGGCTCAGCCAGCTAAGCGTCCAACTCTTGATATCGGCTCAGGTCATGATCTCATGATCATGAGATCGAGCCCTGTATCAGGCTCTGCGTTGACTGTGGAGCCCGCTTGGGATTTTCTCTGTCCCTCATCCACCCATGAGCACGCTCTCTCTCTCTCTCTCTCTCTCCCCAAATAGATAAATAAACATTAAAAAAAAAAAAAAGAACCACAGGAAATATTTTGTATCAATTGTGTGTATGGAAGCCTCTAGAAAGACACACAAGAAATCCAGTGGTTGCGTCCAGGGAGGAGAAGTGAGAGGTGGGGGGACAGAGAAGGGCAGGTGATGTCCACACTGCACCTTAATGCTCTGTGCACGCGTGTGCAGTACACATTTGATAGCAGCACGAAACCCGCTGACCCAGGGATTGTACAAGGACGCGCAGACCGCCTAGAGGTACTCCGGGCAGGTGGAGGTTCTTGGCGGCGCTTCAGCAGCGTTTTCATGGCTAGGCGGTGAAAAGGGCCTGACACCAGGCATGCAGGGCTGGTGTCCAGCCCGTGTGTGGCAGAAGCTGCAGCAGCCGGGACAGCACCCTGCGCAGAATGGACGGATGGTGCAGAAGGCACCCCCAGAGCCGGCGACCAGGCAAGCGGACAATAAGTGGCACCAAGGGATAATAAAGCATGTGTAATGCCAAGAGAAGTATCTGGAGGGCAACTTCCGATGGCAGCGAAGCTTTATGCCGGGTTGTTGACCTCTTCTTTTTGTTAGTGGGGTACAGGGACTTACCCTAGGCTCACTGTACCGCCCCCCCCAGGCTGAGGCAGAGACCCCTTGGCACCGCTGAGCCTACCCTGATACAGCCTGGGCTTCCTGGGGTGTGGTGAGCAATAGCTACATGCTATCCTGTGTACCTGCACGTGTGTGTCCTCCCTGCTGGCTCCTCAGGGACAAGGCACATCTGCTCATCAGTGTCGCCACCACAGGGCTGGGCCTCAGGGAAGGAGCAGCTCAGGCCGACTACCAGCCCTTCCTGCAGGCTGCCACACCTGGAGCCAGCCACTTGGGTCACGTTAGCTGTCCCCTCTCTGGGCTCAGAGACAGGGGCCCCTCCTACCCTGCACAATGACCTGTGGCGACATCGGCCCATCATGCCTCTGAGTCTCACCCCCATGCTGAGAAACCCACCAGGGAGAGAACCGGGGATCATGAGGAGCTTTGAAAGCCTGGTCACCCCCGCACCCTGCACTGTACCCCTCCATCCACAGACAGGACTGCCCCCCCCTGCTACTGAGTGTCGTGTGACTGCGGACAAAGTCTGGTGTGACCATGGACAGAATGGGCCCTTTCACTCTGAGCACTCGGGCCTCCTGTGGCCCCGAATCCTGAGCTTCTGGGGAAAGAAGAGACATGGGAAGGAGCGAGAACCTGGGAGGCATCTGGAGACCACGCACAGTGAGGGCAGAGCCTATGTGACCGCAGTCAAGTGGCTCTCCGGGCAGCCTGTCCCTGAGTGTGTGGCAGGGCCCCCTGAGCTCACACACCAGGTCTCCGAGATTCCCAGAGCGGCCTGTGCAAGAAGGGCCCTGCTGGATTCAACCACGGGCCCCGGGATGCCAAGACGAGGCCCTGACACAGACGCTCTGAGCCCCCCAAACACCTGGCCCTGAGAACAGACGGGGTTTAGGGAGTAAGTCAGGCCGGAGACGTAAGAGGGTTCTGAGTCTATAGGAACAAGAATGCAAAGGAGCCCTGGGCCTGAGGCCTGGAGCCCCTCCCATCTTCACCTCCTGGTGAAGTCAGGCCCTGGTGGCTCTGCCAGTCCTCTCTGTCCCAGACACTGGGGACCCCCCACCCGGTCTCCTTTGTTACTAGGTGAGCACGTGCCCCCGTCCCAGACACTGGGACCCGAGGACATGTCAGAGCCGTGGAAAAGGGAGCCCCGTCTTCCTAGGCAGGATGCGCCCAGAAGATATGAGGTGCCACTCATTTCTTGGTACTCACCTGCTTTATGCTGGGGGCGCTGGGTCAGGCACTGTGGGAACAAGGGGGCCTGGTCCCGGCCACTTGCCACTGGGGAAGGGCATAGGCAGGGGATCACATTTGGTGATAAGACCACTGGTAAGCCCCCAAATGTGAGCGGATTGGGAGAGCCTTCTGGGGGCGGGGGGTGACATCTATCCTGACACCTGAAGCCTGAGTGGGAGGTGGGAGGGGGTGTTCCAAGCTGGGGGAAGAGCAGGAACCAAAGCCCGTTGCTGGAAAGAGGTTGGGATATTCAAGGAGGAGAGAGGGCCAGGGTGGAGCAAGGGCAGAGGGGATGGGGAGGTGGCAGAGGTCCGTTGTCTGCAGGACAAGGATCCTTTATCTTTGGAACAGTGACAAACAGGTGGGTGGAAAGAGGGTGGAGACCTCCGCCATTGTCTCTGCCCTGTCACCATGATGCTCCTGCCTGTGTCTGGTCCTCAGCTGCCCAGGGTGGGAGCTGGAAGCCCATCAGTCCCGGCTCAATTCTCTGGCTGCTCCATGTCTCTGTTCCAAGCCAAAGTCTCCGGCTGAAAATGGACCACACGGGGGACTCTGCCCATGGATTAGGGGCCAGATCATGGTGGGCAAACCCCTAGCAGGCCTGGCATGGAAGCTTGGCTGCCCCCTCCCCCAAACATGCACAGAAACCAGCGTCTCTCATTCGTTCATTCATTCATTCATTCATCCTTGCAAGAAAGCCCGTGCCAACCCCTCCTCCAAGTCCAGCTGTGCAGGGGAGGCCAGGTTCAGGTCCACGGTCACCACGTAGTAGCCGTGCAGCTCCCGGCAAATGGTTTGTCTTCCGTGTGCCTCAGTTTACCTACCTACTAAACACAGTGAGGGCTTAGAGTGCTGGACTCATGGATACTTGCGAGATGGAAATGATTTGAAGACATAAGTGTCACTCCATGTCATTTCTAGAAGCTACCAACTCAGGAAGGAAGTGGACTGTCTTCATCCTCAGGTTGCTTCCAAATCTGGAAAAGAGAAAAGAGACTCAGAGCCAGACCGGCCCAGTTTGTGTAGCCAGGACGTGAAGCAGGCAGGCTGGATCTAGGAAGCAGAAGCCCCTACAGGCCTTCTGGACAGAGACCATTGCTTCTAAAGAAGTGAGTCCATGGGGGACAAAGGCTCTGGGAAGCGGAACGGGTACGGGACAAATTCCAGCTGTTTGCAACAGCAGGAGGCTGCCCCACTCCACGGCTGGAGGAAAGGGAGAGAGAGACAGTGACTGCGCCCAGGGTGCGTTCACACAGCGGGAGCTGGAGCCACTGGAGAGGGGAGGCTCCCAGAGACGCAGACAGAGAGAGGGAGGGAAGCACCTCCTTCCCACCCTCTAAGCTCCAGGGGGCAAGGGCAGGGGGCCGCAGCGAGGCCCTGACCCCTAGGGGCCTGACACATGACAGGGGCTCCAGGATAGGGGTTGAACAAGGAAGGGGAGATAAGGGCAGGTGGGAAAGGAAGAAGGAAGGGAAGCAGAGAGAGTGCATTTGATCCCAGACCCTGGGGCCCTGGGTGCCAGCGTGGGTTTGTTCTCAAAGCTGGCACGCCCCCCAGATCTTCTCGTTTTGACCCTAAATTGAAAATGAGTAAAATTTGTAGCCCCAAAGCATCGAGGTCCCTGACCGCTCCCATTTCTGTTCTGAGCTAGATGGCTCAGTGCTTGTTTACTCCCATTTTCCAGACAGAGAAACTGAGGCACAGAGGAGTAGAGTAACTCAGATGAATGACAAGGCAACTTGCGCAAGACTTTATGGTTGGGGGGGAGCACGGGCACAGGAAGGGAACCCCCCGAGTGGACCCCCCACACCCTTTCCAGAGGTAAGAAAGTCCTGTGAGCTGCCCGGGACTGGGGAGATCTACAGAAAAGACACAGCATAACTTTTCAGTCCCGCCCCATGTGGTGGAAATGGGGCCTCCATTCTTCAACCACCAATTCCTCTCCAGATGGAATACAGACGAGCAAGACCTGTGATGAAGCCCAGGCCACGTGAGCTCCCGTCCCACAGTACCCGCCAGTGACCCTTGCCAGGGGCCACAAATGCGAATCCTACAGACTCAGCTCATGAGGACAAAGCAGCTGAGAAGCCATGGGAGTCAGAGGGTTGGACGCTCTTTGGTACCAGCCTTCCAAAACCAGGGCTCAGGGTTGTTAGCACTTTCATTTCTTAGGAGAGGCTGGAAATCTGGATTTTTTTAAAAAAAAAATTGTATGTTTATTTATTTTTGAGAGAGTGGCAGAGACAAAGCACGAGTGGGGGAGGAGCAGAGAAAGAGAGGGAGACACAGAACCCAAAACAGGCGCCAGGCTCCGAGCTGTCAGCACAGAGCCTGATGCGGGGCTCAAACTCATGAAGAGCAAGATCATTACCTGAGCCAAAGTCAGCCATTCAACTGAATGAGCCACCTAGGCACCCCAATACAGATTTTTGATGGGGAAAAAAATGTCAGATTTTAAAATGTTGGCCAAGGGTCACCTGGGTGGCTCAATCGGTTAAGTGTCCAACTTCAGCTCAGGTCATGATCTTGCAGTTTGTGAGTTCGAGCCCTGTGCTGGGCTCTCTGCTGTCAGCACAGAGCCTGGAACCTGCTTTGGATCCTCTGTCCCCCTCTTTCTCTGCCCCTCCCCTGCTGCACTCTCTTGAAAATAGATAAAACATTTAAAAATAAATAAATAAAATGTTGGCCATGAATTCAAATTTTTAAAGCCATCATGAAAGCTAACTCTCTGAAGGCCAAATGGAATGTGGCTACAGGCTGGACGGAGTCTGTGGTCTCTGCCAGTTCTTGGGTAACTTCCTCAAACATGTGAAGCACTTGCCAACCTCTGGGCCTTTGCACGTACTGCTCCCCTGCCTGGAAACTTCTTCCTTTAGAAGTCTCGCGGCTCACTTCCTCACTTGGTTCCGGTGCCTGTTCAAATGTTATCTTCTTCAAGAGGCCTTCCCTGACTTTTTCCATCCCATCTCTTTGTACCGTTAGTCTTGACAGCATTTGAGTCCACGTGGCATTTTAGGATTATCTCTTTTCCTGATGAGAACATCAGATCCCTGAGGTCAGAGCCCCTGTCTCAGGCACACTCTGGACACAGAAGGGCTACCTTGCACGGGGTAGATACTCAGTCAGCAATCGCCGAATGAGTGGCTCCTCTCCTCCCCAGAATCCTGAGGCACTCACGAGGCACTAACACATGGGCTGCTGTTCGTGGCCATTGGGACACCAACGATCCAGGATTCAGGAACGTGGCAGCACTGGACCCATGGCCTAGTCAAAGGAGGCCACCTAACGTCTGGAGCAGGAGCCAGATGAGCTGGTTCCCAACCCATCCCCACCCCCACAGCCCTGGTGGGTAACTTTGGAAAAGCCCAAGCCCACTGGAGGCCTATTTCCTCACCTGCACGGTGAGGTGGTGGCAAATACCCCATCTGGGGGGGCACTCATGGAATCCCAATATGGCCGCCATTACCAGCTATCTCTGCCGGGCCGGAGGGACAGATCCATTGATCCGTTCAATATTTATGGTGGGTCCAGAGCTACTTAGAGAGGGACATGAGGGACAGGGAGCGCGGCCAGGACCCCTGAAGGAAGAAAATAAAGCCACAGTCCCAACCCACACCAAAATCGATGACAGGAGGGTCATGCTGTGCCCAGGTAGGTCTCTTTCCTTGGCATCTTGGCAGTTCAGAGAGTCTGGAGTGAGCCTGGGGCAGCTGAGCAAGGGCAGGAGTTGGCCACCTCTCTTTGGGAGAGGAAGGGAAGGCCAAAGATGCCCCTGGAATGCACACCACAAGGAGGCCGCCTGAGAGTGTTGTTCCAAGTTTAGTATACCTGCCACTGAAGCGAGCACCATCCGGGAGTTCTGATCACATCCTGACACTGAGCAGGTGGGGGCTGCAGGGGACGGGCCCCTGGCGTGCCTCAGCCCACCAAAGCCAGGACATTTCTTGGATGCCTGTAAGGGTGAAAAGTTCTCGTGAGGTTGGCTCTGCAGAATCCCACTGGGGTTTGTTTTGGCGTAAAAATGTCATGTCCCGCCTCTGAGCTTCGAGGAGAGCCGATGTCCCAGGAAGGTGAGGTGTGAGTGTTCTGTCACTTGGCTTTTTCCGGGGGTAAAGTCCCTGTACGCAGGGACTTGCAGGGACAGTGAGAGCCAGGAGAGAAGGAGCCGAGCCTGATTTGACCTCAGGATAACGGGACTTCCCCCACGTTGGCCTGAGGTAAAATCCCAGGTTGTCTCCTTCTCTCTGGGCAAGACCCTTTTCCTCTGTGGGCCATGAACTTCCGTCTACGACCTGGTCCCTCAGAGCCCCAGTGACAAGGGAGGGAAGTAGCCAAGTGCAACCTTGCTTGTTAGGAGGCGAACAATGGCGTATGCGCATAAGGAAGACACATGCAGGAGCAGGTCAGCAAGGGGAACAGAAGGGAGACATGGGTGTTGGTCTTGAGGATTATTGTCAAGTCCTTGGCCGGCACGTCCTTGAAACACCAGGCCTATGATCCAATCACTCCCCTGTGAGGTCTCTGCCCCCTGAGAACTGAAACCGGTGTTCACACAAAACGGGTACATGAACGTTGCTAACGGCACTCTTCACAGTGGCCAATTGTCCATCAACAGATGGATGGGCAGATAAAATGTGGACTATCTGTGCCATGGGATATTATTTGGCCCCCAAAAAGAATAAAGATCTGACACCTGCTACAATGTGCCTGAACCTGGAAGACATTAGGCCAAGTGAAATTAGCCAGACCCAAAAAGCCAAATGCTGCATGATTCCATGTGTGTGAAATATCCAGAACCGGCAAATGCGCTGAGACAGAAAGCGGACCTGAGGTTGTCAGGGGCGGAGGGCGGGGAGTGGGGAGTAACTGCCAATGGGCACAAGGTGTTCTTTCAGGGTCATGGGACTGTTCTGGAACTAAAGAGTAGACACGTCTGCACAACACCACAAATGTACTCAATGCCACTGAACAGTATGTTTTCAAGTGGATGATTTTGTGCTGGATTACTTTTTATCTCAGTAGAAGGGTGAGGGGGCAGGGGACCCCTGGGGACTCAGCAAGACCACAGCCGATACAGCAGCTGACATAGTGAGCAGACCGCCCGGGTGTACCTGCCGGCTGTGTGACTCTGAGTACATCCCTTTACCTCTCTGAACCTGCGTTCCTGCGTCTGTGAAGTGGGGATGAGAACAGTACCTGCTCTAAGGCTGCTGTGAGGACGGAGGGTGTGAATGTGTGGGAGTGTCGGACACAGACCTGCCACCCAGAGCACCATATGTTATCTGTCTTCCCTCGAAGAACTGGAGCCATCACTGGTGGGGACCACGGAGTCTGCCAGGGGTCTGAGTGACAGCCTGACTGCCCAGGGCTGTCCCAGACCATGTTGGGGGCCACACACACCCCTCCCACTGGCCGAGACCTGAGCCAGAGTGGGCAACTCTCTGTGTCCCCGGCCAGCTCACTTCTCCTCCCTGGGCCTTGCCCACGCACCTGGGAGGGGTACCCATCAGTCCTCTATGAAGCTTCGAGCCCCAGAACCTTTCTGCACCTGGAATCTCCAGGGGAAGACGATAATCAACATGGACAGAGAATGGGGGTTAAGGTGTGGCTCTGGGTCCCTCTGTCCAGGTTGAAGTTCCAGCCCTGCTTCTCGCACGCCATGGAATGTTACCTCTCCTCAGATGGACAGGGACACAGGGTCGTGCACTGTGTCAGCGGCAGTGATTGAGCGGCAGGTGAGAGTTTGGAACCCAGCTCCTCCACTTCGCAGCCCTCTAGCCCTCGGGCCCTGGTCGCCTCAGTCAGCCAGCCTTTCTGTGCCTCAGTCTCCCCATCCATAAAATCCAAACAATAATTGCAGCTACTTTGCAGGGCGTCGGAAGGATGGAATGAGGCCCTTAGAGCAGTGCCTGGGCCTGTAGGTGCAGACTCTTGCTCACAACGACCCCTCTCCAGGCGAGGAGCAGAAGGGCCATGAAGGGAGCTGGCTGCGGTGTGAAAGGGGGTGAGGGTTGAGAGCTCAGGCCATGCCCCTTCTGTCCTAAGCAGGTTGATTGTGCTAAGCTGGGGTTCCCTCAGGAGTGGAAATGCAGGCTGGCAGGGCAAGGAAGGAAGGGGGCTGAGGGAGGGAGCCGGGGAGGGAGCCGCGCCCACCATACGGAAGCCTGGCGTGAGGAGTGGGGAGGGGGCGGCCTGGCCTATGCGGAGCGCAGATTCAGCCCTACCAGCCACACTTTATAAATTTTGCATCATCCTGGCTATGAATAGCTTCCTCCACAGCCAGACAGATAGTTCAAAGGGAAAAGAAGGGCTTGAGGCAGGGAGGGGGAGGGGCAAGATGCACCCCAAATCCCTAACTTGGGTCCAGAGAATTGTAGGGACAGGGAGGCCGAGATAAGAGCGTGAGAGGTGGGAAAGACCTCCCCCACACCCCCACGGGGGCCGCGTGACCTTCCAAGTCCGGGAGGTGAGGCGGCACAGGGGTCCCCGCAGAGCCCAGGCAGCCCCTCGAAGCCTTCCAAGCTTGGGCCCAGGAGGAGGCGACAGCGGGCAGGGGGAGGCCCAGAACCTGGGGTGGCACAGGAGCCCACCCGGAGGTCCCCACCACTCTCCAGCCTGTGAGGCTGTAGGGCCATTTCTGAGACAGGCACAATGAGGCCTGGGGAGGCCACCCTCCACCAAAGGTCCCACACACTGGCCTGAGGTGAATGTATGAAGTGGCCGGCTGAGGGAGGGGTGCGTAGGCCAACAGGAGGGGGTAGCTGGGCTCCGGGGAGTGAGGTCCAGTGAGGTGAAAAGAGAGGACCTGGGGGGACCATGGTGAGGCCGATGTGTCACAGTAACTTCCCAGCCTCTGTGGTCAGATAGCCCAGGTGCAAATATCAGCCTCAGCCCTTCCTGACTGGGTGGCCTTCGGCAAGACACACATACACACACAAACCGCTCTGTGCCTCAGTTTCCCCAATACTAAACATATAACAAAATAATAAAGGCACCTACCCCATAGGGCGGGGGTTAAGGTGTGGCCTCTGAGCCCCCCTGCATGGCTTCGAGGCCGAGCCTTGCTGCCAACCAACCGTAGAACTTTGTCTCCCAGCTCAGTTTTCCCGTCTGCAGAATGGGTTGACACTGCTCCCTCCTCTGTATAGCTGTGAGAGGATTAGGCGAGTCTATCCAGCATTTAGAACAGACCTGGTAAGTCCTAAGGGCCATGTGAGCCTGTATCACCACTGTCAACTTTTGATCAGTGAAACATGAGAGGGAGGGCCCCTCTCCAGTAAAGAGGAAGTCACTGCTGGGCGGTTTTCACTTGCCACCAGGGGGCGCCCCGAGGCTCGAGTGTAGTCCCCACCAGGTCACAGGAAAAGGACACTCGCGTGCTGGCAACTGGGCCCAGTGGGTGAGCACCAGGCAGTCAGTCCCCTCTGACGGAGGGGGAGGGGGCGACTGGGCCCTGTCCTCATGGGGCTTGGCGGGGTCACCCACTGCTCAAGTCCTGACTCAGGCCACCTCCGTAATCCTGTGCCTGGGTGCTGGTCTGTAAAGTGTGTGCCACCACGCTATGGAACTGCGGTGACGACTAAGGTGCCTGGTGTCACACCCACACCAGTTATTAATGTCACTGGGACAGCCAGCTCTGCTGCGCACCTACCGTGGGCTGGGCAGGCACCGTTCTAAGTACTTTATATGTGTCACCTCGATCCTCAAAGTGAGCGTCTGAGCAGTTGCGTCCCCTTTTACAGATAGGGAAACTGAGGCCCGGAGCGGTGAAGGAGCTTGCCCAGGATGTGGGGCCTCACCTGGTCTCTCCATCATCATTGCCACCTGGCCTTTTGGTTCCGTCTCTTCCATTCAAGTGCCAAAGGACCAGGAAAACACCTCACCTCTTCTTGGGCCTCAGTTTCCCCAGCAGTGCTAGGTATGAGGTAAAGAGAACAAGATCCTCATGTGATCCCGGGCCCTGCCCCTAGCTAGCCAGAAGGCTGAGTCCTTAACACTCTCTGTGCCTCGGTTTTCTTCTCTGTAGAATGGGAGCAGTAGCAGCTCCTGCTCATGAGGCTAAACGAGGCAAACTGCCCCTGGCTCTCAGGGCAGCAGCGGGCACTCAAGATGCACTCCGGAAGTGAGGGTCATGCTGTTATTGTATGGTTGCTGTGAACTGAGGGGCCTCTAACGGCCTAGACAAGAGGGTGGGGAAGCTCCAGGCCACCAGGACCCCTCAGCCCAGACAGGCCTGGAACCAGGTCAGGCTTCCCTGCATCCTTCCCATGGCCTTCCCATGAGCCCCAGCGCACATGAGCTTTTCTCTTCCCTCCGGCCAGGTCAGAGGGGACCCCACGGAAGCAAAAGTTAAAGAGTGAACCTTCCCCAACGGGAAAGGTGGCCTCATGGGTCCCTTGGAGCTCCGCTCCCCAAGCAGCAGCTGGCCGCATGCCTCACATCCAGGACTCTGCAGAGCTCCGAGCACTCAGGACTGATTCCTGGCTCTTATCCACGGTGTGACCCTGGGGGGCTGGGGCACCTCTAAGACTGCAGGGAACAGCAGCTCTACCTCAGAGAAGGCTGTGGAAGGCCAGCACTGGGACACAGACAAAGCAGCTGAAACCAGTCAGCTGAGTGGGAGGGAGCAGGGCCCTCGGAGTTGACATTCCCAGGTCCGAGCCTTGCCTTGTCGTGGGACCCTGGGCAAGTTACCTCACCCTTCTGTGCCTTGGTTTCCTCATCTGCAGAACAGACTCCATGATACTCTGGGATGCTGTCGGGACAATGAAAAAATGAGGAGAGGCCAGGACTGCCCTCAGCAAACAGTGCTTGTGACTAATACCGCCCCTGTGCCCGCATGCCCCCACCGCCCAGGAGACGCCAGCCGCCCATCCAAGGCTTCCTTAGGTGGGCCTGAGCCTGGGAATCACAGGACCTTGCAGTTCGCCTCAGATTGAACCTCTCTCCTCAGGTGACAAGGACGAGCTGGCAGACGCATCTCCCCCTTTCCCAACTGACAAGTGACAACCACATCAGAGAAGAAAAGAAGGTCATGAGACAGCCAGAGAGCTTGGTGGCAAAATGGGGCAGCATAGGGGCGAGGGAGCCAGTGACTCCCGCCACGCAGGGCTTGCCTGGGGTCCCGGCTGTGCCTCCCAGAGACCCTCTCACTGCCACTATTTTGGAGGTTCCAAACGGGTTCGGCCCGGCCTCTGTGCCCAAGCCCCCAGCCTCCTGCCTCCCCAGCCATACCTGTATACACGCTGAGCGCTGGGACCCCAGCATCCGCTCGCTTTCCTGGGAATGGCTCACCTACTAAGTCACTGGGTCAAACAAAGCCAGGTGGTTCGGGACAAGCACAAAATGCCAGACACCCTTCGACTCCAATCCTAGACCCACCTCAGGCTGTGTGGCCTCCCTTGCTCTGGACCTCAGCTAAAAACCCAAAGCTAAATAACCTGAAGGTTGTCATGAGCACCCCTGGGAAATAATAAATGCAAGATCAATGGCAGCTCTGGTCCCCTATAGCTATAAGGCTAAACTTTATGGTTTATAAAGACCATTACAGTTTGTTCCCCACGTCCTCGCTCCACGACCTCATTTCTGTGCGAGGCCAAACCTTCCAATGACTTCTAGCACCTTGGATGCTCCCCCTCCATCCGACTATGTATACCTCCTCCATCAAACCACAGGCTTCTGGAGAGCAGAAATGGAGCCTGATTTCCTTGTGTGAGCCCGGCAACACCCAGCATAAGATGTAGGAGCTCACAACGGCTTTACTGATGGAATCCATGACTCCTAGTAGCCATGTGTAAATTGCAAATATGGCCCCAAATTCTTGGCAGCAACTTCCATCAAAAGACAGGATCCAGGGACACCTGAGGGGCTCAGTTGGTTAAGCGTCCGAGTCTTGGTTTCAGCTCAGGTCACGATCTCACGGCTCCTGAGTTTGAGCCCCGCACTGGGCTCTGCACTGACAGCTCAGAGCCTGGAGTCAGCTTCACATTCTATATCTCTCACTCGCTTCACCCCTCCCACGCTCACATTCTGTCTCTCAAAAGTGAATACATGTTAAAAAAAAATTTTTTTTAAAAAGAGATAGAACCCATCTCCTGTCCCCTTGAATCATAGGATTTGCAGGGCCAATAAAATGAGGCAGAGGGGATGCTGGGCCAGGTGTGAGATGAGGTTTCAGCCCTTGCAGCTTCTGCTGCTGTTACTGGAGACCCTTCTGCCACATGGACTAGCCCGGGCAGGCCTGCTGAAAGGTGACAGGCCTCTCGGGGAGGAGGCCCAGCCATCGCAGCCAGACTGCACACCATGAGTGATCCCGGTGGAGAAGAGTGGAGCCCAACCCAAATCGCCAAGCCACAGAAGTGTCAGCCAAGTGAAATTGTTGTTTTGTACTCCTGTGCTCAGGGGATGTTTGTTACGGTGCAATAGCTAATTGACATACTCCACATCCCCACTTGATAGTGAGAAGATCAAGGGTTCAATGGACCGAAGCTCAAGGCTTCTCCCGCCTCTGCAAAGGGACATCCTACCCACCTTCCCATCAGGCGGAACCCGAGGGGTGCAGCACTCGTGCATGAAGAGCGCCCACCCAGGGAATGGGTGGCTGTGACAGTGTCTGCCAGCAGCTTTGGTTGCATCATTAAAAGCCTCATTAATAAAGACGTATTGTGGATGATAAAGCTCATGCCTTCTAATTGCTCCTGACATTTTTGCACTGGCTGCTCATTGATTGAGTGGGCAGCCTAGCCCCTGCCAGAGAGGCTGAAAGAGCCAGCATCAGCCTCCTCCCTCTCAACTTTGGGGCCACGAGGAGGGGGCTCCTCCTCCAGCTGGAAAGTTAGCTGTGCTCTGAATGGTGGCCAAAGGGAGGAGAGGACGACCCAGCCCTTCCAGCTGGCTGGCAGCGATTTCCCCGGGTGCCTGTGGCCCGGGGCAAGTTCAGCCTTTTCCTTGCCCACCACACCTTTGCAACTGCTGTTCCTTCTGCCTGCTGCGCCCTTTCCTCCTTCATCACTAGACTGTGGCCAACTCGTATACAATCCTCAAGGCCCAGCTGGCTTTTCTTTTTTGTCCCTGCTCGCTGTCCTCTGATCTCAGGAAGGACCCATCTCTCTGTGGCCCCCTTGGCCCCCAGCGCTGAGCTAACATGATCAGCCCGGCACCATCTGTCCTGCCTTCAATCTCTGGAGGGCAGGAACCATGCAGGCAAGTCAGACCCAGGCACCA
Source organism: Crocuta crocuta (assembly GCF_008692635.1). NCBI lineage: Eukaryota > Metazoa > Chordata > Mammalia > Carnivora > Hyaenidae > Crocuta > Crocuta crocuta. The sequence goes on from NW_027533258.1 coordinate 167,492, forward strand.
GCTCAGACCGCAGGTCTCCAGGAAAGTGCGTTTCTGAAAGTGTGTGTCTTTCCCGCCATAGCAAACCCAGTCGTGGATCTGAGTCAGTGGGCGGGGACCGGGGGATGAGGGTTGGAAAAAATCATGGATCATGGGGCCCCACTGCAGACTGCGAATCAAACTCCCCAGGGATGGGGCTCCAGAATTTGTATTTTTAACAATCCTTCCCCGCTTCCCACGGCCCTGACTCCCACACGTGGCCAGGGTTGGGACTGCCTGGACTCGAACAAGGGGGGCCTGCTGGCCTGGGTTCCCCAGTGGCCTGCTCACTCAGCCACCCTGGTCTGTCTCCATTCCTCCAGCAGACCTTGCTTGTACCTCACCGCGGGCCCTGTGCACTTGCTCCCGCCAGGAACACTGTCCCCTAGCTCCCTGCGTGGCCGGTCCCTTCTCATTAGTGAAGCTTCGACTCTACGTCACCTCCTCTGACAGGTTTCCCGCGCAGCTCAGCCAAATGCTGGATGGCCGCCCCTACCCTCTTCCATCTCTGTGAGCACCTCTTAGGACTGTGATTATGATTATTTATTTCTCTGATGTCTGTCAGCTTCACGGGGCAGGATGTGTTCAGTGCTGTGTCCACAGACCACCTGCTCACAGCGGGGCCAGAGGGAACGTGTGGAAGGAGTTAATGAATAAATAAATGAGGAAATGAATAAACGAATGGATGGCCAAACCAAGAAGCTCCCGAGGTTGCAAGCGGGAAGGGAGGTTTCCAAGGAGCAGAGGCAGAGATCAGCGGGATGAGGAGTGGGGGCCTGGGGCCTTACAGGCAGTGGGGGCCGTGGGAGAGCCGGATCAGAAAAGAGGAAAACAGCGCTGCCAAGAAGGGCTCTACAGCCAGCCTTGCACGAAAGGCAATGGAGAGGAGCGCAGGCCATGAAGCAAACCCCCCTCCACCCCCACCACCCCGGGGTTCCGAGCCTTAGCCTGTGCCATTCCAGCACGTGTGGCCTTGCACCTGTGTCTTATGTCCTGAGAGTGGCTGTCCACGCGATCGCTGTGGACATGCACCGTGGGCTGGTACGGAAAGTGGTGAGAGCAGAGCCAGCCACATAAACATTAAGAATGGTTTTTGAGTGTTTGCCCTGGGCAGCGGCAAGGCCCACGCCCACCCCGTGAGGTACTGCTACCTATGACACCATTTTGTTGATGAGGAAACTGAGCCCAAGGACGGATCACGGCTCAGAGGTGGAGCTAGGATTCCAGACAAGTCCTCACTCCAGAGTCCAAGCGCTTTCCCCACCAACTTAGGGCACTGGCGTCTGGTGGTTTTTCAACTCTCAGGTCTGCCCCCCCAACACACTCTCCCACACACATACTATGTGACCTTGGCCGTGTCAGCGCCTTCTGAGCCTCGATTTTCCATCATCAAGTTATGGCTCTTCGACCTGCCCCGAGTCCCTGGGAAGGCCCGGTCGGCCAGATGCCGCTGCCCACCACCGCACCCGTTTATCCTCACTGATGCCGCAGAGTAGCGCTGGGCTCTTGGCTTGCAGCCAGCCAGGTTACAAATACACCCTAACGATATTTCCATTGACTTCCCCCTGAGTTATGGGCTGAGGCCCGTGGTGGCCTCCAGCTCTGACTCCAGAAGCCTCCTAGGAGACCGTGCGTGCTCTGGGTGAGCCACACCAGGTGCATATCCCAGTTTCCAGCCAAGTGGGACAACCTCACCTTTGGCACCTGTGAAATGGGCTGGTGATGCCCCTCCCCAAAGGCGGCTCCCATCCACAGTTCTCCGGATGATGCATCTGTATTCGGCTCCTCTGGTCCTCCGTGATCAGCAGGCAAGGACAAGTTAGAGAGCGTGGCTCAGGACCAGAGAGAGGACATTTGGCATTATGTTCTGTGTCAGTTCCTCTGTATTCCTCAGGCCCTCAGCAGGAGAGACCTGACGAGGGGTTGGAACATTCACCAGACACGGGAAATCCGAACCAGAGGCTCTTCAGAGATGCTGGAGAGGAAACGGCTTTTTGCAGTGCTCAGCATGGGGCTGGAGGTCCTAGAAGTGGTGAGGCCAGCATATCGGCCAACTCCTGACGGGGTTTCTCCCCGACCACCATCCTAAGGGAAGATTTGGAAGTGTTTGGGGTCTCCCCCAACACTACACCCCTTGGTGACCACCCCCTCACCAGCTGCCTCCCTTCTCCCCAGATAAAGCTACCCAGACCTTAGTTAGCCAATGGCAAAGTGCCCAGACCATAGAGCCATGCTGTCCATTACAGAGCCTCTAACCACGTGTAATTGTGTACACTGAAACCAACTAAGGGGCACCTGGGTGGCTCAGCGCCTTAAGCATCCAACCCTCAATTTCCACGCAGGTCATGATCTCACAGTCACGAGATCAAGCCCCGAATCGGGCTCCACAGAGAGTGCAGAGCCTTCTTGGGACTCTCTCCCTCCCTCTCTCTCTGCCCCTCCCCAACTCTCTCCTTCTCTCAAAATCAATAAACATTTAAACAAATAATTAATTACTTAAAATTCAATAAAAATTCAACTCCTCAGTCTCCCTAGCTACATACGGTTCACGTGCTCAAGAACCACACGTGGCTGGTGACGACCATATTGGACCGCACAGCTCTGGAGGATGAAATCCGCTGGGTCTAAGCCAGTCACGAATCTCAACACGCATTGCCAGTGGCTGGTCTGTCGTTGTCGTGGGACTTCCTCCCACTAGCAAGATCTAAGGGAAGGCTGGGAGGAGCAGACTCTGACACACTGGCTACCCCCTTGCTTCCAGCCTTTGGAGGACGCGGGGAAAGGATGTGATGGGTGAAGCGGAGGCCGCCATCTTCTGGCTGTGTGGCAATAACTCTAAGGGTGAAGCCAACACATTGACAGGGACAAAACCGAAAGATGGGAGGAGGCGGGGCTGCATCAAGCTATGGAACCAGCTGCCTCTGAACTTTATATGATTATTCAAGCCACTGTGGCTGCGAATCTCTGTCACCTGCAGCTAAATGCTTTCTCACTGACAAAAGGGGAAATGATACCTGCATTAGATTAGACTCTCAGGCCTCTGACTTTGTTGTTCCCTAAATGCCTCTCTTCTTAGCTCTTTATAAATTCCATTCACGTGTTAGGGCCTGGATCAGGGCCACCTTCTCTTTGAAGCCTTCTCTTCATGTCCCTCACAAACTGGAGGGACCACTCCCTCCTCGAATCCCACACTGGTCCCTATCCTCCAGCCCTTGACACCAGTCACTGGTGGAGTGAGGACAGGGTCTATATCCATCTTCCTGGAGCTGCGCCTTCCGGCCCTACAATAGTTCCTGGCAGGTAGCAGGTGCTCAATTGATACTTGGAGAATAAAAGATGAAAATGCTTTATTTTAGCATCTCTACATGGTGTATGTTTTTACTAAGCTTGTAAAATGAAGGAGTGAATTTCTCACAGTTCTCAGAAGTGGAGAAATTCAGAGTAGGGTACCCACCCCTACCTCACACCGTGCACCCAAATGCCTTCCTAGTAAATTTTAGAGTCAAAGGCTGAAGTAAAGCGTTGACACTTTCATTTATTTATTTTTACTTCTATGTGGAGTCCATGGATGCATAAATGGATAAATAAAACGTGGTGAATTGATACAATAGAATATTATTTAGCCTCACGAAAGAAACAAATTCTGATGCACGCTCCAATATGGGTGAACCCTGAGGACTTTATACTAGATGAAATAAACCAGTCATGAAAATACAAATCTTGTATGATTCCACTTATATAAAGCACCTAGAGTAGTCAAATTCATAGAGACGGAAAGTAGAATGGCTATTGCGGGGGCCAGAGGGGTGCGGGAGAGGCAGTGGGGAGTTGTTGGTTAATGGGGACAGAATTGTAGTTCGGTAGGATGGAAGAGGTTCTGGAGATTGGTGGCACAACAATATGAAGATAGTTAACACTAGTGCTCTGTATATTTAAATTTTATGATAAATGTTATGTTCCATGTATTTCACCACAATTTAAAAAATGTTTAAATGTTACATGGAATATACATGCCAAAGGGCATCTAAAATGACGCATCCACTTCGGAGCAGAATGCTAAGATGAACCCCAGTGGGCCCACCTGTATCTGAAGGCAGAGCATCAATTACCTTTGAAGGCCTGAGTGTCCCTGGCTGGTTTCAATGCACACCGCCCCCACCCCCCGAGAAGAAATGGCCCTTTGGAATGCCGTTTATTCCCTTGCCTCCCTCTAAAGTTTCTTTTAAGTAATACATAGTTCAGTTTTGCTCAGTCTTAACCTCTGCATAAATGAAACAAAGAAAGCAAATGCTGTACTTCACCTGTGACTTCTTTTCCCTCCGGATTATTTTTGGGGTGGGCACTTTTATGTTCTGACTTGTGAAACTTACATATGTGTTGTAAACTCTTTGGTATGCCTCACAAATTTCACGGTTACAAAATAAATACACAAAGTGCTACACGTAAAGATTGAAGCTCTTTTAAAAATAAAGAAATCTAGGTGACTATTTTTATAATCTTCAGATGAGGAAGGCCTTTCCAAGCATAACACCAAAGACAGAAATCACAGAAGAATCTATTGACGTGGTGGATGACAAAATAGTTTAAAATGTCTGTGGATGAGGGGTGCTTGGGTGACTCAGTCAGCTGAGCGCTCACCTCTGGCTCAGGTCATGATCTCACAATTCATGAGTTCTAGCCTAGCATCATGCTTGCTGCTGTCAGCGTGGAGCCCGCTCAGATCCTCTGCCTCTTCTCTCTGCCCTGTCCCTGCTCATGCTCGCTCTTTCTCTCTCTCTCAAAAATAAAGAAACATTTAAAAAATAAATAAAAATAAAATGTGGATGAAAACACCCCATGCAGAGTTAAAAAGGCAAAAAAAAAAACCAACAACCCCACAAAAACAAAAACTGGGAAAACTATTAACAACGCACAAGACACAGAAAAGACTGATATCCCCTTTACACGAGGGGGTCTGTTAAGTTATGTAAGAAATTTCAGATTACATGAGCATGCTACCACGCTGCTGGGGCTCTATGAGTCGGTACAACGGTTTAGGAATGCAATATATGTCAATATATGTCTGAAATCTGAAGAAACCTTTGGACCTTTTAACCTGGAATAACTATAGGAGTTTCACCTCAGATAATGAGCAGAGATATGCCCTACCATTCACGTACGAGGTGTCCTTCACAATCATACCTACAATCGGGGAAAGAGGCAAGTGACCTAAATGTTAAACAACAGGGAATGGTTTGAACTATCAAAACCATTGAAGTCGCATTCGGAAAAATGTCTCCCTTCAGCAGGGCAATACTAGTTAAGTTCAAAAGCAGGTCACACTCTGACAGATGGATGACTGAAATGCAAAACGGTCGAGCCATGTCGGAAGACAGTTGGGCAGTTTCTTCTAAAGTCACACAGACATTAACCATACAACCCAGAGATTACACTCTTAGAAATGGACCCAAGAGGAGTGCCTAGGTGGCTCTGTCGGTTTGGCTCAGGTCATGATCTCATGGTTCATGGGTTCGAGCCCCGCATTGGGCTCTGTACTGACAGCTCAGAGCCTGGAACCTGCTTCAGATTCTGTGTCTCCATCTCTCTCTGACCCTCCCCTGCTTACACTGTCTCTCTCTCTCTCTCTCTCTCTCTCAGAAATAAACAAAACATCAAAAAAGAAAAAAAAGAAATGAACCCAAGAGAAATGAAAATGCACCCACAAAAGCTTGGGCACAAATGTTAATAAGTTTTATGTACAGTCCTCAAAGACTGGAAATAAGCCAATGACCATCAGGTGATGTAGCCCTGCTGTGGGGGGACGGGATGACAACAAAGAGGAAGAAACTTTTGGATAAATCTCAGAGATGTTCTGCAAAATGCATGCGTCTAGACCCCAAAGGCTGTTACAGTGTGATTCCGTCTACGTAGCAGTCTGCAACAGACAAAATACAGTAACAGAAAATAAATCAGTGTTGGTCAGGAGCTGGGGTGAGAATGAACTTCAAGTGCAAATCAGCAAGAGGGAATTTGGGGGTGGTGGTGAAAGGAGTGTTCTCTATCCTGTGGTGGTGGTTATGCAGCTGGGTACATTTATTAAACTCATCAAAATGTCACTTCATATTGGTGGATTTTATTGTCTATGAACCGTTTGATTTATAGGCAAATAGTTTATTTTTTTTAACGTTTATTTTTGAGAGACAGAGACAGAGCACGAGCAGAGGAAGGACAGAGAGAGATGGAGACACAGAATCCAAAGCAGGATCTAGGCTCTGAGGTGACAGCACAGAGCCCGACGCCAGGCTCAAATTCATGAACCGTGAGATCATGACCTGAATCAAAGTTGGATGCTCAACCTACTGAGCCACGCAGGTGCCCCCATCTATAATTTCTAATTTAAAAAAAACTTCTAGAATGTCAGAAATCACAGAAATCTTGAGAACTCACCAGGGACACTGTGCACCCCTACCTTGAGGGTGAGAAGTTTCCCAATCTAAGCCCTGAGTCCTCTCTCTGAGAGAATCTCCAAGTCCAGTGTCCTCCATGGTGCCTTTTGGGGCTCTTTTTTTCCCCCCCTCTGCTTCATTTTCCTTCTTGGCCATTTCTGGAGTGAGTTTCCTCATGTTCTCAGTCTGCTTCCTGTCTCCTAGAAGGGGTGAGGTCTCCAACAACATTTCATTCCATTTGAAGTCTCCAATCGTCAAAGGCTTTTGCAGGCCAGGCATGGGATCTCATGGGAATTATATTCCCTCTAAAAATCTGGTAGATGTCTGCTCGATCTGGCCCAGGTGTGTTCTGTGTGCTGGTTGCTACACCTGAACTTCCTAACAAGACACAGTCCTCACCCACGTGTGTTTGCTTGAGCACCCCGGGCCCATTTCTCACAATTTAGTGGTGAATCCACCTGAAATGATGGGTGAGAAGGCCAGCCCTCCCTTCATATTTACCCTCAATCACCTTGATCAAATAAGAGATTTCAGCAGGTTTCAAACCCAAAGCTTTGTTTTTTGTTTTTTTACAAATAGTTTATTGTCAAATTAGTTTCCACATAACACTCAGTGCTCATCCCCACAAGTGTCCTCCTCCATGCCCATCCCCCCTCCCCCNCAAACCCAAAGCTTTGAAACACCACCTTGGACAATGGGGAATCTAGAAGCCCTGGGTGTCGGCCCTACTCGGTCCTGACCTGATTTATCCCAGCTCCTTCCCATTCCTTTTGACCTGATGTCTTCCTTGTAATCCTCACCAGATGCAGCCACGTGTGTCTTCTTTTCCGACCTCCTTCCCTAGAACTATAAATCCAGGAGGTCCTCGTGCCTTCCAAACGGTCACAGGAGACAGGCTTGCGAAACGCGTACCAGGGATCTCTGTCCTTCTGGTCTCTGAGGCCAGTGTCCTTAGCACCTGCCCCTACAGTGCTACGCCAATGCCACCTATTTCAGAAACTGCAACGCCAGCATTTCTCTTACAAATCAATTTTTGTGGGAGTCGTAATAGGACGGGCTGTGTTAACAAGCCCCGAAACTTCAATGGCTTACCACGACTCTTTGCTCACATCCAGTCTGAGCCAACATAGGGACAGATGGGAGATCCAGGACTCAGAGGGGTCCAGGCCCTTCCAGGTTAGATGAAGCTCCATCTTCCAAGACGGCCATAGCAGTGAAAGGAGGAGGCAGAGGGGCACACCCGGGCGTCACCGTTTCAGCCCAGAAGGGATATGCCTTGCAGAAACTGGGAGGACTCAGCACACAGTCCCAAGTGTGGGTGAGTGCAAGTGGCCCATAGAAATCCGAAGGAGCTACGGCAGTGCGGGCCCTGTGACTTCTTGATATCAATGAACTAAAACTCCCTTGCAGGGGAGGGAGGCCCACTGGGAAGAATCTGCTGAAAGTAGGAGCCAAACTGGACACACCAGAGACAATAGGAACCCAAACCTAGACACGAGAGGAAGAGAAAGAAAGACAGAAAGGAGAAAATGAAGGAAGGAAGGAAGGAGAAAAGAAAGGAAGGAAGGAAGGAAGGAAGGAAGAGAAAGAGAGGCCTTGGTAGAAGGGAGAAGGGGGATAGGAGACTTTTTTTTAACATTTCATAGACACAACAGAAGAGGGAACTCTGGAGCTACAAAGCTTAAAAACTGAATCTGACCCATCCCTCCCCTGGAAAATTCAGAAAATTCCTTTCACATAAAAATGAGCATCAGAAAATGATTTCTGTAAATCTCATACAAAGTTATCTTAATAAAAATGAGAATAACAGGCAATGTCCCTACGGATAATGAGGGCATCCCAGAAATGTCCGCCCATTCAACACATGCCTGAGAACATACAAACCATATCCTGATACTTAAAAATGAGTCAACAGAAAATTTTAAAGTAATAAAAGATACAAAATAATAAGTAGTCAAAACGAAAAGACCTCAGAAAAGCTATGCTAGAACTGACATTGAAATTAGAAATAAAAGGAAACCTTCTTTAAAGAATAAAACCTAGGGGCACCTGGTTAGCTCAGCCGGTTAAGTGTCCTAAGCATCAGACCTCAGCTCAGGTCATGACCTCGAGGTTCATGGGTTCGAGTCCTACGACAGGGTCCGTGCTGACAGCTCAGAGCCTGGAGCCTGCTTTGGATTCTGTGTCTCCCTCTCTTTCTCCCCTTCTCCCACTCACATTCTGTCTCTTGTGTGCACAAAAATAAGTAAACATTGAAAAAAAGAAGAAGAAAGCCAAAACTGAGCAGAGCATCAGAGCAATAAAGACAAAAAACATGCCAAAGAAAATCAGAACATAAGGGTGGGGCATGAAGAAAAAAAATGGAAGGGCCACCTGGGTGGCTCAGTCAGTTAAGTGTCCAGCTTTTGATTTTCGCTCAGGTCATGATCTCAGGGTTTGTGGGATCAAGCCCCACATCTGGCTCTGCACTATCAGTGCCGATTCTCTCTCTCTCTCTCTCTCTCTCTTTCTCCCCCTCCTCAGCTCACTTTCTCTCTCTCAAAGAAATAAACTTTTTAGAAAAAATGGAAGAGAGAAACTGGATTTGAGAAACAGTGCCTATGCAGACAGCGGCCAGAAAGACCTAACATATGTATAATAGAAGAAGGTGACGAAAGCTAAAGAATCAAACAAGGGCTAAACACTATAATTAAAAAACAAAAAACCTTCCCCGAATAACTAACTTGAAACATTACATACCTGGAAAAACTGACCCAGAATATTTAACAGAGAGACATAATCTACCACATAGTCTACGGATGCCTTTGAGAATTCAGGCAAAAAAGACGTAGTCACTTCTCAGGAAAATTAGGTTCTCATCAGACGTACCCACATCAACACTTCCTGCCAGAAGCAACAGAAGGTGTATTTACAGTATTAAGGGAGCACAGCACGAGCCGAGGGTGGGGTATGTACCCAAACTGATTTTCGAGCGTAAAGCTTACAAACAGTTACCAACAAGCAAGAGCTCCAGGAATATTGTTCCCGTGGGCACCTCCGGAGGACGCGATCAGAAAACCCGCTCAGAAAACGAAAATCCCCGGAGTCACACAAGCAAAAGGGCTGATGGTGAGCGGTAAGCATGGGGGGCACATCGTTACCTGCACAGTGGAGACCAGATAGCGGCTGTAGCAGACACAGCACGGTGCTGCGACACAACCGGCAGATGTGGGAGGGAGCGTCAGGGGCATATGGAACCTGCAATTAGCTTACTGACTACCTTGCGCTCAATGTCTGGGGGTAAAAGGGTGTTAATTCTAATCAGAGGCTGTGCGAAGAGGATCATAGCAAGTTTCAACATTGCTCCTCGTAGAGAACCAATAGACAAAAAGAGAGGGAACTGAAACTATTTCATACGGAGATTAGTGTAAAGGGAATAAGAATTGGAGCCGGGCGCCTGGGTGGTTCGAGTCAGTGAGGCGTCCGACTCTCGATTTCAGCTCAGGGCATGATCTCACGGTCCATGAGATCATGCCCTGTGTCAGGCTCCACAATGAGAAAGGAGCCTGCTTGGGATTCTCTCTCTCCCTCTCTCTCTGCCCCTCCCCTGCTCTCTCCCTCTCTCTCAAAATAAATAAATAAGCATTAAAAAATAAAGTAAGAATTGGAGCAAAAATATAAACCTTTCCTAAGTACCAAAGAGAGAAAGTCAAAGAGAGAGAGGAAATAAAAAATATACTGAAAGACAATTTGTTTTAAAAGCTTGCATAGGTATAAAGGTAACATAAAACAATATGACAGAACTGAGGCTACACATATTGATTATGTGGTCTTAACTTGCCTATTAATAGAAAAAAAACGTTTTTAGGCTGGCTAAGAAAGGAAACTCCAGTACTATGCTTTAAATCTCTCTGGAGCGATGGCCAGAACGAATCTTCTAGTGAAAAAGCCATGGGGGGAGGGGACTGAGTCTGGTATGGTTTACCCGATAAAGGAGGAGGGTGCAGGTACATATGAAGCAGCTCATATTTGTTACAGCTCATTTGTTACAAATACAAAAGGAAGAATGTTCTGATTATCTATGTACCATGAACTACCCCAGCAGTAGGCTTAGACAATTGTCTTATTATTACATGATTTCATGGGTAAGGAATTCAGGGAGGGCAGGCTGGGTGGGCTTTCCACTTGGTGTTGGTGCCCTAGGCCGCTCACTGACATCCGGTCGGAGGTGAGCCGGTCTGGAAGATCCAGGTGGTTTCACTCACATGACTGGTGTTTGTTAGGGCAGCTGCAAGGCTGGGCTTGGCGGGGACCGTGGACCAGGGCACCATCCATGTGGCCTCTCCAGCATCAGTGTCTTGAGGGAGTCAGCACTAGGCTCTGTGGCCTTGGGCCACCCAGCCCAGAGGATCCTGAGAATCTCTTCTGCCACACGAGGTTGGTGGCTGAAGCAGTCACAAGTCACCCAGAGCCAACGGGAGGGACATAGACCACATCTCTCTCTCAGTGGCACGAATGTCCAAAAAGTTGTGGCCATGTTTTACAAGCATCACCACCACAAACCATATACATTTTGTAAATGTTTATTTCTTTTGAGAGAGAGAGAGAGAACGAGCAGGGGAGAGGCAGAGAGAGAGAGAGAATCCCAGACAGGCTCTGCGCTGTCAGGGCTCGAACACATGAGGTCATGACCTGAGCAGAAATCCAGAGTCAGAAGCTTAACCCACTGAGCCACCCAGGTGCCCCTAAAGCATATATTTTTTAATGATTACATGCAGGCGAGAAACCCTCAGTAAGGGTAATTGTCACAATTCATTGAAATATATAAAGTATCTTCGAATCCAGGTGTTCAAAATTATTTCTTTAATCCCTGCCTGATCACCATGGGACGACAAATGTACTTTGGAAACCGTAACAGGGACTACGCAAGCACGCACTCCACCTTTCCTTTACAACCTGCACCGCCAGGTAGCCAAGTCATAGAGGAAGACGAGTTTCTCACCATAGAAACATTTCAGCTAATAAGTGAAGCAGTGACAATAGAATTAGGATGTCACCGGTTTGCAACCACTAATAACTTAGCAGTCAGCAGCTGCTCACCGCAGAGACAGCGGGACCCTGTGCCTCCCGCGGGAGGACCACAGAGCTCTCCAGTACGTGTTCTTGCCAAAGAAAAACTCCAGCCTGAATCTGATCAGGTCTCTAGGCCCAGCCCCCAGTCTGCAGGAAGTACGCAAACCATGGGAAACTCTATAGGCCTCTCAAGCCGGTTTCTTCAACAAATAAATTACAAGGAAGAGGCAGGGCAGCCTCGAGATGAAAGATACTTGGGAGACATGTCAGCCAGTGAGATGTGGGGACCTTAGGTCCTGATTCAAACCATTTTTTGTTTCAGTTTGACATTTCGGAGACCATTCTAAGTTTGAACAGAGACTAGATGTTTGCTGATATTAAGGAATGATTGTTGCACCTGGAGTATTAGATAATGATATCGTTACTGTTTTTAAAGGCCTACTCTTTCATAAGGACACTCTGGAATAACATTTGTGGATGCAATTATACGATGTGTGGGATGAATGGGATGCAGGCCCTAAGAATTTGGAAGGTAAAGAAGTAAAGTGGGTGAGGGTAGAGACAACACCGGCATTCACTGAGCACTCTTGAAACTGGGGGCTGGGTATCTGGTGGCTCATTACTTGCTCTAATTTTACATATGTTTGGACTTCCCATAATAAAAAGCTCATGCGTGCGAGTTTTTGTACAATAAAAAATTCTACATAGAAAAAAAGTCTGGCAGGGCACCTGGGTGGCTCAGTCAGTTAAGCATCCAGCTTTGGCTCAGGTCATGATCTCATGGTTCATGAGTTTGAGTGTTGGATCGGGCTCTGTGCTGACAGCTCCGAGTCTGGAGCCTGCTTCGGATTCTGTGTCTCCCTCTCTTTCTCTGCCCCTCGCCTGCTCACGCTCTGTCTCCTTCTCCCTCTCAAAAATAAAGAAGCATTTACAAAATTTTTTTTCAGAGAAAAAGGCTGGAAATATGATATACATCACTTAAACTTACACGATGTTCTATGTCAAGTATGTCTCAATAAAAATAAATTTTTAAAAATGCGAACCATAAGTCGTTTTGGCAGATGGGATCATAGGCGGGTTTTCTTTTTAAATCGTTCAATATCTTCTAAAATGGCTACAATGAACACAGAGCATAATCTGGGAGAGAAAAATGAAACCAAACCAGCACCCCCTTCCTAGAGGGGGAAGGTTTCTCTCCGGCTCTGCAGGTGGACGGCTAACTTGGCACAGCCGGGCCAGGAAGCCATGTGGCTGTGCACACCATGGCCCTTCCAGGCAAATGTGCTTCCCTTTGCCCTGCTTCTGGGACTCGTGCCCAGGGAAATCATCTACACTCTGAAACGCCAACCAAGCTGCCTGCTCAAGGAAGTCCGCGCTGGGGTAGTTACCGGAGTAGAAACTTGGAGTCAGAGGCCACATCCAGCGACAGGGATCATCTTGGTGAAGAATGGCACAGCAAGATGGTGGAATGCTAAGAAGCCAACAAAACGGTGATTGTTTGGCAGACAGCCTCAGACTTAATGCTGTGTGAACCGAGGTGCGTGCGTGTATGGCTGGCATGATTCTAATTTTGCAAACATATGTGAAAAATGAATAGAACCCAGTTATCCGTCCCATAGAACAGCCCATTAATATTTGCCTCTACTCCTCATAAGAGAGATCTGGTTTTCTCAGAGCCTCCCCCGGAAATCCTCGGGGGGCAGATGGCTCCCTCACCCCACACCTGCTCCAGCACCCTGTGTCTCTCACCTTCTCAGCTGGGCTTTGCCTTTCGCAACCAATCCACTGCCTGCCCGGTGAGAATCCCTAGACACCCGGCTCCCTTCCTCAATCTGCAACTCCCTTCCAGGCTCCTGTGTGCGTCACACTTTAACTGAAAAGTAGAGGAGCTTGAGTTTCACGGTGAAACTATTCTCATGATAGATAGCCCCCTCTGGCCACTTCTGGTCCCTTTCTCCCCAACTCCTGGCCCCAAGATGTCCTGGTGCACCGCACATTCTAAAAAGCTTCCCAGCGTCCCCCTGTGCCATGCTGGCCCTCCCTGACAAGAGTCCCCTCACCCACAGAGTCCTCACCTTGTTTTCTTGAAGACCATTCTCAGTGAAAGAAGACTTTTGTTCCAGTTTCAGAGTACCATCTGTGCCCTTATTTGTGGTGGGACTTGCTAGATTTCCCCATCTCTACTTCCCCTCCTTCTACAGTCATAAAGCCCCTGGTGTCTAGGTAGGGCCCTGGCTGCCTATACAAAAACTACGTTTCCCAGGCTCCCTTGCAGCTACAGGTGAACATGTGACTGAAGCATGGCCAATGGGATGTGAATCAATGATGTACTACTTCCAGGTTATGCCCTGGACAGGATGGGATGTGTGGCCCATCCTGCCACCCAGAACGTGAGGTCTGCAGCCGAGGGACCATCCTGGGTCATAAGGATGAAGGCTTCGAACACCCTAGGAATAGCAGAGCAACAAGATGGAAGGAACCTAGGCCCTGACACCATGAAGTAGCCACTGTTGCTACAGATCACGGTCCCTCCAGCTGTTATAGGAGAGAGAAAAATAATCATCTGTCTGGATGAAACCGTCATCAGTTTGATTTTGCTGTTGTAGTTAATATGCAGCCAGGCCTGGATTGTAACCGATAAACTTGCTCTATTAAAGGCGCCAAGAGCACCCAATGCCCACAAGCTCTCTTATGTCAGGAACAGCCTGAGACCAGGATTCGGGAGCAAGTACTTCACGAAGGAAGTCCTCCCAGCAGAAACCAGTAAGGGAGTGAGGGAAACAGGAGAAATGAGAGGAGCTGAGCAAGGGTGCGCTTCTGCCCTGCCCAGGGCCCGATCCTGGGGAGCTCTGGGGTGTGAATCATACCTGTGAGTTTGCACTGTCTTAAGGCAAGGGGCCGGGCTTTCCTGCTGCAGTAGATTGGCTGAGGAGACCCAAGGGTGCGGGCATCAACTCTCAGGCGCTCAACTATACTGTATGGGGTAAAGAAGGCCCAGGGACCATTCTCTAAAACACGCCCAAGATGTGTGAGGGGTCAGCCAGAGAGCACGGAGCTGAGGGGATCCAGTATGAGGCCCCCATGAGGAGGTCTGCAGCCTCTATGATTCCTACCGTGTCGACCTCTTTCCCCAGCCTGGGCCTGCCCTCCTCATCCAAACGAGATGAACAAGGACGACCCCAAGGATACTGCCATGGGACCCTTAGCCAGGAGTGCTGGCAGGTGCCATGAGACTTACAGTTCAGCTGCCCAGTAAACCATGCCAGCATTTACCCAGAGAAATCAACAGGTCCCAACACATGGGACTCAGGATGTGGAGCATCAGAGAGGTGCAGCGACTTGCCCGAGGCCACACAGCCAAAGCGGAGGGACTGAGGTGGGTGGGTGAAGGGAGGAGCAATGTTATAGGAAAGCCTATAGCTGTGAAAATGCGTGGGGAGCCAGGGAAGCTTCTGGGGACAGGGTGGCCCCACATGGGGTAGGGAGAATCCCTGTAAGGACTTGTGGTGTCATTTACTGAGCACCTCCATGGACTGACCAGCTGGCCTCTGTTAGCGTCTGCTTTCCCCAGTAATTCACGGAGGCACCATCTCCTTTGGCTCACCCTGCAGCAGACACTGAGGGAAGGATTTGGGAGCAAGGAAATCCCGGGAAATACTCCCAGGGAAGTGAGGGCCAGGCAGAAAGGAGCCTGTATAAGGTGTGTTCTCAACACAGGCTCCTGGAGCTCCATCCAGCAGGGGAAGCCTGGGACAGTGATGGCCTGTGTCTTGCTCTCTCCAGTAGCTCACTGGCCAGAGAAAGCTCCTGGGCAGAGCTGTGGAGCCTGAGGCAAGGGCAGACACAGAAGCCCCCGGTGGGTGACTGATTTCATTCCCCCACATACACGTGAGGGGCCGCTCCCAGCCTGTGGGCAACACTGGGAACCCCGGCCGCCCGGGTCCGTTTGACCCAGCGCTCCAGAACCTCCCGCTCTTTCCAGCTCTTTCTCCCTCGTACTTCTGAAAATAAGCAGCCATTTGCCAAGGTTTGGAGACCTGTGTGCTTTCTTCATTTTAGCAGCTTCAAGACTTGAATGGTCCGGAGTTTTCATTCAGACGTTGGCATCCTATTTACTTGGCATTATATTAACCCACGCTGGGGCGGGGAGGGGGGAATCTTCAAACACCTGAGAGGGGAAGAGCAGCCAAGTGGCCAGACCCCTCCCCGATAGGGGCTGGACTCTCCCTCACTCACCAGCCCTCAGAGCCAGGCTACCTGAGTGGATCCCAGGCCCGCCCCTCACCACCTCTGTGATCTTGAACAAATTGCCTAGCATCTCTGTGCCTCGGTTTCATCATGTGTAAAGCGACAAAGGCAACAGAACCCACTGTTCTGGCTGTTGTGAAAATTCGGTGCAATAACCCACGCAAAGTGCAGGGAGCAGTGCCGGCAGCGGGTAGGTGCTTAATAAATGCCAGGTTGACCTTAGGGTCAAGGGAGCGGAGTCAGCTGTGAGAAGGGGACTTGGACACAGACATGGCTGCCCGGTGCCAACGGGGCTGGATAGAGGGAAGCGAGGGACAAATACAGGAAAACCGCACAAAGGCAGAGCTGGGAAGGTTTTGAGGGGTGAGTAGGAGTTCACAGGCAGAAAAGGGAAGGTGCAGTGAATGTGTGCGTTGGAGCGGGTGGCTGCCCTGTGTCCAGACCTCTTCCTACTTGAGAGGAGTCCTGTGTAGAGTCCCAGGGAGGCAGCAGCCTGTTTCCCCTGCAGAAGCTAAAAGGACCAGACTTTGGTTTGGTCAACAGGCCACTCTTGCCTGGGACTTTGACGCTTGGTATTGGACAATGGCCATGGTAGTGTCCTGGCCAGGCTGGCTTGGATGCCCAGGCCCTTGCAGCTTCCTCCCCCACTGAACGTCCTCCCACCCACTGGGTGAGCCCTGAGACTGAGCCAAGGATTTTCCCCATTGACCTCGGGCGGACAGTCCCTCTCTGTTCCTTTCAACCAAGAGTTCTGAAGGGAAATCCTGGCAGAAAGACCAGAATGAGAAAGACGTGGAAGGGAGGACATCTCCAGGGATCCCGGCCCTTGCCCCCCACCCAAGGCCCCACGCCAAAGCCCGCCCCTCCCCCAAGCTTTCCCCACGGACACTCACTGAGATCAAACAAGGAGGCAGGCTGGGGGGTGGAGGGGCCTCCCCACTCCACCGCACAGCCAATAAAACTGAGCCCTGACAAGTGGTCGTTTGTGGCAAGTTGCCCACAGATGGGGAGGACCAAGTAGGCTCTGAGGTGGGCTCAGACACCTGGCCAGGCTCTGCACCTGCACCAGTCAGAGGCTCTGGGACCCGAAGATGGGCACCTGCCACAGAAGCCTGTGAAATCTCACAGTCCTGGGACAGATGCTGGGACCAAGGTGTAAAAGGCGAGCTTATCTTGGTCATGGCCGTACATCCTGGGGGGGAGGTGTGCTACAGGGAATGGGGTTTTAGTTTAAAGACAATTGTGAGAAGGAAAATGAATTTGGAGCCTGAGGAACACAGTGTCTGGTGCTCATTACCCACTGGAGCAGCCCGAGAGGGGTGGTTAAGAACAGACGGGGCGCCTGGGTGGCCCACTGGGTTAAGCAGCTGACTCCGACTAAGGTCATGATCTCACAGGTCGGAAGTTTGAGGCCCACATTGTGCTCTGTGCTGACAGCTCAGAGCCTGGAACCTGCTTCAGATTCTGCATCTCCCTCTCTCTCTGCTCCTCCCCCACTCTCTCTCTGTCTCTCTCAAAAATAAATAAAGATTAAAAAAAAATTTTTTAAGAGCAGGAACCAGAGGGACAGGTTCATTAACTGAGCACCTACTGTGTGCCAGGCCCATGATGCCCCTCAAGGGTTTGGTGGCATCCACCTACAATCCTGCAAGATCAGTGTCAGCAGCCAATTTGCAGAGAAGGAAACAGTCTCAGGAGGTACTGTGACATCTTCAAGGTCCCATAGCTTTGACAGAGTCACAGCAGGGCTGTCTGACACAAGAGCTGGAGTGGGGGGGGGGCCTGGGGGGAGGGTAGATAAACCTTCGCAGAGGCGGGGCCGTGGAGCGGGGCTTTGATGTCAAAAAGGCATTTACGTAGCAGAGACAAGGACATTTCAGAAGTGTTATTGTTCTTAGTGCAAGTCTGACTGCATCTCTCCTCTGCTTAAAAGCCTCCAACGACTCCCCTTGTGCCCTTAAAATATAGTCTAGAGTCTTTGCATGGCCTGCAGGGCCCCATGTGATCTGCTCCCAACCCTCTATTCTCTTCAGTGGCACCAAGTCCCCTTCTGCCTCAGGACCTTTGCATAGGCTGCTCCTGGAATTCTCTCTCCGCTCCTCAGCTACTTAATTCCTCCTCTGCCTGCTACTCCCCTTACATGGAGGCTTCTGAGGCTGTGGGCTGTCTCCCATGGCCAGTACCCAGTAAGGGACCTCCTCTCATGTCTCCGCTTTTCCTTCACGATGCCGACTGCAGTTCATAATCCTCTTAGCCACACAACTGGCAAAAGCTGGTTCTTGGGGGAGTGAAAAAAAGCTGAGGTGGTACAATTATTCGTGGCCCCATATGGCGAAATCTTATTCCTTCATGCTGTGTGTCTTGTTCGGGAGAAATTAAATTTAAATAATTTACTTAATTAACCAAATTTAATTACTTAATTATAATTAAGCTTAACAAATGTAAATGATTTGATTAATTAATTTAATTGGATGTTTCTCCTTAGGGAGTGATGATGGAAAAGAAGTAGGAAATGCTGCTTTAGGCATCTGTGAGTTTGCCTTGTGCTTTGTCTGACGCCCTCGCATAGCTCACTGAGGGCAGGCCCAGCTCAGCCTCAGCGCTGCTGGAGCTCCGGTTCTAGAACACTGCCTGGCACACACGGGTGCTCAGACAACACCCTCCCTGTGCCAAGCCCTGCAGCGAACAACCCAGGCAAGGCTCTGCTGCAGGGAGTCCCCACGGAGTCCCCTTTGCCTGGACCCTCCAAGCAATGGAGAGCCATGGAAGAGAAGAACTCCCTGAATTGGTGCATTCCAGACAGAGGTCACAGCTGCTGCTGCCTCCCAAGCCTCCTTCCACCCCAGTCTCTCCGCAGGCCAGGCCAGGACAAGAATAGAGCAGCCCACGGCTTCGGCAAGGCTGGCGGGGGCGGACACAGCCAAACCTGGCCTCGGCAGGTGGCTCCCCCGGGTAGGGCCAAGCTGGGGCCGGGCGTGGGGAGGGGGGCAGGACTCCTGGCTTTCCAGGTTCACGCAACTCTGCCTCACTGTCTGGGGGGCCACGGGCAGGGCCAGACCCTTGCCGAGGCTCTGTAACCTCTAGGAGAACCCGAGTCCCCTGGGTGTGAGGATACACGAGCTACGATAAACATAGCACAGCTGATGTATATATAGACCCTCCCACCTGGTTTCCAAAAGGATTTCGAAATGGCTTTCACAAGAGGCAAAGAAATGAACATTTGCAGCGTGCCGGGGTTTACACATGAGGCCCTCACGTCACAGGCCTTGGGGAGGAGAAGCAGGGCGAGAAGACTCTCTGATCCCACCAGGAAGCACGTCTAAAGGGGAAAGAGCTCCCCACTGGGGGAGGTGCGCATCAGAGGCCACAGACCCTAGGTGGGGGGGTTGGCTGGGGAAGGATCAGTACATTGGAAGAAGGCTGGGCCAGATGCTAAGTCCCCGCTGGGAGAGGAAATGCTTGCTCAGTCTCCGCCCCTGCCCACGGGCAGCCAGGGATACAGCCCAATATAGAGCTGGGCTTTGGAAGCCATTTGCTAGGCCCCTTCCCCTACCCTGGGCCAGAGTTCCCCAAATAGGCTTGAACCCTGGAGCGGGGGACTGAACCTTAACCACGGTTCTTGGGGCTGTTGTGCTCACGTCTGCAGCGCCCTGCCCTGGACACGGGCGATGCCTCTGACATTTGGGAGACACCAACTGAGCGCTCAGCGCCCAGCTCTGGCTGCTGCTTGCCATGTGGCCTTGAGCTCTTTGCTTCCCTTCACCGAGGTGCAGAGCCCCCACTGAGTACAATGAGGGGGTTACCTTGCTCCTAGACAGACCTCTCAGGACTGATGCCCCAGAATAAACAGAGCTGCAGCACCACCCCCAGCGCAAACCTCGGCACAGTTCTGGTGGGACTGAGCTCACGGGCCTGCTGCCTGCATTCGAGGTTCAGCCTTGAGGCCAGAGGGCACCTTCCCTGCACCTGCCATTTCCTCTGTCATTGCCAATCCCACTCCCCCTCCATTCCAACTTCTGAGCAAGACAGGCCCATCCAGGCCCTAGAAGAGCTCGTGGTCTAGTGGGGGAGGTGGCCAGTGGACTAGAATGTAAATAAATAAAACATGAAGAAAATAAACTAGGGTGAGTGGACAGAGTGATAGGGTGATCAGGGAGCCTCTGTCAGGAGGCCACATGTGAACAGAGACATCTGAGCCAGCCAGGAGGACATCTACGGAGAGTGTTCTGGGCAGCGAGAATAGCTAGTGCAAAGGCCCTGGGGTGGGCCCAGGTTTGGTGCGTTTGAGCGCCATGTGGCTGAAGCTCAGGGAATAAGTGGGAGAGTGTTGAGAGGGCAGGCCAGCGGGTCTGGGCATTGTGGGCCATCAGGAGGCTTGGACTGGGGGAAGGGTGGCAGGAGCCACAGCACAGTTCTGAAGAGAGGAGAGACTGGGCTGGTATTTAATAAGAGAGGCTGCCTCCCCTGGCTTCCAGAAGGGAAGGCACCAAATCTTCCCTCTGGGACTGTCTTCCCACTCCCAACCAGGCCCAAAGGCTGCATTTTACTGCTACCTAATGAGGAGGCTCTCAACTGTAATTGAAACAGAAAGTCCACGTATCTGTCAGTCCAGAGAGACTCATTAGCTCCAGGGATAGGCACCTCTGAGACCCTGGTGCCTGGAGGGACATGGAGACATCCAGCCCTAGTAAAAGGGCCTCTGACCTCCACCTCACAGCCTGGGGACAGGGAAGAGGGGGCCCTGCCACTTTCAGTGAAGAGCAGGCAGGAAGCCTTCACTGACGTCATGGGTTGTATAAACTGTCAAGGGCCTGGGGACTGAGCAGGTCCTTTATAAATGTCAAAATTATCTGCATACTGGCATCCCCCGCTCAGCAGCCTGAATGCTGTGAAGGCTGAAGGATCCTATAAACAGTAACGGAACCTGTAAACAACTGGTGTTTGAACTCATATGCAGAGGAGTCTGCAAACTCTAAAATGCTTTCTAATGGGGAGAGTACTTGGTCAACTACCTGGTAAACACCAAAAGTGCTTTATAATCCTGTAGTGCTGCAAATGTAAATTATTTGGTAAACTATTTTGTAAAGAGCCCGGAGCTCTGCAAAGTGCGAAGTCCTTTGTACACTGTATCCCTCTCTGTAAACTGTAGGGCGATGTGCCAGCTGTGGAGGGGGGTGCACCCATGAGATTCTGTAGATGAGTCACGCCTCTTCCCTGTCACTCCACATCAGCCCCAGAGCTCGTAACAGGGCCCATGCACGCAGGGAGAGGGGTGGGTGAGCACAGAGGAGCCAGCCAGCGGCTGATGGTGCAGGGACAGAGAACTGTGCTGAGTGGGTCGGACGCCCGGGCTGGCCCCTGGCCCACCCCGAGACCCCCACCGGCTCCAGAACCTCGAGTGCGGGTTGGGGTGTTGGGAGTAGAAGGGGCGGGCGGGGCGCTCCGAGACCGGGCGGGGCTCAGGGGGACACAGGGTCAAAGTCAGGGCTCTGCCGCCTCCTGGTGGCGGCAGGAGGAACGACTGGGGCCGCGCCCCTGGGCCTAAGGGTCCGACTGATCCCGTGCACGCACACTTGATACACTCGCGCGCGCGCGCACATTTGCCCGCGGGCTGATCCGCGCATGCGCAGACCTCCACGCGCGCACCTACACACAGGGCTTCGGAATTCATTCATTCCCTCATCCTCTCCTTCGTGTATTCATTCATTTGCCTTTTCATTCAGCAAAGGTTGACCGATTGCTTGCTAGATGTCAGCATTGAGGACACGAGTCCAGTTTACCCAGATAAGGCTGGTGGAGATGAGCTGGACTGGCTGGGCCCGGTGTGGGGAGGGGTCCCTGAGGAAGGGACATGGCAGACCAGGCACGGTGGGGAGTGGGGGGTGGGGAGTGGGGGAGGACATGAAGGTCCTATGGACAGAAAGGAATGGAGCATGGGGTATGCGGAGACCTTACAGACATCACACTGAGCTGGACTTGTCCCAATCTCACCTGCTTGGCTTCCAAGCTCACACACATCTCCAGCTTCCTGACGTTGTTAGTNCTAGGAAGGTGGGGGAGAGGCATTACAGGCTGAGGGCTCAGTCTGTGTAGAGGCCAGAGGGGAGAGAGGGAGGGAGGCACACAAAAAAACCTTGAAATGATTAAGTGCTTGCTAAGGCAGGGTTAATAGGCAGAAGCCTGTCCCAGACTGGAAATCAACTTGGGGACAAAAGCCAGACCTCACTTTCAGCTGAGCCGAGGATGAGAGGTGTGTGCACAAAGGCAGAGGAGAGATGGACCCCAAAGGGATCGGTGCCTCCGTCTGGGAACATGCCCAGTTTCCCATGGAGGACAAGAGAGACCTTGCTCTCAGACCCTGAGATGTGGGTAGGTGGACTCTGCCACGTTGGCTCCTCCTGGCCCGTGATTGGTTGGAGGATGAGCATGTGACCCCTACCTAGCTAGAAGAGGCCCCCAGACTAGGGAGCTACTGGATCCTGACTTTTCCTCATGACGGAGGTGTGATGCTGAGACAGAAGAAACAAAGCTAAGCTGGACATAAATTCCTCAGGATATTAACCAGGCTCCTAGATCTAACTGTGCCTGAAGCCAGACACAGTCCTTATAGAGCAAATGCATGCTCTTCTGCCTAAGTCTGTTGGGGGAGGGTGTCAGCCCTAGCCCAGGCCTCAGAGATCACAGGATCGCAAAGCCACATTGGACCCTGGCAAGGAGGCCTTCCTTGAGCTGCCCCTCTCTCCTCAGAGCCCTCTCCAGGGGGCCTATACCTGTCCCCAAGCCTCAGTTTCTCCATCTTCCAAGGTGTGTGGCTTTGAGCAAGTGACTTCAGTTTTCTGGGCCTGTTTCCTCCTGTGTGAACTGGGGATAATGTAACCTGAGACAGTAACATAACACCCTCGATGAGGCGCATGTGTCAAGGCTGGGTGCTTGCCATGTGCTCATCCCTCTGTGCACGTGGCAATGCGATCTTCAGTGGCAGGATGGGCAGGTCCTCCGGGGGTCAGGCCTGTGCCTGCTGCTCTCTCCAACATCCAGCACAGGGACTGGAGCCACGCCTGGGAGCTCCAGTGTCCTCACATGTGGGAGGGCCTGTCCAGTGCAGGGCCCTGGTGGCTGAGCAGGCACCACCCCCCAGATCACACTCTCCTGGCCCTGTCCCAGGAGCATGCCCCCCAGTCCTGGGAGCACATTTCTCTGTCCTGGAAGCACTCTCCTCTGTCCCGGGAGCACACTCCCCTGGCCCTGTCCCAGGAGCATACTCCCCTGGCCTTGTCCCAGAAGCATACTCCCCTGTCCCGGGAGCACACTCCCCTGTCCCGGGAGCACACTCCTGTCCCAGGAGCACATTCCCTGGCCCTGTCCCCGGAGCCCCCTTCCAGAGGCACAGATCTTCACCAGGGAGTGGGGCTCGCCGCTTTTACACACAGTCTCACACAACCTGTGTCCTACTTTTTTTTTTTTTTTTTTTTAAATTAAAACAACAATCAAGTAACTCCCCTAACCCTTCAGGGAAAAGACCCTGGGCAGTCTTTCTTCAAAAATATATATTTTTTCTTTTTCTTTTTTTTTAAACAACACCAAAAGCAAATCCACAGCCCCTGTTGAGCCAGTCCCCAAGGAGAGAGAGCTAGACAGCTCCCCTAGCACCTCTCTGAGCAGAGACCTTGGGCCCTTCTCCCCAGACCCCAAACCGAGCAGAGGGGGGGGGGTTCTCCATCTGCTGGTCCCTAGGGGGTGGGAGAAAAGTGATCGGCTCCAAACCATGCAAGAAAAACCAGCCGAACCCACAAAGCAAAAGAAAAAAAATTCAAAAGGATAAATTAAAAAAACAAGTGAAATCCCCCCCACTCCCGAGGCAGTGGGCAGGGGCTCTGTGGAGCCCGTGTGCCCCTCGGGGCCCTGTTTGCCAGTGCTGGGGTGAAGGCTCGGGTGGCTCTGTCCTCTCACTCATGGGGGCTCAGGAGGATTCACATGGCTCATCCCCCGACCGTGTCCCCCACCCTGGTGCCAGGACAGAGGGGCGGCCACCCTTGGCCAAAGTGTGCAAGTTTCACTCAGTCAAGAGATAAAAAAATATACAACTTGGGGGGCACCCAGGGCTGGGCCCAGGCAGTGTCCTGTGTGCAGGCACTGGTTGCCTTCTCTGCCAGGGCAGCAGGGTCTGCTGGAGGCCATCCAGGCGTCTCCAAGTCCAGGATCTTGGGGGCAGGAGACTTGGGGTCCTTGGAGCAGCAGGGGCAGAGGCACTGGTGGGCCCACGTGGGCCTGGTTGGGGGCCCCGGCGTCTGGTTCTTTGGCACTTGGGACCGATGGCCTGTTGCCAAGCCAGACAGGAGCAGCCCCCTTGATTCTTCCCCAAACACCCAAGGCCAGGTGGCAGTAGCTTATGGGTGTGGGCAAGCAGTGCCCTGGCAGGGAGGACTATGGGGCACTGAGGGCCAGAATGGAGTCCGTGGCCCCGCCACCTACGAGTCCTCCCCCAGGATCTCCTTCACAAAGGCAGCAATGTCCGTCTTCTTGGTTTTGTGCAAGGTGAAGAAAGGGTGCTCCTGGTGGGACGAGAGAGAGCAGTCACCTTTGGTAAGGGTGAGGGGGCGAGGTGGACATGCCCCTGCCTCCCCACGCCAGCCCCAAGCCCTGTGTGCCCCTCCGGCCCAGGACACCTTCCTCCTGCCCGGCAAACTCCTACTCATCCATCTAGGACCTCCGTCCTTTGGACGCCCTCCTTGCTAGAGACATGTTGACGGCTTCCTCCTCGGCCCTCCTGCAGCCGTGGCCTGGCCACACCGATCTCCCTGTTCCCCACACATACCAGGCCTCCAGCCAGATGGAATGCCCTCTCCAGCAGCAGGTAAATCCTTATTCACCCTTCCAAACCCAGTTCAAATATCACCTCCTCTGTGAAGCCTTCCCTGGTGCCTTGGAATTAAGTGGTTCCCCTCCGCCACCATGCCCCGCACCCCCCACCCCGCCCCTCTGCACATCTGTCAGAGCACCCTGTGTGCCCTCCACCGGGCCTGGTGTGCAGGCACGGGAGGGGGCCAGGGTATGTCCGAGCAATTGCTGGCATAGCTCAAGGAACTAAGACAGAGGCAAGCCAAAGGCACTGCCCATCTCTGAGCACAGG
Organism: Crocuta crocuta; assembly: GCF_008692635.1. Classification (NCBI taxonomy): domain Eukaryota; kingdom Metazoa; phylum Chordata; class Mammalia; order Carnivora; family Hyaenidae; genus Crocuta; species Crocuta crocuta. The sequence goes on from NW_027533258.1 coordinate 192,365, forward strand.
GAGGGAGTCCTCTTCCCAGAGCCCGCACCGCACTCACCATCAGCTCCAGGTAGCTCATGCGCTCTGCGGGGTTCTTCCTCAGGCTAGGAGAGAACAGGGCAGGCTGAGGCCAGGCCGGCATAACGAGCGCTCCAGGCCAAGCCAGGGCGGGCACACCCTAACCTGAGGACACATCTGTGCGCACAAACTACAGACACTTGGACCAAGATTCTTTGCCTCTTGCGGTATTCGGGTTTTTTGTCTGTGGAGTGATCTAGGGAGTTCTAAATGATCCCAATACCAAATGACACTGAAAGGCGATAGTTCACAATCGTATCCTCAGGATCCTTAATCAGGAAGGAGGGAAATTCCTGATCACGGATCTTGGGAGAGGGGAGGCCTCACTGGGGAGGGGTCCAGGTGGCCCACCGCGCTGTTTGTCAGGCTCATTTGTTTTTAGTCTTTCTTATTTTCTAATAAAAGAAATAAAGAATACAAATATTCCTCTGAGCTTCTCTTTGCCCACAACACATAGATATGTTGATGTGTTCTTTCACTTCTGAGTACTTTGGAATCCTATTTTTCAAACCTCTTTCAAAACCCAAGAGCTGGTTAGAAGAATTTAATTTGAATTTCCATATACTTTTTTCCTCTTCAGTTATGCACTTTTTGTTTGATTTCATTATGGGCGGGGAACGTGACCTGTATGGATCTGTCTTTTCCCTTTTCCCCATTTCCTTTGTAATCTCCAACACGATACATATTTTTTTTTACATAAAGCTCACATGGGCATTTTTTAATCTGGTACAAAGTTCTAAACAGCAATCAAAGCAACTCTGTTAATGCTATTCAAATCCTCCATCTGTTTTTAGTCTCTCTTTCCATCTACCTGGTCTGTCTGTCTCTAGGATGTATTAAAATCTCCCCAAGAACCACAGTTTGCCAGATTTTCCTTGTGCTCCATTTCCGCCTTGCGTATTTGGAGGTTCTGTTGTTTGGGGGTTTCTCTGCTCAAGGAGAAGGGGGCCAGGCCCAGGGAGGAGCGGGATTCTGGCCGGGGCAGGGTGGGGTGCGGGCCCAGGGCCGCCGTAGGGCTGCTCACTCACCACTGTGCGGTGAAGTCCACAAACTCGGGGGAGAACGAGTCGGCCGGGAGCTGAGGGGATGGCTCCTCCACCACCTGTTTCAGCTGCTGGAACGGGGTCCCCCAGGATTCATAAGGAAACCGGAGAATGGCCATCTCGATCTGCGGGAGGGACAGTGGCACTGGATCAGATGCGCCCAGACTCTGCAGCCAGAGGCAGGGCATTTGGGGAACCTGCCTGTCTCGGCTCAGTGCTCAAGCTGGGCCGTGACACAGGTTGAGGGGCTGACACATGGCATGAGGACTGAGATGACAGCCGGGGTGACACCAGTAGCCGGTTCCTGTGACCCAGCCGGCACAGACTATGGCTCGTGAAGCAAATCTAGGCCTGGGTTGTAACTGGCTTGAATGTTATCAGGCTTTTACACGATCTGAATTCAGAAGGTTTTACATAAAAACCCAAGTTCCAGCTAATCTGGAAAAATCAGCAACCCTGGGACACCTGCCCATAAGGCAGCAGTCGGCAAAGGAACTCAGGACAGGCGATGGCTTCCCTGGCGTCACAGGCCACTCCCCTCCCTCACATCTCCACAAGGTCTAAGTACCTGCTGCCATGAATTTGGGCAGTTGTGGTTATGACAGAGCAGGCACATGCGAAATGAAATTATTCTCAGAAGCCGGTCTCCCCTCAAAGCTGTAGACGGTGAGGCCTGCACGTGCTCAGCTGCTTCATGTCTGCAACAGCCCCAGGCCCATCGGGAACTGAACTTTGCAGATGCTCCTTCTCCTCCCCCAGCACCCACCCAGCGGTGTCCTCCAGGACCCACTTCCAATGCCTCCTCCTCCAGGAAGACTTCGCAATCCCTGCTGGCCCCCTGGACACATGGCCATGGTGGCCTTGTCAGTCCTGCTGAACCTGGACCTGCCTGAGGGTGATATCAAGGCCACCCGGCCTCAGCGCCCGTGCAGGCACCTAGTCACACGCTTCACCTGCCGTTGGCGGGAAGTCATTTGTGGAAAAGACCAGCTAGCTTACGATAAACTCTCGGTTCTGATTTTGACTGCCAAGATTAAAAAAAAAAAAAAAAAAAATCAGGTCAGCCCAGGCCCCCGCCTGGAATAAATAGCACAGAGACTGCTCACTGACAGGCCATAATCACCATAATGAACACGAGAGACCTCGGCTCAAACAAATGCTTCGTGTTGGCAACTAGCGCCTGAACAGATCACTAATTATTGTGCTAAGAAAGGGCCTTCCCATTAGGCTAAAGGCCCCTTTCCAGCCAAGACATAAATAAACACCCTCAGATGGAGGGTGTGCACAAGGCATCGGCAAGGGGTGTGATCCTGTGTGTGTTTTCACAGGACAGATGCAAGTGCTTTTTCCTAGAACATGTACCGATTCCAAGCAGCAGAAGTGAGGATCCTCTCCGGGTTTCCAGGGAAGGACGCAGTGGCCTCCCGGAGTTGATAATTAGGAAAACAGAAAACGGTCCAGACCTGACCTCGCAATCTTTTTCCCGGAAACTTTCTCTAAAGAGCTCAAAATATGAAAACCAAAGCAAAACAGCCTCTGGGCACAAAAATGCATGGTGTAGAGTGATCTGTAATCGTGACCATTAAGAAGCAGTCTAAACCCCCAGCGCCTGGCCCTCGCCTGCTGCAGGGCGGTGGAGTCTCGGCCGTGACCATCATTCAGGTGTTCCCAGGATCAGCACTCGATCAACACTCGTTATGGCCCAGAGCCTTCCCAAATAGCATGCCATGTGTCCAGGTTCTGGCTGTGGTGCAGTGCCCGCACAAGGCCACCCGGGGTGGCCTCAGAGCCCTGGAGAAGACCGCCCAGAGCGGCAGGCCCAGCGCACAATGCTGCATTAGTCACTCCCCCAGGGCGGCTGGGTATTTCAAATGGAAAGAAAAAACTAGAAACAAGTGAAACAGTCCCCACGTTAGAGACTGAGTAGATGGTGGCAGGTGGCTGTGGAGCCTCTTGAAGAGATGCCTACAGGGATTTATAACAACCCAGAGAAACATGAACCATGAGATACTAAGTGAAAAAAGCAAAATAAAAACCACAGAGGTTTTATAGAAAAAGGCAAAATATCTAGGCGGAAACGCACAATGTTGGCAGCTGACAGTAGGAAGCAGGGGCTGTGTGTCATTGAGAAGAACAACCACAGTGATGCTTCCTCCACCTTTTATTTTTTGTCTGTATTTTTAGATGATGTTCTATTACTTTTATAATTTATGGGGGGGAGGGACCTAACCTGTACCAGGGCCACCAGTTCCCTAAGCTGCTATCACAGCTTCTCCTGTGTACGCATGGCCAGCCCCCATCTAGATCTGGAGTTTATTTCTCCTTGAACCTGGGCTGGCCTGCGACACTGTGACCAACTTAATGAGGCAGAAGAGACATTATGCCAGTCCTGTGACAAGCACGTAAGAGCACTTCCCTCACGGAAGCCACCGCAAAAGACTTCAGCTACCCTCCCCATCAAGTTATCAGGAACACGGTGAGCAGCCAGCTAGGAGGAAGCTGTGTGAGGGTCCCATGTTTGCAGAGCCTTCTTGGACCTTCGGGCCCAGCCCTGACCCCAGCCAGAGCCAAGTGGAGTGGAAGAACTGCCCGGCTAACCCAGTCCAAAATACAGAAAGAGGAAAAAAAATAAACTATTATTGGCTTATGTCACTGGGTTCTGGTCCAGTTTGTTACGCAGCATTTGTTAACTGAAATATCTACTTAGCATATGCTTGCCCAAGTTCCACCAGAGACATCAGAACGTCACTGGAATGTGGTGGGTCCCCAATAATGACAGATGGACAGATGGATGAGAGGAGGGATGGACAGAGGGGAGCACGGGGTGTATGTGTCAAGCGGTCATGAGTGGGGTCTCTAACATCCAACGAGTTCTACGCAGTCTGTAAATTCTGTAAGAATTTGCTCTTATTGGGGCGCCTGGGTGGCTTAGTCGGTTAAGCGGCCGACTTTCGCTTAGGTCATGATCTCGCGGTTCGTGGGTTCGAGCCCCGCGTTGGGCTCTGTGCTGACTGCCAGCTCAGAGCCTGGAGCCTATTTCAGAGTCTGTGTCTCCCTCTCTCTCTGACCCTCCCCTGCTCATGCTGTCTCTCTCTCTCTCCCAGAAATAAATTTAAAAAAGCACATTAAAAAAAAAAAGAATTTGCTCTTATTTTTTTAACTTAGGAGGTGGGAAACTCTTATCTGCGGGTACAGTGTGCACCTTTAGACTCTGACTATTCCCCTCTGCTCTAAGAAGCAAAACATTTCAGTGAAAAATGATTGTGTAGGCAGTATTAAGAAAAGTTGAAGGTATCACTCAGTTCTGCATCTCTGACAAAATGGTTTTGATTTTGAACCTTTCCTGGTCATTGCATAGAGGCACAGACAGCTTACCACAGATCCAGTCACACAATGACGAGGGGCAGCAGGACGATAAGACTGCATCCTCAGTAAGGTCCAAAGCATCCATGCTGATCCTGAACTCCCACCTCCCCCTGTCGGACCTCCCCCTCGAATCTGGCCCTAGGCAGATACTAGGCATGCCCCACCTCAGGGCCTTTACTTTACCCAGAGAACCCTGTGGGTCCCCCCGCCCCCCACCTCCTCAGAAGCTTACGCTGTTTCGCTCCTACTTGAATCTCTCCTCTCCACGCCTTCCCACTAGGTATTTTACTGGTTTGGTTTTTGATTACCAATTATACCGTCCCCAACACCAGATGGCCAAAAGGGCTGGAGCAGGGAGGGTGCTGTCGGCATGGAAACATCAAGAGCTAATCTGCACCCCAGACACACCCCATTCGTCCCAATGGGCGGGACGGCGATAGAGGCCGATGACCCCTCAGCCAACTGAGTCAGTCCCGTGTGTGAACACTGGGGCCGCCATGACAGTAGCCTTTTCCCAGGTACCCTTGCACATCTGATCTTTTTCCTGTCCCTTCAGCCCATTCTCCACATGGGTACTAGAAGCGGCTTTCTAAATAAATATATAAATAAACCTTGACCTACCTGAGCCAAGCCTGGACTCAGGCAGGGGCAAGCGTTGGCTGGGCAGTTCTAGGAAGAGCAAGCAGCACAGGAGCCCAGGCCTCCTCCTGGACCTCAGATCAGCCACCCCAGCTCCGCCAGGCCCCTGCCCTCACCCCACCCAAGCCCCCACACCCCAGGACCGAGAGCCCACCGCCCCATCCTACCACACTCGAGGAAATGCACAAGGACCTCACGAGCAACAAACTTCTCGCTATGAAAAAAAATTTCTTTTAGGATTTTTGCCATTTTGCTTTTTAAATTATTTGCGTACCGGGAGCTCACTAAATTTGAAATTGCTTGTGATTTCCCAACAAGCACAGTGAGCTCTGGAGAAAGACTAATGGACAAATTATCCCAAGCTGTCAAGAACTTTCACCAAAGGAGATACCTCCCCAGTAGGGAAGGGCCTAATCCTTCTGTAGATATTCTCTTAAATACACCATGATTTTTGATGGTACATTTTCTCCTCAGATTGTGAGGTCAACACTTTTTTCCAGGCCTAAACTACCTGACACACCCTCCAAAAGCTCATGGACTGGCCATACCCGCCCCCGTGCCCAACCAGCAGGGCTGGACCCAGCCCTAAGCAGTACCATGGTGATGCCGAGGCTCCAGACGTCAGACTTGACGTTGTAGCCCTTCTGGTTCAGCTCCGGGTTGATTCTCTCAGGCTGTAAAAGGGACCAGTGAGACATGAACACCCACCCCAGTGAGGGGCCAGAGGAGGGGCCACGCAAGGTTCCCTCGGCTAGGTCTTGCCTCCCTCTCCCCAAACAGAGGGGTCAGTGCCCATCCTATTCCCCCCACCCCCTGCCACCACGGGGTGGGTGAGAACACTGACGCCAGGGAGGGCCAGGGTCTCGTGGTGAAGGCCCAAACCATGCCTTGCCCAGGACACTGGGACAGACTTGGGACCTGCACAGATGCCACAAGCCACCCCATGTGGGTGCGTATGAAACGTATCATCCAAACGGGCACTCTGGAGTACAGCTAATACCGGGGATGAAGAGGGGCTGCTTGGCCAGGCTGGGTGGCAGGTCATTCCTGTTGTGGCAGGAAACGCAGGGCCTCCCCAGTGGACACAGGACATGGCCTGACAATGCTCTCCTGGGCGCGTCCCTCCTGAACCTCAGCTGTGGCTCGGGACTCAGTGTGGTGTGGGGACCACTCACAGCCATGTAGGGCTTGCAGCCAGCATCCAGCGTCTTGGCCACAGAATCCACCAAATAGCCGCTAATCCCGAAGTCACACATCTTCACGTGACCCTCCTTATTGATGAGGACATTGGACGGCTTCACATCTGCCAGGGACAGAACACACCTTTTTAATCATGTTGGGTTGTGAGCCTCTACTGGAGGCCAACAGGCTCCTCTGACGCCCCAGCCACCCAAGGGGCACCTGATACCAGGGAGCAGCTGGGGGACGAAGTTCTGAGAGGTGCTGCTCCAGTCCAAGGATGGGAACAGCACAGCCAGAACATGCCCAGGCCACCGGCCACGAGTCGGGAAGGAAGTGAGTCTGCACTGGGACCTCGTCATTGTGTCCACCTTGAGTCCACGCAGACACAAGGTTTGGGGGGGCAACCTCACGCCCACGGTGCAGCCTCACAGCCGGGACCTAGCCTATTTCCTGATACAGCCTGTAGCTCTGGGGTCCTCCCAGGCTGGGGATTTGGAGGGGGAGAGCTGACAGAACCTGGAAACCACCCGAGTGTCCATGCTGAGGGGTCAGAAGGTTCTGCCAGGAAGCACAGGGCAGCAGCAAAAACACAGGAGAGGGGTCTGTGCTAAAACACGGAGCCCACGCCACGACTCGAGGTCCATACAGAGCAGGATAAGGGGCACGCAGCAGGGAATCATCCAGCAAGAGCACACACGAGACACATGGGACCTGCGCGCCTTCCTACGTGTGTAAGGACAGAAATGCACAGGGAGAGGACCGGCAGGTTCCACACAGACCCACCACAGGGCTGACCTGGGCAGGGGCTGGGATGGCCACTGAGGAATCCAAGCAGGCCTGGTCTAATTCACTGTGTGAACAACAGTACATCTGGGTAAGTGAACTACTCGAAGTGGAAAGGAAGGAGCTGTGACATGCACAGCCCTGGTGAACCTCAGAAACATTAGGCCACATAAGAAAGGGCGGAGAGAAGCCATGTGAATCCATTCCCATGAAGTTCGAGGAGAAGTAAAACCAATTTACTGTACAAAACATCAGGTGAGAGGTCCAGGGGGGATGTAGGAGCAGGGACTGACTAAGAAAGGCACAGAGAAGTTTCTGGGGGTGGGGCAGAGGGTGGAAACATCCTCCATCCTCAAAAGGATCAGGGTTTTCTGTGAATGTAAACTCTGAACAGATTCATCAAGTGGTAACTATGAATCTGTGCATTTCATGATATGTAAATGATATGTCAAAACAAATTCAGCAGCATTCCCAGGACCAGTATCCAATTCTTGCTCCGAGTACCAGCAAACCTAAGGGCAAACCTGGGGGCGTGGGGCTGGGGGGGCAGAAGGCAAGGAAAATGGCTTGGAGACAGTGGCCTGGACTGGGAAGCAGGCTCAGCCCCTGACCCCAATGGACACATCACGACCTATCATCTCAGGTGGCTCACACTGGAAAAGGGGAGAGGTCCACCCTCCTTGCAGAATGGCCGGGCAGCGGCAGGCACTGACCTCTGTGGATCACGGACAGCTTGCTGTGCAGATGCTCCAGCGCCCGGACGATCTGGCATTCAAGCGGGAATCAGGTGGGAGAAGGAAAGACAGGCTGCTGTTATTTCTGGTTGCATCAACAATGACAGAGCAGTAAGACCCCTGTCCTCGTCCACCTGTCTCCCTCTGCTGTGGCACATGCCCCAGCCCCTCACTACCCCAGGCTCTTGCGTGCGGCCCCCATTCACCCCCTGTCATGGCATTCTTGGTGCAGACACAGCCAGCCTCTTGCTTTTCTCTCACCAACCTCAGTGGGCCAAGGTCTCAGGCCCAAGCCTTTACCAGGGAAATGATGTACCCGAGGCCCTGCAGCGTCCCAGACTCGTCACTCCTCCAAGGGGCTGTCACCACCTCCCACCAGGCTATGGGGGAAAACCAAACCCTTCCGCGGCATCCCTGGCCCCTCTCCTTCAGGACAGCCAGTGGCTGACACGCTGACGCCATTCTCCTCAGGATGACACAGGGGAAGCCTGGACAGTTACCCCAAAGACTGTGACTCGCTACCCTGGCATGGGGATGTTTTAAATGTTCCTGGATGCTGTCAAGATCGAGAAGCATCCTGTTTCCCTTTGGCTGCCAGGATGCTCAAGCCCAGGGTTGCTACCTTCCTCTAGAAACGTTTGACCCCAAAAGGTGAACATTCTGGATGCTAACCTTCTTCCCAGCTTTGCTTGTACCCCTGTGAGCTCTCCCAGGGCATTCTTGGCATAAGGAAGTTGTAAGTACTAAGTTCTTTCCTTAAAAATGGTGTCGGAGTGTCTGGGTGGCTCAGTTGGTTAAGCATCCAACTTCAGCTTAGGTCATGATCTCACGTTTCATGAGTTCAAGCCCTGCATCAGGCTCTGTACTGAGCTCAGAGCCTGGAGCCTGCTTCAGATTCTGTGTCTCCCTCCCTCTCTGCCCTTCCCCTGCTCACACTCTGCTTCTCTCTCAAAAACAAATAAACATTAGGGGTGGCTGGGTGGCTCAGTCAGGTGAGCGTCTGATTTCGGCTCAGGTCATGATCTTACTGCTCATGGATTCGAGTCCTACATCAGGGCTCTGTGCTCACAGCTCAGAGCCTGGAGCCTGCTTCGGATTCTGTGTCTCCCCCTCTCTTTGCCCCTCCTATGCTCATGTTCTGTCTCTGTTTCCCAATAGTAAATAAATGGTAAAATAAGTAAGTAAATAAATAAATAAAATACATAAATAAATAAACATTAAAAAATAATAATAGTAATAATAAACTGGTCTAGAAAGCTCAGGCCTTGTACACAAGGGCCTAGAGACCTGAGACCTTCGAACTCTGTGTGGCTCTGGGAGCCCCAGGCTCTGGGGTCTCCTCAGCAAAAAGGCTCCAATCCAGAGTGGGAGACTTGAGTCCCTGGAGGGAAGTTTTCCAGGTTCAGGGCCACACGGGGGACCCAGCTGTGCCCAGGTTGTCACCACTGGGCTGAGCTCTGTGCCTCCTGGGGCAGGGCCGGGGCCGCTGGCTATGCACCTGGAATCCGCAGCCCCGCCCAAGGCCACTTACAGACACAGCAATCTCCCCCAGGATGTCCTCGGGAATGGTCATGTTTTTATCAAGCACTTTCCGGTAGAACTTGTCCAGGGACGTGTCCATGAGCTCCATGCAGATCCACACATCGCCCTGTGGAAGGACACCTGGAGGTCAGCCTGGGTTACCAGGGCCTGGATAGGCTGCCCTGGTGCCAGCGTCAGCACGCGCCTGCCTCCCCAGTGCCGGTCAGGCCTTCCTACAGTCATGTCTGCTTGCCTGCCTCAGCCCACCTCAGTCCAACCTCAGTCCAACCTCAGCCCGCCTCAGCCCGCCTCAGCCCCCCTCAGCCCGCCTCAGCCTGCCTCAGTCCAACCTCAGCCCCCCTCAGCCCACCTCAGTCCAACCTCAGCCCGCCTCAGCCCGCCTCAGCCCCCCTCAGCCCGCCTCAGCCTGCCTCAGTCCAACCTCAGCCCCCCTCAGCCCACCTCAGTCCAACCTCAGCCCCCCTCAGCCCCCCTCATCCTGCCTCAGTCCAACCTCAGCCGCCCTCAATCCAACCTCAGTCCAACCTTAGTCCAACCTCAGCCCCCCTCAGCCCGCCTCAGTCGAACCTCAGTCCAACCTTAGTCCAACCTCAGCCCCCCTCAGCCCGCCTCAGTCGAACCTCAGTCCAACCTTAGTCCAACCTCAGCCCCCCTCAGCCCGCCTCAGTCCAACCTCAGCCCGCCTCAGTCCCCCTCAGTCCAACCTCAGCCCACCTCAGCCTGCCTCAGCCCACCTCAGCCTGCCTTAGTCCAACCTCAGCCCGCCTCAGCCCGCCTCAGCTCAACCTCAGCCCTCCTCAGCCCACAGAGATTTACTAAGCCCCCAGCTCTGCCCTTTCTACCCCCACAGTCTTTCAGCTTCTGCTTCTCCACCTTCTGTGCTTGTCTACACTACTGGGTAGTACACTTGTCAGCCCTGCCCACCGCTTTTGCCTCCGGTCTCCTCATCTGATCCCTAATTCCATCGCAGTTTCTAGAAAGAAGTGACTAAAACGCAGACCTAATTACATTCCTCTCAATAAGGGCTCTGGCTGCAGCCCTGTTCCGTTATCCCGCCCTGCAGACCCCTCCTGACCTCAGCCACTGGGGCCCGTGACACACATGCGGCATCCTAGCTCTGGCCTCAAATGGATGGTTCCCTTCTTCTCCAGCAAAGTCCTGCCTCCCCCACGCCCTGTTCCCCCACTAACTCCCACCTATCTTTCAGGACAGCCTTCTAGGAAGACTAGGTGTGGCATCTCCTCGGGGTACCTGCAGGCCCCTGTGCCTCTGGGCCACCTCTGACCCAGTGTGCAGTGAGGCCCAGGCGCGTCCATCCCCCCAGCAGCAAGGGGACGAACAGCCTGCACCTGGCACTCAGCAGGCGCTTAGCCGATCAGACAGGTGGATAATGAGGCGCTGACTCACAGCTGGGTCCACCACACCCAGGAAGACCAGGGACCCGGTAGACAGGCATGGACATCTCACAGGAGCCCATCCTTCCATCGTGGCAAGCCACGCTCCCTGACATCACCTCTGGTTCCTCCACACCCAGACCTTGCCACAGACTGGGAATTGGACCCCCGCACACCCCCACGGCTGCCCCTGCCGGAGGCCCGCCCTGCCGGCCTGGACTCTGGGGAGGCACACGGGTGGTCACACAGGCAGGGTAAGCGCCAGGCCCTGGGCCACATCACTTCATCTCCACGCAACCTTGCAATGTGGACACAATTTCTGGCCTCATTTCACAGGCAAGGAAACTGAGGCAGGAAGCAGGGAGCCAGGCAGTTTGGCCTCTGGGCCTGAGCTCTCAAGACCCAGCACGTACTATGTCACTCCTGTGTCTGGCACCTGGCACACAGGGGGGCTCCGCAAGTGTCTGCTGGGGGCCCAGCAAGAGCCATAGCAGACCGCGGGCTAGACGGAGGGGGGCAGGTGTGCAGAAGAAAGGTGGGGGTGGGGTGGCCTGGGCCCTGGCCCGTACCCCAGCACCCACCTCCCACCCTCCCCTCAGGGCCGCACCTCTCTGAAGAGGGCCCCGTAGAAGGTGACAGTGTAGAAGCAGTCGACTGTCCGCATGTTGATGTCCAAGTCCATGAGCAGACGCTTCTGCTCCTGTGAGTTCACAGTGGCCCGGATCCGCTGCAGGAAGAGAGGGTTACGGTTCAGGGGCCATGCAGCAGAGGGCGACTGCCTCACCAAGCCTTATAGGGGGACCAGGAGGACCACGGGCAGGCTCAGCCCCCATGTCTCCTCCAGGAAGCCTCCCAAGTGTCCCCTCCCTGGCTGGGTGTGGCCCCGCTTACTTTAACGGCCATGATGGTGCCACTCTGGGCGTGCCGCACCTTCTCCACCACCCCATAGGCTCCACGGCCCAGCTCCGAGATGGTCACCAGGTCATCGGCCTCCACCTCAAAGTTCTTGGGGGACAAAAAAGAGAGAAAACACAAGTTAGGAGGCTACCCTCGCACCTTGCCCAGCAGAGAGAGCTGGGGCAGCAGAAATTAAAAACAGTCCTTTAGATCTGGGCTCAAATCCTACACCAACCACCTTCTGCTGTGTGACCTGGGGCAAGTCACTGAACCTCTCAGACGTGAGTCTGAGGTAAGGCATAGCCCTAGTGTCCAAAGCCTATTACAAGGTATAAATAAGACCACCTATGAAATGCCCTCAGCTGGCACAGGGAGCTCAGGAGATGCCCTTTCCCTCTTGTCCCCCAGCCTATTCAGGTGGTAGGACTAAATCATTCATTCAGCCAGTACTTACTGAGCACCTACTATGTGCAAGCGCCTGTTTAAGGCACTAGAGAGAGCAGAACAAAAGCCTTGCCCTCACAGGGAGCAGTGTGGCCCTAAGCCCAGTACCGTAGGGCAGACAAGAAAGGAATAAACAGCTAGATGAACGGGACATCACCCAGTGACAAGTGTCAGAGAGGGAAAATTAGCTTGGGAGGGGATGTCAACCAAAGGGAGGCCTCCACAGTGGGGCCTCTGCCTGGAGACTGTTGGCATCTTCTGCGGGTGAGGCGCAGGCCCTGCGCCAGGATCTCAGTCACTGGTGCCCAAGCATCAGCAGGTGCATGTGGAACGCAGGCTCCCAGGTGCTGGGTCTGAGGACAGAGCCAGGAGTCTGCGTGTTCCACACACCATTCCCACAGGTGAGACGGGCGCAGGGGGCCCCATGACCCACACTCTGAGGTCAGAGACTTCATGCTGCTCTGGCTCTCCAGGGCCCGTGATACAGGCCGACTCTCCCCGGTGCAAATGAGAGGGTCTGGAAGTGGGCAGCCCAGGGCCACACGGCCACCATCTTGGGAGTGAGGCTCCTCTCCAAAGCCCAGCTCCTTCCAACACCCACAGCCACCTCCCAGGGGCCCTCCAGGCTCAGCTTGGGCCCATCTGTCACGTGAAGACACTGAGGCTCAGAGACAAGAAGGCCCCACCCCAAGTAGGCAGCCAGTACCTACCCTGTCTCCGATGGTAATGAAGGTCCGAGAGTCCAGGTTCCGGGGGGGTCTGTGAGGAGGAAGCAGACCCCATGAGCCTCAGAGAGAACCACATCCTTCCCTGAGAGGAGGAGCAAGCCAGTCTGGCCCAGAAGTCAGAGATGCACCCTGTCTCCGGGAGGTGGCTGGAGGGAGGTGGGTTCCTCAAGGCACCTAGTCTCGCTTCCTGAGCATCTGCCATGCCAGACACAAGGTGTGGCCACGCAGACATGGCCAGAGCCTCGCTTCCCATCTCTGAGATGAGCAAAGGGACATGGCAGATGTGTGACGCCTGCGAGCCCTGTGGCCACCCTGCCAGGGTCCCAGCTCATGGGAAGTGCTGTCCCCACGCTGCCCCCTGAGTGCTCCCCTCCCCTGGGCCCCTCCAGGAAGCCTCTCCAGGCTGAGCCAGGGAGAACACCGAGAGAGACTCACGTAGGGTTGGGTGCAGGCGGCTTGGACATGCAGGATATCCGTAAATCCTTCTTCCTCTTGGATTTCCCTGGGATGGAGAGAAGGTGAGGCATCTGGTCAGCTCAGTGCCCCCCGGGCACTCCCCGGGCTGGACAAACCCGAACACAGAAATGGCTCAGGCCTCCGGCCCTCAGGGGCCCCAGGGGCAGACACAGATGCTGAGGGTCAGTGTGGGCAGTGCCCTGATGAGGCCTGGAACCTTCCGGCACTGACAGGACGTTCCTGACTCAAGCCCTGCTGGCCCTCCTGGAAGCTGACCTCAGGCAATCACCCCCCACCGCCCCCGAGACAAGATGTCACCTCCCGGGAAGGTCACTCCGTTGCAGATCTGCCCCACCGGCCACACATCACGCTGTCATGGAGCACCCACCTCAGAGAGTAGGGCCGGGGCCTGTTCCTGTTTCTGGTAAGGGCTGAACTGCGCCCCCTAAAAATTCATGTGTTGAAGCCCTAAGAGTGTGACCCTATGCAGAGATGGGTCTTTACAGAGATGATCAAGTTAAAATGAGGTCATGAGGGTGGGTTCTAATCCAGTGTGCCTGGGGTCCTTACGAAAAGGGGCAAATCGGACCTGGAGATGGAGGACAAGGTGAGGAGACACAGGGAGAAGATGGCCACCTGCAAACTGAGGAGCCCCTCAGGTACCAGAAGCTAGGAGAGAGGCCCGGAATGGCCCCTTGCCCACAGCCTCAGAAGGAACCAGCGGCCAACACCTTGATGAGACTTCTGGCCTCCCAAACTGTCTGACAGGAAGCTTCTGTGAAGCCCCCAGCCTGTGGTGCTAACAAGTGCATCCAGCCTCCTTCTCCCTCTTGTGGTGCTAACCTTGGGTGGGGGCGGCATTGGAGGCAGAGAGAACTCCTTTCAGACCCCAGCTCTGCTGCCCACCCCTTTTCTGAGCCTTGATTTCCCCATCTGTCACCTTGGAATGCAGACGTCCACCTCAAGGGAGGCTGGGAAGCCTGGAGCAGATGCAGGCTGGGGGGCCGCTGGCTGAAGCCTGGTGCCTATTTCTGTCCCACCCCCACGAAGTTCTTGCCGTTGCCGCCCCCTCCAAGAGCACCCTAGGAAGCCTGCTTCCCTCCCCAGGGCGCCAGGCAGGTCTGAGTCCTGAGGCGGCACCCCCCTCACCCTCACCCCCAAGGACAGGAGAGGGGCTTTACTTCTCCAAGGCCCAGCGCCCACGCCTCCCGGGCTAGCCGAGAGAGCATGGACGCGTGCCCAGCATGGCCAGTGCTAAGGCAGAATCCGCATTTTGGAACGCGGGACATGGCCGGGGCTGGGCCACAGCGGAGGAAGCTTCCCTAGGCCACCCTCCAAAAAGGTGCAGGGTCACCTCACAGGTAGGAAAGCAAGTTGAGGGCCCTCAGGGCGCCCTGTGCGGAGGAACGAGGCAGGCTTGAGCCCACAGCCCCTGCTCCCTGGCAGCGGGACAAGGAGCTCCATTTTCCAGAGCAGGGAAGTAACTTGCCCAGGTCACTGGGAATGTGGGTGGCAGAGCTGGGACTTGACCATGACCCCCCAAAACCTCCCAGGGCACTTGCCAGCTCCTGCAGGAGTATCCTCACTTCCCAGGCAATACCCTGCCGTGGGCTCTGCCCTCACTGCCTGCCTCATGTGGATGCCACGGACACACCACCGGCCACTCAAGGAACTGGGAACTGCCTGAGGCCCTGCACTCCCACCGTGAGTGTGCACAGAGCCCCTGCACAGAGCGCTGAGAGACCTGGGAGACCTGAGTCCCCGAGGCCACCTCTGAACTGGGTTCAGATCCAGCCTCCACCACACCATGCTGTGTGGCCTCAGCGCCTCATTTGGGAGCCTGGCGTGGGTGTCTCGACCCAGCAGCCAGGCAGGGCCTGACACCACTGTCGAGTGACGGCACAGGGAAGAGCAGGCCCAGCCTGAGCTGTCCTTAGGTGAACCACCAAGAAGTGGAATGGGGGGGAGGCGGGACGGGGGTCCCAGTGTCTGTGCCAGGGTGGCTGGGCAGAGCACTGGGGGCAACGTAGGCAGACACCCGCAGCCTCCCCGCAGAAGCCCCCCCAAGGCTCCCCAGATGCCAGGCTGCGAGGCAGGTCTGCCTCTGCCCCGGCAGCCAGCAACAGAGCCACAGTCCCAGCCACAGCCCCTGACCCAGGGGCCCCCATGCCCACTACTAAGTCAGCACCCCAACGGCACAGTCCTCAACCCCAGAGCTGGGAGCAGGCCTGCTCACTCCACGCTGGCCTCAGCTCCTGGCCACTCTGTAGCCAAAAGCATGAGCTTTCTCTGCCCGAAATCCAAATCCCGCCTCTGCCCCTGAGAGGCTGGGTGCCCTTGGGAAAGTCCCCATGCTTCTCTGCACCTCAGTACCCTCATCCAGACAATGGGGATAAGGACAGCACCTACTCGCTGCTTGTCACATAAAGCACTTAGAACAGCACCCCGCTATCATCAGAGCTGCCTGACCCCCAGCCTGGGCCTGTCCAGAACCAACCCAGAAGCCTCAGGAAACAAGTTTCTACAGACAGTATTCACTGACTGCCACCCTAATTGTGAGCTCACGTGGGTGGTGTTTTCATCCCATTTTATAGATGAGGCAACATGGCCAGTTGGCAGGGGCCAGGTGGGTCTCTCTCTTGTCCAGCAGCAGAAGCAGTCGAGGTCACACGAGTGGCCCTTCCCATCTACTCCAGATGTTCCAACAACCCTAGAGAGAGGAGTTCTCAGCCTTACTTTACTTGAGGAAACTGAGGCTTAGAAGTGAAGATGCTGGTCGCTCCTCGGAGCAAGTCCCCTTGGAGACCACAACGGGCCGGGCCAGCCGCTCATGGCACCCTGTCCTGCCGGGGAGGAACTGCCCTGAGCAGGAACCTACAGGCTTCCCTGGGTTTCCCTGGGCCCAGGACATTCCACGTGGCAAGAGGGGAACAGAAAGGCCATGGCGTGTGGGGCCCCCTGGTCAGACTACCTCGTCGCTGGCCTCCGGCACGGGAGCAGGGGCCCGGGGCCTGAGGAGGTCACTGGCCAAGCCGGTGCTGCTGACACTGCATTTGGCACGCAGCGGCCTGCCCAGGTCCGGTGCCACAGCCCTGTGGACACGCAGCACCGTGCACCCCTTTCTGCCCCTCGAGGGCCGCATTGTCGCAATGGGAGCGCCCAGAACACGCGCCCCCTCCGAGGCAGGCTCGGCCACAAGGTAAGTGGCACAGGCTTGGCACACAGTAGGCAGGCCTATGTAGTGGCCCATAAATGGTCACTATAGTTATTATGAGCCTGTTCCTACGCAAGGAGGATTACGGATTACGGGTGGCTTTAATTCTTCACTTGAAACTTTTTGTAACCAGAGAGTAACATTTTGTGTTAGAAATGAACAATCCACTCGGGGGTCTCATGGGGCTCACAGCCGCACCCCTCCCTGTATTACTCGGCTCTTGGCTCTACCTCCCCTTTCTCTGGGTCTAGCCTACACACCCATCCCCCACCCTGGGATCTGCGACGCCTTGAGATGGGCTCCCCCTCGCCAGGCCTCAGTTTACTTGGCTGTCAAGGGAGCTTCTATGCCTGTGACCAGGCTGGGTGGGTGAGGAGCAAACGAGAGCCCCCATCTGCCCCTCTCCCAGGTGGGCCCGAGGGACAGAGGCTGCTCCAAGCACATGGGTGGGGGGGTGGGAGGAGCACGATCCCGGGCTCCTCGCCTACCTGCCCATCAGGGTCACCGGCCTGTGTCTGGAGGGACATGGGCTGCACCAGCTGACAGAGCGAGCGGGTGAGGCCACCATGGAGACGGCACCGAAACAGACCCCGGGCCACTGGCCTCTGCCACTGCCCGCCACACACGTCAGCGCCAGGCCCAGATGGCCAGGCAGCCCGGGGCTGCCCAGGTGTGGACTCACTGTGACGACCGTCACCACAACAAACAGACGTTCACGGGCTGCCACCAGCAAACCACAACAGGCCTGCCAGCCTCAGCTCGCAGGGCCTCTGGCACAGGCAGGCACGGTGCCAGGCACTTGCATGTCCTCGGCCCTCTCTAGCTTCCCAGCCGCACGGTCAATTCAGCCACTGACCTACGGCACAAGACAGTAAAGACAGGCGCCCCGCGCTCAGGCAGCTCCTACCCCCACCCGGCCCTGCTCTCATCTCCTCCTGCTCACCAGTCCTTGAATAAGTCACCTTCTTGCCTACCTCAGTGCCTCTGCACATTCTCTCTGCCTAGAATGTTCTTCCCTGCAACTCTGTCCTAGCTGGTATATGATCGCCTTCTGCCTAGTCAGAGAGGCTCTCCTGAGCACTCCAGCTAAGCCCCCTTGACCCCATCTCACCCTGTGTCCCGCCAGCTTCTCCCCTGTCACGTCCCACAGGTCACAGTTCTAACTAGTGCGGGGGCAGCTACCAAAATGTTTAGGAGCATAGACTCTGGAGCTGGGCAGCCTGGGTTCAAACTACAACTCTACCACTTCCTAGCTGTGTGCCCTAGAGGAAGTGCCTTAATGTCTCTGGGCATAGACTCAACTGTGCAATGGGGATAACCGGCCCACAGTTATCACAGGGTTATCAGGCGTGTCCTACAAGGTTATCAGTGCCATGCTGCAGCGGCGCCTGACGTGCAAAGATTAGACTGAACCGTCTGGAAACCTGCAAGACCCAAAATAACACCAGGCCCTGAGCCCCAGACAGTCACTCTGTTAATACTCTCAGCAGTCCCACAGGATAAAGTGTTTTCCTGGACCTGTTGTAGCAGGGGGGTCAGAGAGGAGAGGTGGCTTGACCAAAGTCACGCAGAGAGAGGCGAGTAGGGAGCAGACACAAAGACAGGTCTGTTTAGCTCCAATGAGCAAACATCAACAGAAAGCCTGAGAGAGGGCTCTCCCCAGTCCCTGCATCACCCCTGCCCTGGGACCTTGGGGAGATTCTAAATAGACTGGACTGTGCCTCTCTCTCTCTCAGGTTCTGTCCATGGTGGGGGCCAGGGGGGCCCTGCCGGAAGCTCCACTCACAAAGGGAGCCCCCCACACATCATCATGTTCAGTCACAGCCCCTGGGTTCCGGTGACAAAAGCAACACCTGCTGTTCCCAAATTATTATTATTCCTACCCTTGCTTTGGGGTGTTTTGGGTGCTTCTTGTGATTTCCGATTCCACTGGAAAAGTCCTAGCCACTGAGTGTCTGTGCCTGCCATGGCGATGCCGCCAGAGGCCAGATGTCCCAAGGCCAGCCAGGCCCCCTCCCAGCCCCTACCCCACTCCACCTGTCCCCTCTCTCCTATGCGGGGAGAGGATCCCTCAGAGAGAGATGGACTCCCACAGTGCGGGCAGCTCACGGAGAGTTCGCCAGCTCTGACGAGCCGGAGTCCATGTACAGCACCCAATCGATACGCATCATTGCTGCCCACCGCGGCCGGCACACTCGCCCGCGCTCACTGCCCTTCAGGCGAGTGCGGCACCCAGTTCACGGGCAGGCCCACCAAGGCGATGTTCAGCAGGAAGAGCAGGGCCAGGCCCGTCCCACCTATGTCTAGGCTGGGTCTGCACCCCATGGTATCCTTCCCTCAGAGGCCCCTGACGAGCTATCAGGTGCCACCACCACCCACTGTCAGCAGGGAGCAAGGACCCACCTGGCTCCCCCAGGCAGGGGGCCAGTGGGTCCCCAGCACTGTGGCGCCGGCTCCCCACGGTCCTGAAACAGATGAAGGGCTCTCTCAAACAGATGAAGGGCTCTCTCATTCACAGATCACCCATATGTGTGGCACCTGCCAAGGGCACCGTGCACCTCATCCCACAGGTGAGCAGCAGGCTGTACCATAGGGGGCCACTCAGCCCCATGGTCCTGCTGTCTCCTCTGCTGTGTGCTGGCCACCTGGGCACCCCCTTGCCTCCACCTCTCAGGGCCTCCCTCCTGTGCAGAGCAGGTTGGGGGGTGAGTCTGTGGCTGCCCACCTCAGGCATCCATCCCTCCTGCAATGAACAGACAGCGCCCTGCCCCCAAAGGTTAACCATGCTCCAACCACGGACACGGGGCAACGTCTGAAGATATCCCATTGGGGGGCGCTACTGGCATCCAGCAGGTAGAAGCCAGAGATGCCCCACAATCCACGGTGCACACCCAGCCCCACAGCTGACAATGATCCGGCCCAAAACAGCAGCCGTGCAGGGCTAAACCTGGGGCCAACAGGCAAACGGCAAGCCAACAGACACCAGTCTGTGTAACGTTTACACAGAATCCTGAGCGCACTAAGTGCTCTTAAGAGTAAAGGAAGCTGGGGCCAGGGATCTGAGCTGAGGCTGATGTGGCAAGGAGGAGGAAAGCTCTGGACCTACGACAGTCCAGGCCCAGGAGGCAAGTGCACCAGGACATGGGCCTAGAAGCGAGAGGGAATGGGGAGAGGCCAGGACCAGCGGGTGTGGCTGGGAGACCTGGTCCCACCTGGCCTCTCGGGCTGCTCTCAGGGTGCAGGGCACAGAGGGCAGCGGGAGTCCACCCCCTTGCTGCTGGCATTTGCATGAGTTCACAGGACCACCACCGTGAGGGCACCTCGGCACTGTCCAAACGCCCACTGACCCAGAAAACCCACTTCAAGGAATGCATCCCTAACACACGACTCCCACGAGACAAAAGGAATGGAGAGCCACCAGCATGTCGTGAACACCTACTGTGTGCCTGGCCTGTGCTAGCATTTAATCACATCTCACTGGATCCGGTCAGCAACCCCCGGAGACAGGGATGAACAGGACCCATTTTACAGATGGTGACATTGAGGCCTGGGGTTTGTAAAATCAAGAGACTGGCCCAGGGAACTGGAAGGCCCCAGCAGGCCCCTGGGCAGGACGGGGGGCGAGCGCTCTCTATGCAGGAGGAGGAACGTGGATTTTGTGAGAGAGAAAACGATGGTCTCTCCACAGAGGATTCCAAGGAGCAGGGCACTTGGATCCGAACCACATGCTGTATGAGCTACTTAAATGCAAGTAATTTATATAAAATAATCAGAAAGAAAGAAGCCCTGTGTCAACCTTGCTTCCTGGGCTTCTGTGGGGCTGGGCCTCAGGCTCCTCCTCCACCTGAAATGGGGAGCTGGGCTCACTGGCGTCCCTCGCGGGGGCTCCCAGCAGCAGGACCTGCTCTACTGGATGGTGCCTCAGAAGCTGGCAAGTGCGGATACTGGGGCAGAGGCCTGGAGGCTTGCATGGGGTCACATGCCAGGGCAGCAGCATGGCCGGGACCCCAACACTGACCCCAGCTTCCTGGACCACCTCTTCTCCCCGGGGTCACACCCCCCAAGATTCTGACTTCCCACACCTCAACCACAGCCACTGTGGTGGAGGCCGACAGATAGCGAGTGCGAAAAGACAGGCTTTGGCCCTGGGAGACCTGAGCTGCTGGGTGACCATGGGCAAGCCACACACCCCTCCCTGAGTCTGTTTCCTCCCTTCAAGTTCTGGGGAGTGCGATGACCTTGACCTCTGGGAGAGGACTAGTCAGGGGTTGTTAAGAAAAGTCCTGGGGGCAGACCTGTGTGACCTTGGGCAAGTCACTCCCCACTCTAGGCTGGTATACTTGTAAAACTCACGGATGACAATACACCCATGTTGCTGGGTAACCATGACAGCTAAGTAAGATAGCGCACATAAAACGCCTGGCACAAAACGGATCGGTTCAGCGGCCGCCCTGGCCCAAAGGCCTTCAGTCACCAAGGCAGGCCCCAGACTGCAAAGTGAGCCCGCAGAGGACAGAGTGGGCCCTCAGACAGCAAGGTCGGCCCCTAGACAACAGAGCCCAGGCTTCAAGAGGCTAGGAGTAGAGAGGGACGTTCCCACCAGAGTCTCAGGGAGACGGGACGCCCCTTTTGCTTGGGCGCGTGGGCCGAGCTCCTACAGGTCTGCACTTGGGGCCGCGGCCAGCTCCCCCAGGCCACCTGGAAACAGTGCTGGGCCCCACACTCCTGCTCCTGCAAAATGGTAGACACACCTTTCCTTGGCAAAGGCCATTCTTGCTTCATTATCATTTGTATCGGAACAAAATCTTACAAAATATGGGGTTAATGGGGAGGATACCTAAATAGGCAAAAATGCTAATATATAGCTCAAGTTCAAATTCAGCACTGAATGGGCACCTACAGTGTCCCTGAATCTGCCAGGTCTCATCCCTTCTCACCCTCAACAGCAGCCTGAGACGTGGGCATTTCCATTCCACTGGTTCAGATGAGAACACTAGAGCCCAGGAGGTCACAAAGGGAGTTGGGGCGGAGTTGGGCCTAGAACCTGGAAGTCCCCCCAGACTCACCCAGCAAGGGTCTACCAGCACTATCTTGGGGTCTGCCCCAGGCAGCTGGGGTGGGGCAAGCTGTGCCCGTAGTAGGAAGGTATGGGGTAAACCAGAAGGCCAAGACACAGACCTGCGGAAGGCCAGGGAGGGCAGCAAGCATCCCCAGGCCCCACACCCAGGGCAGTCTCGGGCAGGCCTCCCACCCATGCCGCAGCAGGCACTGACCACCAACAGTGACAACGCACCCACTCTCTGGGCACAGAAGAGCTTCTCAGCTCTCTGTTTACTTCCTGATAATATGCAAACACCTCCACCGACGCCCAAGGCCCCTCCCTTGTCACCTCACACCCACTGGCTCATGCAATCCTCAGGAGGCACCTTTGAGGCTGGTGGCCTCACCAGCACAGTGATGCGGATAAGGAAAGTCAGGACCGTCAGGGTACAGCTACCTAGGCTGAGCACTGCACTATTTGGGCCTGGGAGTTTAAGATTCAATTACTGCAACAATAACAGCTGCAAACACTCATCTACACTAACTCTGAGCCAGCCCCCACGCTCAGCCCTTCCATACGCTAATGCAGTGAGTCGTCACAACAACCCTGCAATTCAGATTCTAGTATCATCCCCATGAGACAGACTGAGGCCACACAGCTCAGGAGTGGGGGAGACGGGTATGAACCCAGCCAGCTGGCTGCAGCCTCTCCCCACCATTACGTGGCTGTGTAGGCCCCATGAGCCGTGGTGGAGGCAGCCCGGGGATTCTGAAGGACGATGAGCTTAAATGTACCCCTCATACGTTAACCCTCAATTTAAAAAAATAATAAAGAAGTGATTATTACAAAGTCAGGATGGTTGTAAGGGAAATGCAATACGGTGGGGGGGGCACTTTGGGGTACAGTAATGTCCAATGTATTTAGCTGAGTATTGGGTACACAGGACTCATTCCTTAAAATACAGAGATACATTCTCTATATCTTTTTGGTGTCTGTAATATAGTTACAATTTGAAAGTTTGAAAGGAATGGAAGGCCCCGCCTGCTGGGCTGGGGGTCAGCCAGGAGGTGAGCACAGAGCCCCCTGGCAGCAGGGCACCACCTCCCAGAGAAGCCGGGGCGGTCCCTGGATGCCACCTTAGCCATGACACTCCAGAAAGGGACAGGGTGACAGGGACCTGTGCCCGAAACTGGAGGTCAGGGGGAGAAAAGCCCTCTCAGGGTGAGCCCGTGACCTTGCGAGCTGGGTACAGCCCCCAGGCTTGGTGTCTGTGTGCCGCAGAGGGGCCTTCCTTCCAGGTCGTCACTGCCCAGCCCTGTCTGCTCTTCACGGCCTCCGTAGGAAGCTTTTCGGGGTTTCCGTGGTCAGTGCTGGGGAGGGCGTCTGCAGAAGCAGCTAGCTGGGCAAGCAAGCCCGGCGTGTGTGGGTAAGGCCGAGAAGGCAGGCCGAGGGGAGGCATGGACGGTCCCCAGCGGCTGCAACCCCAACACTGGCAGCTGAGCGGAGGCCGGGGTGGGCTCAGCACTCCATCTGACCGGGGTAGGGCTCTCTGTATGGCATCCTCTGTGCTGCCCCCTGTGTTCTTCCACTGGGACCCAAACATGACACACAGCACCCACCCTGAGACCCCAATAATACTCCACATGGCCACCCAGCCAGGCCCTGTATCCAACTGCTCCTCTCATCTCGGCCTCCCATCCACTGACATACTTAACCTTGGATCTGGACTCTCAGAACCACGACTCCCAAGGCCTCTTCCCGCCCCCAGGCAGAACTCTTTGAGAGTCAGGGTGTTCCTCACTCGCCCCTGTGCCCCCACAGCCAGCACCACGCCCTGCACTGATGAAGCCCCACCAGCTGAGGCCTGGCCTCGGCAGCCTGAGTCCCTCCTGAGTCCCCAGCCCATATCTCCCTATGCTCAACGGAGGCAGAGCTGGAAAATGAGCCCAGCACCCAGCCCTTTCTGTTCCCCATACACCCTCAGGAAGGCCCAAGAGGCAATGGGAGTCCCCATCTCTGGCTTGGCTACCAGTGGAGAAAGAGCTTGGTACATTCTGCTGGCATCACAGGGCCCTGCAGCCACAGAGTCCCATGTCACAGGGCTTATGAGTCTGTCACCAGAGGTCAGGGTCCTACTTACTCATCCACCAATGAATGCCTACCATGACCATAACAATAAGACAATAACAGCAGATGGCATTCATTAGACAAACACTATCTCCAATCTTTACCGCCACCCTGCAGGTAGGGGTGTTTACTCCCACTTCACAGAAAAGGAGACTGAGGGTCAGAGAGGGCACATGAGGAAGTCAGGAAGCAGTGAAGTGAATCAGAATGTGAACTCGGCCTGTCTCCCCCCTGAGCCCAGGCTCTGCACCTCCTTCCTGTCTCGCCTGGGTTCTTTGGCGACTGAGGACAGTCTCACTGGCCCACTACCTGACACTTAGCAGGAGTGGAATGAGGCTGTCGGCATCCATCCTCGTGGCTGCCCGCGAGACAGGCAGGAGAGGTCCCTATTCGCGTTCTGCAGGTGAGGAAACTGAGGCCTCTCATCTGACAGGTGGGCCATGCCCAGGGGCTGAAATCATTTACAGAGTACAGTGAGTATGATTTTTCCAACGTCACACAGCAAAAGAGACTGAGCTGAGATTTGACCGCAGGCACCTCCACACCTGTCTCCCGGGAGACACCCCACACCGCCTCTCCTCCCCAGCGTCCCGGAGCCCCAGCAGCACTTCTGAGCCTGAGGATCCTCTGGGCCAAGGGTAGTGAACAGCCACCGCCACCTGCTTCTGTTCCGTGAGCAAGAGGAAGCAGGGCCCTTGCCTAACAGAGGAAGTTCCTGGGCGGGGCGGGAGCGGGGCCAGGAGGGCCTGCCCCAGGGTCCAGGCCCAGTGTGAGGTCCAGGAAGGGGGCCACCTCTGACGCCCATCTCGGGGCTAGATGCTGACCTGCGAGGCCGGGGCTCACGGCCCCCTGCCCATCCACCAGCCAGCAGGCAGAGCCCCTTTAAGCACCAGCCAGTTGGGCTGGCATGCCCGGCGGGTGAGTCAGCACCCAGTGCCCGCTGACTCACCCACCGGAAGCCTCCCGCTGCCCCAGCCCTCTCCCCACACAGGCAACTGAGAACTTTGCTCCTTTAGGGCCCCGAGCCACGGGCTGGCTGATAGAGAGTTTCCTGTGCGTCACGCCAGGGGTGGGGGAAGTCCCCAAGGTGTCACCCTCCAGTCTTTCCGACGGCAGGGATGGGACAGGATGGGGGTTGAAGGGGGACAGTGGCCATGGCAGGCAGGACCAGGACACGGTGCTCCTGAGGCCTCAGTGCCCCCACTGGGCAGCTAGGAGTCACGTGAAGATCAACCATGAAGTGCCCGCACGGTGGCACTGGCAGCAGGGACAGTAACAGGAGACATGTGGTACCCCCAAGGACAAACGTGGCTTGAAGCAGCAGACCCAAACCATGCCAACTAAACGTGCCTGACCACTGGCCCCAGCGCCAGCTGCCCTCAGCCTCTGACCCCAGATGGCATGTGTGAGAGGAGGCGGGGGGAACCAGCAGGGCTGAGGCACCGGGGGTCGCATGGGCTCACGGAAAACTCCCCAGGCCTGCGGCACAGAGGATGGCGCAGGGCACCAGCTGCAAGGCAGGAAGCTCAAAAGTAAAGCTCCCTTAAGGTCAAGTGCCAACCACGCCCTGTTTTGTTCAAATTCCTCTGAGAAGGTGGAGACAAGCACAGTGCTGGAGGGCCCTGTGCCCAGGATGGGGAGGGCAGCCAGGTGCGGACCCCAGCTCTCTGGACTTGGTCCGGCCCCTCCCGCGTGTGACCCCAGTTTTGTC
Source organism: Crocuta crocuta (assembly GCF_008692635.1). Taxonomy (NCBI): domain Eukaryota; kingdom Metazoa; phylum Chordata; class Mammalia; order Carnivora; family Hyaenidae; genus Crocuta; species Crocuta crocuta. The sequence goes on from NW_027533258.1 coordinate 217,723, forward strand.
ATCTGTCAAATGGGACGGACTGCAGTGAATATAAAACGTGCCAACTGTAAAGGGCTGTGTACATGAAAGGCATCACCTCTGGCTCAGTCCTTCCTCCAGGTCAGGCATGGCCTGGGAGAGACGCCCACGAGACAAAGGCGTAATAGAGCGAACCACCAGCTGGGATGGTGGGGTGGCGGTTGGTGGGGGGAAACCCACCAGCTCAGCTCAAGCATCCAGCACAAGAATGGGACATAAAGGAGCACTAGGGAGACCTCTGGAGATACACGGTCCTAGAGAGGACCCTAGCTGTCACAGCTGTGTGACCCAGACAAGGCACTTAACACCTCTGAGCCTCAATTTCCTCATTTATAAATGGGGCTGTGAGGAAGAAATGAGCGAGTACATGGAACAGGGAGAAAAGCCTAACAAGTGGTATCAAGAGTTTTGCTGAGGTGGCATCATGGCTCCCCCCCTTCCACAGACCCCAAAGAGGCTGACGGGGTCCCTAAGCCTTTCAGAGGCTCCTGCCCCTCCATCTAACCAACCCCCACCATCAGCTATTACCTGGACCCACAAAATGGAAATTCATCCTGATTCTCTCTGCAGAGAGGCTCAGAGAGAGCAACACCAGGACTCAAGTCACACAGCATATGGGGACCAAGCAGGGCCTCTCCAAAGTCCCTTCTCCCTTCACACCTGGGACCCCCCTGCCTTCACAATTCTACACCGTTAACTTTTATTTGGATGCGGCATCCCCTGCCTGGAAGAGCTGAAAGGGCATCCTGAGACAAACATGGCTTCCACACTCTTCCTTCTGCCCATGAAAACACCGCAGCCCAGAGAGGTGAGGGACCTGCCTGAAGTCCCCCAGCACTAACCAAGCCAGGCACACACCCGAAGCTGGAGAAGAGAAATGTCTGATTTCCTGGGTCTCCAGAATGGAGAAGCTTATGATTTCCCGGTTCCCAAGCTCCACGAGGTCTGTGCAGTCCAAGTCCCTCCCCAGCCACCTCCCCCCTTGAGTGCCTCCTGAGTTACTCACGGTGGTTGGGCAATGGTCAGGGATCCGGCCTCCCACTTACGTAAGACGTAATTACCCTGCCCACCGGGCCAGCAGGGCTCTGGCCCACAGCCGCCACAGCCGCTGGCAGCGGGGGCAAAGAAGGACCCACACCCGCCTCAGGACCCCCACATGCCCTGGGGTGCCGGGGACCCTCCAAAGAAAGAGAGGTAGGAATTATCTCTGATCAGAGGCCCATTAAGTGGCATTGTTACCTTTCTCCACCTCACTCTGCAGCTGCAAACAGAGACAAGGCCTTGTGAGGCCTTCCAGCAAGAAAAATGGTACCACTGGGGATGCGGCAGCTGTCCCTCCCTCAGCACCTACTATGTGCCAGGCACCATGCTGAACTCCCCGTCTCATCAACCATGCTTGCCTAAAACTCGTCAGTATTCGCTACCTCGTATCATATCCAGAAATCCACACAAGGTAGGTGCGATTACTCCCATTTTGCAGATAAGGAAACTGAGGCCCAGAGACACTCCTGCTTGCTGGGGTGAGGCAGCAGCAGGTTTAGAGAGCCGGGAGGCAGCCCATTCATTACAGCTATGTCCGGTTTGGAAATCTTACACAGCCCAGCCTGCTGAGGCTCCCACATGCCAAAAACATCCTTTCCTCTTCCTGCAAAAAAAAATCCCCCTTTCACCCTCCAAGTTCCCCCCCTCTCCCGCCCCGCATGACAAATCCTGCTGCCGCCCGCAGCCGCCACCTCACAAAAATTTCCAGGAAGGCCAGCTACTTGGAGAAGACTAGAGCAAGCCCACTGCACAGCCAGCATGCTGGCCTAGCAGCTGGCCCACGACCCAGAGGCAGGCGGGACAAGCCCGGTATCGATCAACCCTGGAGACACAGGGGAGCAAAAAGCGGTGAGGTCCCCAAGTGCAGAGAGACGCTTGCAGGTCAAGACAAGGAAGAGCTGACGGAGAGGGGGCTGTGCGTTAGCGTGGGCTGGGAGGACGAGAGACGTCCCTGGGGCACAAGGCTGCAGGGTGGCGAGCCCACCAGGGACGGGGCAATGAAGGGTCTACAAGGATCTGGAGAGAGGGGAGAGGAGAGAGTTCGTAGCTGGAGTGTAGCCAAGGCACTCACATGGTTGGGGGGGTACAGTGATTCCCCAGCGGGGGAGCACTGCTGGGGTGTCAGTTAAATCCCAGCCTGGCTACAGCCCTGGGACCAGGGAGTTGGGGGCGGGGTGGGGGGGGCCTGGAGGCAGGATCAC
>NW_027533258.1:220123-227862 GCF_008692635.1 Crocuta crocuta
AGGGACCCCTGTTGGGAGAATTCCTGTTCTGGGTGCAGGTAAGGCCTAAATGAGGAGGTCAGAGTGAGGTTCCTGACCTGGAGCGGGGTAATGAGAATAATCAGACGGAGATCCTGGCCTGAGTTCGGCCTGAGGGCAGTCCCAAGGCCTAAACTGGGGGTCCAGGTGAGGTCTAAGCTGAGACCGAGACCCAAGCAGGGACAGGTTCTGGGCCAAGGTGCTGCCTGGGTCCGGTACGGGATGGAATGGGGATCACACAGACAGAGCTCAGGGTTCGCAGCCCAGGCCCGGATTGGACGNCAGTCTCCAGGGCCCGTCCCCTGCCTATCAAACGCCGGCCTTGCTCTGTCTGTCACGCACAGGCCTTGCCCCTGCGGGCCCTAAATCGGGCTCCTCCCACTGTCTGTCAAGCCCCGCCCCCCACCCGGGAAACCCTGGCCCGCTCAGGCTCCTTCCCCTCTTAGGCTGGAGCAGGGTCCCTCCCGCTGCCTGTCAAGACGCAAGCCCCGCCTACTCCCTGGGACTCACAGAGCGCGCCTGGCGCCTGTCAGGCACTAGGCCCCGCCCCCACGCTCTCCCAGCCCGGCAGTGCTCTGCCAGGGAGCTTCGTGGGCCCGCCTGGGGTGCGTAACCTGGAAAAAACCCCAGCTATCCAGGGGTGGCGGGACTGGGGCCGTGGGAGCGGGAAGGCAGAGTACTGTGCGGTGGTTAAAAGGGCACCCCCCAGGGCGAGTCCTGGGTTCAGATCCCTACTTGGCTGTGACTTTGGGCAAGTGAGGTAACCCCCGAGCCCCAGTTTTGGCCTCTGTGAAAAAGCCACCATAACAGCCCTGCCTCCTCGCGCTGGTCGTGAGAACGAGACCCGGGCTTTGGCGGACAATCATTGGTGACTGAATGTTGCAAAACGCTGAAACCACGATGTCCCGCATGCATCTATTCCCTGCCTCTGCAAACATCCACCAAGCGCCTGCGTGACGTCAGACACGGTGGAATGGGTGGGGATAAAGTGGGGAACCTTGTGGTACCTAGCGAGAAGTCAGTAAATGTGGCGTTCATGGTCATGTCAGTACTGCCCCTCCTTCTCTACCTGGCAGGGAGTAAGGTGGGCTTTTGTTTCTCTTCTCTGCTCTTGAGGCCTCAGTCTGTATATATAGACTATGTGATGTATAATGGCCAGACAGAGGAGTCCTCCCATGTGCTTCCACATGGAGTCTAGGGGCATTTTAGGAGCCACTGACCAATCTGACCCTGGAATCAGGTGACTCAGATGGAAAGCCATGGGCTAGAGAGGGCAGGAAGTGCCTGGCAAGGGTCAAGGGGTCAGCCCCTTGCCTCTGGGCAGGCATGAGTGTGTGACCCGCCAGGGAGCTCACTGAGGGAAGCAGATTCCACCACCTGCTAGAAATGCTTGGAGCAGGGAGCTGACCTCTGTTTGTCCATTTGTAAAACGGGGTGATCCCTGCAGAGCCCCACCTGTACAGTGATGGGGAGGGCCTGATGAGATAAAGAAGGGGGGGATATGTTATAATTATCATTATTCTCTTCCTGTGTCTCTCACTCACCCTTTCCAGGCAGTGGGCGGAAAGTCATGATCTGTGGACTCAGGTGCAGTTTTGAATGTCAACCCTGCCACTTACTCGAAGTTATGGAGCAGCTCCATGCCTCAGTTTACTTACCTGTCCCATGGGGACAGTGAGACCTCTCTGAAATTGGTTTATGAGCTCAGGGTTGGAAGTACCCCCAGCTTAGGCCCTGGCACTTCCTAAGTGCCCAGGAAATGTTTGTAAATACACTGTGGGCCACCTCCTCAAGGAAGCCACCTCAGCCTTACCACTCCTGGGTGTCTGTAGTGCTCTGTTCCAAATGGGCCGTGTGACCTTGGGCTAGTCATTTCATCTTGAGGCCTGCTGCTTATCCATCTGTAAAATGGGCATCCAGCAGCGGCTACCTCCCTACCAAGAGTGCAGGCCCGGCCCGGCAGGTTTTCTAGGTTCAGGCTCCTGCCATCCACTTGGACTTTGGTGGTTCCTATGCTCCTCCCTCCCTACCAGCCCTCTCTGTTCCTGGCTATGTTCGAGGGTCTTAGTGCTGTCCCTTGAACATGCCACTACCGATCTTGCCTCGTAGGGCCTTCACCCCCACTGTTTCCTCTGCCTGGAGCGCCTTTCCCTGCCAGAATTCTGGAGGGGGTGCCCTTCCAGCCTGCAGGCCTCCGCTTAAATGAACTCCTCTAAAAGGCCTTCCTGGTCATGCCCCCAACTCAGCGGTTATTCTCTGCACAGCACTCGGGCCACCAATGCCTTTCCTACTGGCTCTGTTTTTAAGCCAGCTCTCCCTCCGGGCCATCGGCCCTTCCCGGGCAGGAATCTTGCCAACTCATGCCCTGCCGCAGTCCTGATACACAGCCCTGGGCCTGGCGCACAGTAGGTGCCTAATAAGTACTTGAGGAATGAACAAAGGGAGGATGAAAAGCATGCCACAGACATCGATGAAGTGACTCCAGTCCCGTGCCAGCCTCCCAGGCACCCATATGACTCAGACAAGGCCCTTCAGTTGGAGTTGACGGTTAGTCAGGGAGCCTGACAGACAGCCCAAGAATCACAAAACCCCATGTGGGATGCTATAAATAGATGCATGAGCAAGAGTCTCAGGAAGGTGCCAGACACCACCTGGGTGAGGTCAGGGAAGACTCCTCAGAGGAAGTGACTTGAGGTGGACCTTTAAGAATCAATAGGAGCTTGTCAGGCAGAGAAGCAAGGAAGAGTCTCCCGAAAAGTTCGGCGTGCGAAAGGGGCCGCGTGTGAGGGCCAGACTGGGATGCAGAGCTGCGTTGCTGCCAGGGGCAGAAGCACCACGGAGAGATGTGGCAGCAACATGCATGGGCCACCGTCTGCCTCTAAGGAGCACAGTGAGGCTGAAGAACTCCACGATCCCTCAGAAACCAGAAGGGGTGTTGGATTGGAGTCACAACAGGTTGCCTCTTACTCTGACTCTGAGAACAAAACACCCCCTCTATAGATTTAGGGAAACTGAGACGCAGGGAGGAAGAGGGTGGGGCCCGTTAGGAGGTGGGTGTGAGCAGAGATGGGAGGGACCTGGAATGGCAGAAGACTGGAAAGAGTCTGAACCCAGGACTGGGGAAGCCCACTCATTCATTCATTCATTCATTCATTCATTCATTCAACAACGATTTACTGAGCACTGTGTACCTAGCACTGAAGGCACAACACTGAACAAGACAGACACAGCTCCCTGCCCTCGGGAAGGTGATGGTCTAGTGGGCAAGCCAGACACACAAAATGCCCAAGTTACTTTACAGTCCGTCAGAGGATATTACGTGCTATGGGACAAAGGAGGGAGGGAGACAGGGAGTGAGTCTGGGGGCGGGGGACCGTACTTCTAAAGATGGAAGCCAGGAAAAGCCTCACTGGAAGGTGATGTGTAAGCACAGAGCTGAGGAGGTGAGGAAGGGGTCACGAGGATGTCAGGGAGAAAGGCATGCAGGCAGAGGGAATGGCAGGTGCAAAGACCCTGGGGTGGACGGCGTCTAGGGGAATAAGAGAGTGGCTGGGAGATGGGGGACCCCTGTTCTCACCTATAGATATCTCTTGCACATTCTCACTCACACACTCTTACACAATTAAATCCCCACAAGCCCCCTTTCACACCTGTGTTAGTACACACAGTCCCCAAACACACATACACATATCAACACAGCAGGGTCACAAGTGTGACCATGCACGTGGAGTGGCCACACAGGTGCGGGCATGTTAACAGACTCAGCCCGCAAGCACAGCTGTTGCCCACACACCACCGTGACGCACGCGGAGGCCTGCGTGGCTTGCTGATACACAGCGCCCTCTGGTGACCATTTCTGGCATGGTGGCGGCACGCCCGCCCGTCACTTCATGGAGGCCAGGGCAGCATCAACCACCTCTCTCCTCCTCCCCCTCTTCTCCCTCCCCCCTCCTCCTTTTATTGCTTCCTGCCCCCAGTTCCTCCACACCGCAGCCAGAGACAGCCTTCCAGGCTCCCTAAGTGGGGAACTTCCCCAGCCATCCCCCCAGTCCAGCCACTGCTAGCCCAAGTTTCCTCTCTAACCTTAACCCTTGGCCAGGAAGGCCCTTCCCTGCCTTCTCCACCTGACTCATCCCTACCCTCCTTCAAGGCCCAGTTATGAAATCAAAAGGGGAGGCTTTGCCTGACACACGCCCCCAGCACCTCCACCCCAGCCCTCTCAACAAGGGCCCTGGCTCTGCCAGTGGCTGGACCCCCATCTGCCTCCCCCTGGAATCTGTGCTCCTCCAAAGCAGGAGCTGGGACTCACAGGGCCGCTGGAGGTGGGGCTTCGAGGCAGTTAGGAAGCTACCCTGGGAGAGCAGGGCCGCAGGCGGGAGCCTCTGCCTCAGGATCAGGCTCTGCCATTGCAATGTACAGAGGAGAATAGTGAGGGCGAAGGCAGGGGCTCACCTCCCTTGTTTACACTGTCACCACTCTCAAGCATGGGGGGCGGGGGTGAATTCATGCAAGCTCCATGACTCTGCTAGCAAAACAGCAGGTACTGTTTTTAGAACTCCTACTGTGTGCTAATCCCTCAAAGCACATCATGTCGTGATCTCCCTATGATGTAAGATGCAGGACAGCAGTGAATTTGCTTTGGCCCCTGCAGTGTTCCCAGCACACAGGTGCTCAGTGAACAACTGCGGGATGGAGAAAGGCTCACAACACGCCAGCAAGGTGCATACTATCATCACCATCTCCATTTCACAGAAAGGAAAACTGAGGCTCAGGGAGATACCTAAAGCAGCTAGTAATGGCAGACCTATTGTTGAAGTGGGCAGATGGAGACAGTTTTTCCTGCCTTTTCTGCCCAAGCTTCCATTAAATGGGTTGCAACATGTTCCACCTGAGCAAAACAAGTTGTCCTTGAGCTCTCGCCACTGCTTTCTGGAAAAATGCCAAGCTCTTTGCTCCTGACAGAGCCCTTGGGTCTGTCCAGCCCAGTATTCTACAGGGAGGCACAGAAACCCCGAGGCTGCCCCAGGGACATGTCCAGGGGCCCAGGGACAGCCCGGAGCCTCAGTCCAGAGCCTGTGTGTTGCCAGGTCCTCCCAAGTGGCACTTCCTGCCCAGGAGGCAGGGACAGGTGTTGAGTGACACCTGTCACACTGCGAGGCTGAGACCTAACATGACCCAATGAGGTCATCACAGTTAGACCTTCGTCTCACAGACAAAGAAACTGAGGCCCAAGGCTTCAAGCAGCTTCCTGATTCTCACTGCCAGGAAGAACTAAACCAGACTTTTAACCTGGATCATCAGGACAACCTGCTGTGTACCAGGCATTTTACTAGAAGGCTCGGGCTCGTTATCTAGAATCCAGGATGTCGGAGCTGTCCTTATCACCATGGTATGGGGGAGGGGTGCAAACACAGAGATAAGCGAGTTGCCCGCCTGACCAAGGAGAAGATGGGCACGTGGCACCCAGAGCAGCCTGACTCTGTGACCTGGGTGCACCCCAATAACTGCCTGCAAAGAGCAGAATCCAAAGGGCATCCTGGGCCCCCCCCCCCCAGGGAGTAACTAAGTGACCTTGAGCCAACCATGTGTCTCAAGTCAGGCATTGAAGATTAGCACATCTGTTCTCTTCAATGCTTCTGTACCTCGGCCATCCCCAAGCCTAGACTTACATCCTTCATATGACAAGGGTCTCAGGCCCTCACTAGAAGTGTCTTCCATTCCTAGGAACTTCTGACCATTACTATCTTCTCCCATAAGTCATGCTGAACTTGGCCTCTTAGAGATCCCAAACGCAAATCCGTCCATCCATTCGACATATATTTCCTGAGCATCTACTTTGGCCTGACCCCATGTTAAGTACTGAGGAGACAGGAAAGAACAAGATGTATGAGGTCCTTACCTTCATGGAGCAAACCTCTGGGGGAGGTTGAGAAGGAAGGCAACACATTAATGAAAGTAAATACATAAAATAATTTCAAATAGTGGGGCGATGAACAAAAGGTAAAGCAGGGTGATGTGGCAGAGAGCCACCATTAGACAGGGTGGTCAAGGAGGCCTTCCTGGAGGAAGTACCTTCTGAGCTCAGACTTGGGTGATAAAAAAGAGCCATGTGAAACTGAGGGTAGGAGCTGATTTGAAATAGTCCATGGTACACAGTAGGAGCTCAGAGAAAGGTAAAGGGGACTTCTAGTTAATCATGAACTGAATGGGGATATTTTTCTCCCTTTCCTCCCCAAACCCCTCTAAAATGACAATACAATAAAATGAAATGAAATGAAGTAAAATAAAATAAAATAAGATAAATCCTTAAGGCACAAATTCACAAGGACAAAGAGAATAAGAAAGTCAATGGGAGGGACAAGAGGAATTCACAACATTTTTGAAGCTAGAAAAAGAATAGACAAATAGTAACCACCTTAGAGAGTGGAGGAAAGCAAAATCAGGGAGGGGCCAATCTGCAACCAGACCACTGACATGACAGACCCTTAGACACCCTCAGCCTGAGAGGCACCAGGTCCTTCTGGAGGTGGAGGGGAAGGTGGGAATGGAAACAAAATGAGTTAAGAGTGTGTAAAAGGAGGGGTTTCCGGGTGGCTCAGTTGGTTGAGTGTCCAGCTCTTGGTTTCGGCTCAGGTTATGATCTCATGGTTTGTGGGATCAAGCCCCATGTTGGCCTCTGTGCTGATGGAACAGAGCCTGCTTGGGATTCTCTCTCTCTCTCTCTCTCTCTCTCTTTCTCCCTGTCCCTCTCTCTGACCCTTCCTCATCATGTTCTCTCTCTCTCTCTCTCTCAAAGTAAACATTAAAAAAATGGGGTGCCTGGGTGGCTCTGTGGGGTAAGCATCAGACTTCAGCTCAGGTCATGATCTCACGGTTTGCAAGTTTGAGCCCTGCATCGGGCTCTGTGCTGACACCTCAGAGCCTAGAGCCTGCTTTGGATTCTGTGTCTCCCTCTCTCTCTGCCCCTCCCCCACTCGCCCTCTGCCCCTCTCTGTCTCAAAAATAAATAAGCATTTCAGATTTTTAAAAAAGTTTATAAAAGGAGCAGTTGTGCCTCCCAACTTCCCAGAGACAAAGGTCATGAGCCTCCAGCTCAAAGGGACCCCTAGTACCCACCTTGACATAGAAAGGGAAAAAAAAGTCAGTTGATAACTCCTGGCAACACAAATAACACGACATAGAAACTGTAGTCATAACGTGCTACACAGCTGGAAAACATATTGACTTCATCACAACTGTAAACACCAAATACTGATGTATCCAAAAATTTTGAGGACATAGGATTGGGTGCTTGGGGGAGGAGAAGTGCATGGGTCCTTGTGTAAAAGAACTAAATCCTTATCTTCCAGGGTGGGACGCTATCAGATACTGCCTAAAATCGAAAAGAAAGAAAGAAATAGCAATATAAGCATGTGACTGAGAGATGAGGAAGGAAAAGCTAAGCGGGTTGGAGGCGGTCATAGTAGAATATCAACTGCGGACAGAAGGGACTTGGTCTGTTTGGGACACCAAACAGCTGCCTCCTCAGTGCCCAGACCAGAGCCTGGCACATGGTCTGCGCTCACTGCCTGTTTGTCCAGGGGCAGGAGCAGGCAGCTTATGGATTCTTGTTGTCCTTCCTACAAGCCTGGTAATGCTGTTTGACTTTTAACCCTATGTACATGCATTGCTTTAATAAAAACTCAACATAAACTTTCAGGAAAAATAAAAGGGCACGTGGG
>NW_027533258.1:228001-242689 GCF_008692635.1 Crocuta crocuta
GGGGGGGAGGGAGGCAGGAACAGAGGAAGGGCATGAGGTCAGGGGTCAGCAGGCCCAGGCCGTTGAAGGCCAAAATGGAATCATTTTAGAGGATCATCAGTCATTTGGGGATGCTCAGGCCTGCCAGCCACAGGCTCCCCAGGAAAGCCACGGGTGCCTCCCCAGAGCCCTGGGGATGAGAACCCCACACCCTCCTCTGCAGCTGGGCCAGTGCTGCAGCCACGCCCCTGCTGAGGAGCCCGGTGATCCCCGTTCTACCTGCTGCCTGCTTTCTGTGCAGAGTCGGGGCAGCCATCTATGCGCTGTGCCCAGGTACGGGGCCCCTGGCAGGCTGGGGCACCAGGGTCTGGTAGTGTCCGGCGTGTCCCGTGAGGGCGGCTCCTCCTGGGAGGGAGGGGACGCGGTGGAGACCCTGGGCCAGGGTCTGTTTTGGGGCAGGCAAAAAAGGGACACACGTGCCCACCGGAGGGGACCCTGGGCAGGGGAGGCTGCTGTGTGGTGGCCCAGGCCTTGGCAGGGGCGGGACCTCAGAGCCAAGGGCCACTGAAGGGCCTGCTGTGGAGATCACTGGGCAGCACAGCCATCCCGGCCAAGCCAAGCCCGAGGTCTGTCCCTGAAGGTCCCCTGCAGGCACTGAGCACTTCCCCACACCGAGAGGCTGAGAGGCCACAGGAGGAATCTCCTGGGGACCAGCTGTGCCCTTCCAGGCCTAGAGGCAGGGCGCTGCCTGCAGTCCTATGCCGGGAAGCTCCCCTGCAAAAAATGCCCTTGGCCGCCACCCCCAGCCTGTTCCTGCACCTGCTCCGGACTCAGCCATGCATCCTTCCAAATGTTGTCTTTCCCGCAACCACACAGCTTCCCCGTATAAAGGGGGAAGGGTGTTCGGGTTGTCCATTCCAGGACGACTGTCCTTTGGAGGGTTGCAGACGTTCTTCAGTGGAGAGAATCTGTCCTGTGGGGAGGCCCCAGTGAAAGACCGAGATTGATTCAGACATCTGGTGGGCAGGCAGCCACTATGCCCCCGGTGTGCTTAGACAAGTGGCTTCCTTAGCCCTCCTCCTTCTCAGGATAGATTTCCACTCTGCCTTGGTGCTGGGGGCTAGTGCTCGCGCTTGGGGATGAGAGAACCAAGAAGCAGCGAGAAGGGTGTTCGGCCTCAGCCACTCGAGGGGCTCCGCCACCCACCGTCTGTGAATGACTCAGATCCGGGTCCACTGCAGGGGACGTGGCTGCTGTGATGACCTTGTCCTTAGACGCTGTGCAGGGGTGGGGAGCGAGGGCACGGAGCCACATGCCCCAAATACGGCCTCTTGTGTCGTGGTAGGAACTCTCCCTTCTGCCAGCTGTTCTCTGCCTTGCTTGAGCCACTGGGAGAGTTTGCCAGAAGTTGCTGCCGGGTTCGAGTTGCTCAGTAGGAATGTAGGAAATACTCCTAGGCGCCTGGTGGCACAGTTGGTTAAGCCTCTGACTCCTGATCTTGGCTCAGGTTATGACTCATGGTTTGTGAGTTTGAGCCCCTGCACTGGGGTCTGCGCTGACAGTGTGGAGCCTGCTTGGGATTCTCTCCCCCTCTCTCTCTGTCTCTCTCAAAATAAATAAAAAAATAAATAAACTTAAAAAAAGAGGAAATACTCCCAACACGTCAGCCATGGTGATTTCTGGTCAAAGAAGTTATAAGGAATGTGTTGTCTTATTCGTGCTTTTCTATCAAACATTTCTGTAAGAGCCAGGTGTTATTTTTAATATATATTAAATATGCTATGGTTTAATATGTCACTAAAGCCAATGTTTATTTGATATTTTACTGTAAACAAACAAAACGTAATCATTATTTGTAACTCTGCCTGTTCTTTACAACTCAAATCCCACCTCTTACGTGCAGCCTTCCTGGAATACACAAACTGAGAGCCTCACAGGACTTGACACCATCTAGTGACCGAAAACTCCAGAACCCAGTGGTAGCAGGGGCTAGGTGTGTGTGGCAGTTTGGGGGAGGCAGAGGGGCACAGCGAAAGTTCCTTGGTTGTAATCCAGCCCTGTTGCTTCACAGAGGAGAGAAAAAACAGTACCTCTAGGGTTTGACCCTGAGCCGAGTTCCAAGCCAGCATGGCCTCCACAGCCCCATCCTTCCTAAGTCCCAGCAGATGTGTGTTGAGAAAGGAATGATGGTCAGACAGGGAAAGCCACAAAACCCACCCTCTCTGATTATTTCCTGCTAAAATAATCCCCCCTAATCTCAGTTCCAAGCCCCCCTGAACTCAGTGGTGTAAAATAACTATTTTGTCTTGCTCAGGGCACAGCAGGGGTGGCCTGTCTGTCACCCACTGCATCCGGGGCCTCAGAAGGATTCACCACAAGGCCCCAGTCACGTCTGTGTTGGGCACCTAGGCCACAGGAGGGCTCCGAGAGCACTTGTACATAGCGGCTGCCTGTGGCTGCGGCTTCCTCCCAGCCTGGCAGATGGAGACCTAGGTGGAAGTTGCAGTGTGAGAAGTCACCCACGGTCACTTCTGCCTTACTCTATTGGTCACAGCAGCCCTATCAGTTTTAAGGACGGGAGACAGAGACCCTGGCTGACAGTGGGAAGAAGGTCGGAGAACTGGCAGCCACTTTTATAAAATGTCCCCAGCTCTTCCACAGTTTACTGTGGCTGGTGACCATCCACAGGGCCACCTACCACACTTCCCAGTGTGTCAGCCGCTCTTAGGGCAGGGCCCCTGGTGGGGACTTCCTCCTCCCGTGAGCAGCTGAGACAAGTCCAGATAGGACAGGAATGAGGGACTTGGTGGCAGGATCTGAGAAACATCCAGAGGCCTCAGTGGCTGGCAGGAAGGGGGTGGAGGCCGAGGGAGGAGGCCAGAGTGGTGAGGCTTCGAGCCTCCCATGGGTTCAGGAGAAGGGTGCCAATCACAGAGATAACACCGGGCTGGGCAGCAGGTGTGGGAAGAGAAGATAGTGAGCTTGGTGGGGGACATGCAGAGGTGAAGGGTTTGACAGCCATCTCATCCTTCTTGGCCGAGCGCCAGCTCCACCTCCCGGAAGCTTTCCCTGCAGCTCAGGGTTCCCAAACACCCCGCGCGGGATTGGAGCCCACAAGCCTAGGCCTAATGCATCTTGGGTCCCCAACCCCATTCAAGGGCAAGAGAAAGGCACCCCCAGGGTAGAAAAACCACAGATGGCCTGTCTCCCTCAGGGGGCTGCAAAGAGCCCCTCTGTTTACCAGTGCGTGACCCCAGGCGAGTTCTGGGATTTTGCAACTGCTCAGTGAGCCTCAGTTTCCTCCTCTGTAAAGAGGAGGTTTTACTGGTACTCACTTTAAATAGTCAGGGGGAGGACTAGAATGTGCTTAGCACATAGTCAGAGCTCAACAGAGGCTTTGCTGTGGAACCAGCCCACTCTCAAAGCCCAGGGCAGGAGGAGACCTCAGGATCTGGGCTAACTCAGTGGCCTCCTGGCTCTTGAGCTGGACATGCGGGTTCCCCTAAAGGATGCACCTTCCCTCGGGGGTGTCTGGTCTGACCCAAAAACAGACAAGCAAAGAGCGGACAGGAGGGACCTCCCAAGAACCGGTGAGGCAGTCAGATTTAGAGAAGGGGGTGCTATTCTGACCCCTAAGTTACTCAAAACACCTCAGGTTGTGGGATCAGAGGTGCCTTCCCAGAGGAGGGGGAAATTTCAGTTCAAAATACAAAAGGGAAAAAGTATGAGAGTGAAGTGTCTCCACCTCTGTCCCGCAGCCACCTCGGCGCCCTCCGGGGACTCAGTGCCTCACATATCCTTTGCAGGGAAAAGGCGTCTGGGCTTTTCTTATGATCTTGTGCATCTCTTTGTGACTTAACATCCCCCTTGGATCCTGCGCGCCCCTTCATCTCAGCACATGGAGAGCATCCTCATCCGTTTTGCAGCTGCCGAGAATCCACCGAATGACTCGCCCATAATGCATTTAGCAGGTCCCCTGCTGACTGGCATCTGAGTGCCTTCTACTACTTCACATTTACAACGAACAACCTCATGCAAACGACTTTTCCCACCATGCCAGGGTACCTGAGGATGGTAGTCCCAGAAGGGGGATGGCCAGGGCGAAGGGCACACGCATCTTAACACAGCCAGATCCTGCCTGCCACGTGGCCTCCCCCCCACCCCGCCGCCTGGGGCTGGGGCCAGCAGGGTGTCTGAGTCAGCCTGTTCCCACCAGGAAGAGTTTAATGAATAAGGGTGATGCTCAGGTGGGGAGGGCAGTCGGAGAAGCAGCAGAGCCTGGAGAAGGGTCTGGAGATGTAGCATCAGTCAACAACCTTGAAGGGCATGTCAAGGTGAAGTGGGGAGGGCATGACAGACTTCCAAGTGCTATTGTGATAGTCAGTGAGGATGCGCACATCCTGTGCCTGGCAGCGCAGAACAGCTGGCCACACCGGTTGGGGCGGGCCCCACTGAAGGGACAGAGCTGTGGGCCCAGTGCGGCCCAGCAGTCTGGCACTCTGGCCAAGGAGACAGTGTGCTTGCCTGCAAAGCCTGCTCTGCCACTCTGTTGAGTGAGTCACTTGGTCTCTCTAAGCCTCAGTTTGCTCATCTGTAAAATGGAACAACAATAGCCACTCCCCCGAGTGCGATACCTCCCACTGGGCCCAGGGCTCCGAGGTGCTCTGTAAACAGTCACCGTTTGCCTCCAGGTGTTCTCAGCCCGGCAGTGCGCACCAGCTGAGTGAATGCTGAAAGTGCACTTGCGCACGTGCCGATGTCCACGCAGAGAGCCTGCGGTGGTGTCTCACTGCCACCCTTCCTGGGCGGGGGGGGGTCTTCGGGCAGCCACATCGGCTCTGCGAACCTCAGGGGTCTCAGACGGCAAATGGAAATCAGATCCCGGGTGCAGTGGTGAAATTTGAAGGAGGGAGCGTGTCTGCGCATGCCCCGCACACCGGAGTCTTGGAGGTGGGCGGGAGGTGGGGAGGGATGTGGCTCTTCCCAGTGGGCTGGGCAGGGCAGGGCGNTGGGCCTCCCTCCCCTCCTAGAAGCAGCTCAGCTGAGCAGCCTAGGCCAGCTGGTTGGTTTTGATAAGTGAATATTATAAGCAACAAACACCGCGGAGATGCCTGGGCTCGAGGAGAGGCTGTGTCCCTTGGGGAGTTCCAGCCTCAGGGGACCTGCGTGTGGCTTCGGGGGGGCCCTGGGAAACCTCCATTGGCTGGTGCCACTGGAAGTTCCAACCCCAGAGGCATGAGGTTTGGTTCTATCCACAAAGGCAAAATAGAGTAACAAAGTAGCAGTAGTCATAAGAATAACAATGATAAAACACCCACTTACTGAGCATTTACAATGTTATTTAATTCTCAAAACAAACCCCTGCCCAAATATTTGCAAAACACATCTCTGATAGAGGACTTGTACCCAGAATATGCACCAAATTCTTACAATTCAAAAATAAGAAAACAAACAGCCCAATAAAAAACATGCCAAAGATCCAAACAAGCACTTCACCAAATAAGATACACGAATGGCAAATAAGCACGTGAAAAGGTGGTCAGCACCATTAGTCACTAGGAGAAGGCAAATTAAAATCACAGTGAGGTTCTACTACACACCATTCGAATGCCTAAAACCTAAAACAATGACAATTCCAAGTGTTGGCCAGGATCTGCAGAAACCTTGCTGGTGGGAATGCACAATGGCACGGCCACCCTGGAAAACAGCTTGTCAGTCTCTTACAAAATTAAATACACACCAATCTACGAGTCATTCCACTCCCAAGAGAAATGAAAACCTATGTTTACACACACAGAGAGACACACATACACCTTGTATGTAAATATTAATAGCAGATGTTTTTCATTATAATTAAAACCCAAATGTCCATGAACTTGTGAATGGAAGAACGAATTATGGTATATCTGTCCGTGGGATACTATGTAGCAACTGAAAAGGAAGGGACAGCAACATGGGTGATTCTCAAGTGCATTATGCGGAGTCAAAGAAGCCACACTAAAAAAAAGGTGGATACAATTGGACACAGTTGTATACATTGGATACAATTGGATACATTGGATACAATTTCATTTGTGTGCTGTCTGGAAAGGTCAAACTAAAGTGACACAAAAACAGATCAGTGGTTGCCAGGGACCTCGGGTGGGAGGATTAATTGCAAAAGGACATGAGGAAAATTTTGGAATGAAGAAAATATTCTATAGGATGCTTGTGATGGTGGTTACAGAGCTGTCTGCTTCTGTCAAACATCATCAAAATTACACTTACATGTATGAATTTTATGGTGGGTAAACTATACCTTAAAAGCTTGGGAAGGAGGAGGGAAGCCAGTCTAATAAATGAAAAAAAAAAAAAAGAAGAAAGAAGGAAAAAGAAAGAAAGAAAGAAAGAAAGGAAGGAAGGAAGGAAGAAGGAAAGAAAGAAAGAAAGAAAGAAAGAAAGGCCCTGAGCAGCACCGGTGGGGTGGGAGGTCAGGGAGGGGAGGTGCAGTGCTCGTAAGGGTGATGTCATTGGTCCAAGCCCCGACAGGAGTAGACACACAGAGAGCTAGGGTGAGGCTGGAGGGGCCAGCCGAGAGCTGGGTGGGTCTGGAGTTGGGGAAGAGAAAGGTTGGAGGGGGAGCAATGGCCCTTTGGGGGAGGCTGGGTGGGCATAACAGCTGGGGATGCTGAGATTTCAGGGACCACAGGAACAGGAAGACCTAGGACAGCTCTAACAGTTCACAGGGTAGCAGGTCAGGAGCCTTCTCACCCCAAACTATAGCTCAGAGAAGTAAGGTGAGCCCTCAGGTCACACAGCAAAGCTGGTGGCAGAGCCTGGCCTGTTGACTCCAAAGTGAGTGCTCTTGCTCTAGGGACAGAAGGGAAGACAGGAATTCCTGAGGACCCTTCCCCTGCCCAACCTGATGTGCAAATCAGTCAAGTCACTTCCCCTCTCTCGGCCTCAGTTTCCACCTCTGTAAGATGGGACTGTAACAGAACCACTCTCATAGAGCTCTGGTCAGGAAGAGAGAAAAGACCAAGGGACAGGAAGTGACTTATCTCCACCAACCCAAACACCACCCACTCACACACTGGATAAGGAAAATAAATTGGGAAGGTAAATCAGTGGCAAAAAAAAAAAAAAAAAAAAAAAAAAAAAANAAAAAGGAGGCTCCTTCCTTCTCCCTAGGCCTCAGTTTTCCCATTTGGCATGAGGGTTAATTGAGGTAAATGACAGGAGGCAAACAGGGGGCCATTTCAAGCACCCAGACACATTCTGTTTTACCCCTATGGTTGCCTTCCCCATCTCTACCTCCAACTTTTTTATGAAAAAATTCAAGCACACAAGAAGTTGAAGGCTGAGATGTCCATTGCTAATGCTTCTCCTCTCTCGCCACCTCTGTCTCCCACACGTAGGTCTATATCGTCTTCTGTGTTATTTGAGGGTAAGTTACTGCCCTCATAACCTTTTGCTTGTACCCCTTCAGCATGTGCACCCTGACAAGAGCAGCCTCCCCTGTAACCACACGACAATGATCCCAGCTAAGAGAAAGGCTACAATTCCATCTAATACACGATCTGTCTTCCAGTTACCCACTGTCTCCAAAATATCTTTTATGGCTGGATTTTTTGGTTTGAATCAGGATCTGGCCCAAATTCACTTATTCTATTTGCTTTTATGTCCTCTCCCCCCTCATTTTTTATTTTGAAAAAGTTTACATCTCCAGGGGGGGAACTGGCCAGAATGGCACATTGGATGTGGACATGGTCATTAACTGGATACATCGACTGTTCTGCTGTAGATCTTCTCTGACTCCCCACCAGCCATGTGAGCGGTAGCAGCAAACACACATAATGGTGCTTTATAATCAGTTGCCATCATGTAAACATAAGAACACCTCACTTTAGTATTTGATTTCCAGCTCCTGTTGAAAATCGGAACAGGGGGCGCCTGGGTGGCTCAGTTGGTCAAGCGTCCGACTTTGGCTCAGGTGATGGTCTCGCGGTTCTTAGGTTCAAGCCCCAAGTCTGGCTCTGTGCTGACAGCTCGGAGCTCGGAACCTGCTTCCGATTTTGTGTCTCCCTCTCTCTCTGCCCCTCCCCTGCTCATGCTCTGTCTCTCAAAAAAATAAATGGTAAAAAAAAAAAAAAAAAAAGAAAGAAAGAAAACTCAGGGCAGGTTTCCCACATGGGACAGAGCTGGAGTGAGCAGCAGCTGCTGCCCATGCTGCTCCCTTCTGTCTCGCACCCAGCCTGTCTCCCTCAATCATACAACCTGCGTAGGCCCTCCAGGGGCCTGTACTTCTGGCTGTACTTTTGGCTCGATCTCCTCTAGATGATCTCTGAGAGACTGGGTCTTCTCAGGAGGGAGCCATCCTTGCCATTGGGACGGTCTTGTCTGTCAGGCCCACCTGTGGCTTGTCCCCTGCTTGGGATATCAGACTCTGGACTCAGCCTCACCTAGGTTCAAATCCCAACGCACTAGCTACCACCGGGGATGCTCCGGACAATTCTCAGCCTCTCCAAAGTCCTGTCCCCTCATTTGTAGGATCCCTGCTTCCCAGGGTGAGTGTGAGGATTTGCTAGGATCACACACACTCAGCACAGCACTCAGCACAGCATCTGGCATAGAAGCAGCACTAGAGAGTCACTGTTGGTAGCAGACGTTTTTATGAGAAGACAATTGCAAAGGCAGGCGACAACATCTGTACAAACTTTCATCTTCAGGCAGCAAAAACTTGGAACCTAAACTGACCTAAAAACTGACCTAAATGCCCCACAACAGGGACTGGTTAATTACCGTATCCATAAGACGGCAGAAACAGCAGCTGAGACAAAGATGCTATATTTAGAAATGACCCAAATAGCCGTCAATAAAGGACTGTGTCTAAGAGAATGGTTAGGGTCTTGTCATCTGTTAATGACATCATGACACTCAGCAATGGAAAGTGACACAGCTGTAGAGTGAGGACACCCAGGATGTGCTGCTACAGCAGGGGCTCTGGGACACACTAGGAAGTGACACACCGCACTTCGTAGCTATATGCTGATTTGGGCATCAAAATGGGAAGAAAAAGAGGCACCTGGGTGGCTCAGTTGGGTACGCATCTGACTCCCGATCTCAGCTGAGGTCTTGATCTCAGGGTCATGAATTCGAGCCCCACATTGGACTCCACACTGGACATGGAGTCTACTGAAAAAAAAAAGGGGGGGGGGTAGAGAATATATCCTTGTATTTATTTAGGTTTCTGTGTGCAAATGTCTGAAAAAACTCATAGGAAACAAGAAAAAACTGCTTCCTTGTGTGTGGTGGGGAACTGAGAACATGGACGACATAGTCATGAGGTAGATTGTTCTTAGTTGCCCGTGTTTATTCTGCCTTAGTTTATGAAACATGTGAACTTATTACCTAGTCAAAAATTAACTTTACACATGTTCTTAAAGAGGGGTGCCAGGGTAGCTTAGTTAGTTCAGGTCATGGTCTCATGGTTCGCGAGTTCAAACCCCATGTTGGCCTGACACTATACACAGCATAGACAGCCTGCCAGGGATTCTCTCTCTCTGCCTCCACCCTCCCTCCCCCAATCATGCTTTTTCTCTTGCTCTCTCAAAAATAAATTTTAAAAGTTCTTAAAGAATGATGTGTAGTTTCCAAATATTAACAAAGGAAAATGCTCACGGTATATTGTCGAAAGCACAAAAAAGAGCCAGTATGAAATAGTGAATATGATTTGATTACATTTTTAAGATTTTTTTGGGGGGGGAGGAGAGCACAAGTTGGGGAGGGGCAGAGAGAGGACAGAGGATCTGAAGCAGGCTCTGTGCTGACAGCCCATATGGGGCTTGAGTTCATGAATCATGAAATCATGACCTGAGTCCCCCAGGTGCCCTGATTTGATTATATTTTTGTTGGCGTAATCATTCTGTGTACGGAGCTCCTTGAGAGTGGGAGTTGTCTGCCTTATTCATTGCTGTGTTCTCAGAATCCAGACACACAATAGTGGCTCCATAAACATCGAATGAGCAAGTGAATGAATGAACAGCTACAAGAGCACGATGTCTAGAAGGACGCGCAGCTGAACTGTGACCCGAGATGGACTCTGGAGGTAGGTTTATGAGGGACTTTTATTGTGTTGATATTTTTTTTGTTTCTTCTGAAATTTCTAAATGAGCACCCCTTGTGTATCCAATCGGGAAAGAACAGTAAAGGCATTAAAAAGAAAAGTGAAGGCTCTGTCCGGGGTCCTGGGGGTGCCGGGGTTCCCGATGAGGTCAGGGCGTGGGGGCTGACCAGGAAGAATGTTAGGCTGGTGACCAGGGCAGCCCCCCCACCCTGCCCACACTCATTCCACGCAGGCCTGCTGGAGCTGAGGTGCTGGGGGCAGGGGAAGGTGAGGCCCAGAGAGGGCCAGTGACTGGTCTGGGGTCTCACAGCAGACCCAGGATGGACAACTCAGACCTGTCAGGTCTCAGCCTCCAACATCGCAAAGTTTGGACACTCGGTGAGGTTATTCATACCCCTTAACTCTGTTTCACAGATGAGGAAAGGGAGGCCCAGGGGTACACAGCTAGAGGGCTAGAAGCACAGGTCTGGAGACAGACTGGCTCAAATTCTAAATCTGTCACTTTACTCTCCAGGGAGTGTCCTTCTCATGAGGCTTCAGTTCCCCTGGGCGGAGGGGGGTGGTGGTGACAACAGGCATGGCCACTGTTGTCACTGCTTGTTTGGACTGGTGCAAGGGTCCCCTGATTCTCTGCTTCCCTTCTCATGGTCCACCCCCCACGAAGGAGGCAGAGGGATCCCCTCACAACGGAGGTCATTACCCAGTCCCATGGAATGCTACAGAACCGTGGGAAAGAACAGACTGCTGGCATGCACAGCACCCTGGCCGCGTCACAAAGACACCGTGCTGACCCAAGGAGGCTGACACAGGTGGCCATGTGCTACATGATTCCATTTATAGCACATGACGGAAAAGGCAAAACTGTGGGGACGGAAAACAAATCAGAGGTGGGGTGGGGGGGTGGTTCATAGGGGTTCAGGCCACTCTGGGGAGTGATAAAACTTTTATAAGTTTTTTGTTTGGGATTGTAGCTATTTGAGGGTAAACATTTATCAAAACCATACACGTTGGGGTGCCTGGGTGGCTCAGCTGGTTAAGGTCCAACTTCAGCTCAGGTCACGATCTCACAGTTTGTGAGTTTGAGCCTCACATCAGGCGCTGTGCTGGCAGTGGGGAGCCTGTCTGGGATTCTCTCTCCCTTTCTCTCTCTGCCCCTCCCCCACTTGCTCACTCCCTCTCGCTCTCTCTCAAAATAAATAAATAAACTTAAAAAAAACCTGTACCCTGAAAAGAGTCATTTTTACTGTATGTAAATACTACCTGAATTTTTTTAATTAAAAAAAAAACCCACAAACAAAAACCTCAGCTATGGTCGGTGCATTGAGCTTCATTTCACTATTGAGTGTATTTACATGTACTGTATATTTGAAATTTTCCAATATTAAAAACAAAAACAAAAACAAAAGCCCTAAGATTGCATCTCTGATCTGCTCAAAACCTTCCCATATCTCTCTCCTGGCTCAGAGTAAAAACCAAAGGCTTCCCTGTGGCCAGCAAGGATCCTCAATCCTTTCCCCCAGGCACCTCAGCCTCACCCCTCTCCCCTGGCTCTCTCTGTCCCAGCCCCACTGGCCTCAGGGCCTTTGCAGTGGCTGTTGTCTCTACCTGGATTGTTTTTCCCCCTGCAACATCTCCTGACTCACTTTCTTATCTCCTTCAAATCCTTCCTTAAAAGACCTCAAGTCTTTTGGGTGTGTCCTGGCCACCTTGTCTGAAACTTCCTCCAGATGCATGGCCCCACATTCCTCCTGGCTGAATCTCTGGGGCATGTGTCCCCATGAGATGAAACAAGTATTTCTTTCTTTCTTTGCTTATTGTCTCTCCCTCTCCCAGAATGTAAGCTCCTGGAGGACAAGGAGTTTGGTCTGTTTTGTTGCATCCCCTTAGAATAGTTCCTGGCACACAGTAGGTATTCAATACATATTTGCTACATGAATTAATGATTGACTGAATAAATGATATCCTTATACACTGAACCTGGTCTCTATGTGGCCCCACCAGGTCCCAGTCATAGGGGCTTTAAGCACTCAGGGCTCGCCTACACCAAGACTATTGGGACCCAGCTTTGCTTTCTAGCTTCTGGGGTCACACATTCATTCAGCAACCATCCCCAAGGTCTTGTTTGTGGCCAGCATGCTCTGGGGTCAAAAGATAGAGCAAATCCGTTTAACTTGGTGTGTATTAATTACTCACTTTATCTTTTATTGATCTGCTGCCTTGCTTCACAAATGATTTCTGCATGTTTTAAAGACGCCAGCAAACTCCTACATTAAAAAGTAAGAGATAAAGAAAAGGATCAGGAAAAAAAAAAAAAAAAAAGGGAAGGGGAAGTGCACCTGAGTGGCTCAGTCAGCTGAGCAGCAACTTGATTTTGGCTCAGGTCATGATCTCATGGTTGGTGAGTTCGAGCACTGAGTTGGGCTCTGCACTCACAACACAGAGCTTCTTTCAGATCCTCTGTCTCCTTCTCTCCCCCCCTCCCTGACTCTACTCACTCTAAAAAAGAAACATTAAAAAAACAAAAACAGGGAGGATCTTGGGCTCTTCTGCTAGGCCTGGTGTGCACTGGGCTCTGCCAGGGACTTATTCAGAGAGGAATCTTCCCTGGACTGATGCTGGTTGGGAACCATCAGTGAGGGCTTCTTGGAGTAGGTGATATTTGAGTAATAGCAGAAGCAAAGGCCCAGATGGGAAACAGCATGGACTGTTCATGGAATTTCCAGAAGCAAGTTCTCTGGAGACAAAGCAGTCACCTGAGACATATAAAGGTCACATCTTGCTTGCTCAGGATTACAGCCAGCCCTGACTCAGCTGAGGTCAAGGCCCCCTCTGACCCCAGAATCCCTTTCTGTCTCCTTGTACATAATGACTCACTCCTCAGCCTTGTTTTTATTTCCAAACTCTATGACACAATGTACACTTGTTAAAAAAAAATCTGCTACAATATTCTCAATAAATATATCTGAATAAATAAACTGTAAAAAGAAAAAACTCCAATAAATCAAAAAGAAGAAAAATGAATGGGCAAAATGCTTAAACAGGCTCTTCACAAAACTGGATCTCCAAATGGCTAAAAGTCATTTGAAAAAGGCTCAACATCATCAGTCATCGGGCAAATGCAAATTAAAGCCACTTCACACTCATCAGAATGGCTACAGTTAAAAAGGTGGCAACACCAAATGGAACTCTCAACATTACTGTTAGCAGCATAAAATAGTACAGCCACTTTGGAGACAGGTCTGACAGTTTCTCATAATTTGGTCTCATAAAAGGCAATTTCTCTTACCTTCCATAAGACCCAGCATTCTTGGCAAACACCCAACAAGGGTGCTACAACACAGACACCGAGAGAGGTGGTCAAGAATGCGTTCAAGATGTATTCATAACAGTCAAAACCCAAAAGCAACCCCAATGGCAAATAAATAAATTATGGTATATGCACACAATGGATTACCATTCAGTGATGAAAAGATAACATGGATAACTCTCCTATATAATGTTGGACACTAAAAAGTGCATACTAGATGATTCTGTTTATGTGAAACTCTAGGAAGATCAAATTAGTCAATGATGCTAGAAATCAAGGACAGTCCTTACCTGAAAGGCTGGCCCACTGATTGGAAGAGGGTGAGGGAACCATAAGTGTTCTCTTCCGTGATTTGGGTAGTGGTCACGTGGTAGTGAACTTCGAGCTTACGCCTTAATTAACAAACTAGGAAAGGGTATACTGTAGTTCATGTGATTCATAAGCAGCAGTGGGTGGGAGAGAGCACAGCGTCAGGTGTGAACAAGATGCCGGGAGGGGGAAGGCTGGTCAAATCCCCTTTTGGAAAAAAAGTTTGCCACCACCGCCACCACTCCCACAGTCCTGTGAGCCCTCGAATAAGTCCCTACCCCTTTTCTGGCACTCAGTTTCCCCAACTGTGGAGTGGATCCAGGGATCTCCATGGCTTCTTACACTTATGCCTCATTTGGGGTGGGGTGGCATTTCAACCCTATCCCAAACAAGTCTTCTCAGGATTGCTCCTCCTCACCAGCCATACCTGTATACGGGTCAGACACGAAGCACCAATCCTCCCAAGGTCCCAGCCGTGTGTCCTCAAGGTCTTTCACTCCTTGGGCCTCTACTTACTCATCTGTAAAATGGAGTCAAGCATACCTATTTCTTAGGCTTGTGATGAGAATTTTCACTGAGCGCAATGTGTCCTTACTGAGCGCTCCCTGTAGCTTACCAGGGCTTTGCTATGCACACGCTGTGCACACCGCAAGTGCTTAATAAATGGTGCCTTCGAGAGAATGATTAGAACTCCCTATAGGTTGTTACATCTTTTTGAGAAGAGGTCCGTGGGGGACAGGAGGGGCAAAGTTGCTTGCGGGTCAAACGCAAGAGGGAAAAGTGGTCCTGGGGGCGAATGCGGCGCGCGTTGTTTTGTTTGCGGCGCGGCGGCGAGTGGAACGCGGCCAGAGAGGCGCACGGCCCCTTTAAGAGTCGAATGGAATGTATCAAAACAAAAAGGTCGCGCGCCCACTGGCTGCGCGCCGCACGTGACCTCACAGCTGATTTCCTGGCCCCCCTCCTTTTTTTTTTTTTTTTTTTTTTTTTT
>NW_027533258.1:243104-262561 GCF_008692635.1 Crocuta crocuta
CGCTCGGGTGCAGCTCCGCCCGGCGCTCCGGGATCAGGCCCCGGGCTGCGCTCGCGGGCTTGGTGGGGGCGCGGCCGACTCGCGGGCTGGGGAGGAGAGGGCTGCCGGGGAGAGGCCCGCCCACGCGGAGCGCCCCGGGCCGGCGGGCAGGGAACCCCCGGGAAAGGCAGGTAGAACTAGGGCCGGCTCGTGGGTTGCGAGGCCAGCACCCTGCTTCAGCTACAGGGGACTCTCACCTGCTTGAACATGGCTGTTTTCCGGTGTTGGGCGCCTCTTGAGGGCTGCCGTCGGTGGTCCTGGAGGGTGGGTCAATGGTGACCTCTCCCCTTTCCCTGGGTGCTAAATGACTTCTTGCCGCCCCCAGGAACTTTAGCTTTTCCGCACCGACAGAGTTGGGAGAATCTTCTGGGCAGACCTGGGGCGGAGGAAGAGAGAAGTGTCTGCCCCAGTGGGGACGATGGAGGGGAAGGTGTCACTGTCAGCCCCATTGGCTCTCCGACTTTGGCCAAGTTGCTCCATCTATGTGCCCCAGTTTCTCTATCTTTGCAATGGGAATAACACCAGTGCACTCATCTCGGTGGTTGTAGGGACGAAATAAGTTAATGAGAGTGAAGACTTAGAAAAGCGCCGGCAGCATACAGCAAATGCTGATCACCATGGACTGATTGATGGTCGTTTTTAAAATCAGAAGGTAAAGTTGAGTCTTCATTTCCTGTAAAGAAAGTGGCCACCACTTACTAACCCATACTCCCTCCCCGCTAAGAGGTCTGAGGGACTGAAAAGAGAATTATAAAATTCAGGACCAAGAACTCCCTGTGCACCGCCTCTCTGCATTAATAACTTTTTCTTCCCTCCCAGCTGGGCCCCCTGAGGCAGGGTCCAAGCCGGAAGGGCCCTTAGAAGCCATCGTGCCCATTTCTGAGAAAGGAAGGTCGAGTCTCAGAAAAGGGAAAGGTTAGCCTGAGGTCAGGCAGTAACTTTTTCTTCCCTCCCAGCTGGGCCCCCTGAGGCAGGGTCCAAGCCGGAAGGGCCCTTAGAAGCCATCGTGCCCATTTCTGAGAAAGGAAGGTCGAGTCTCAGAAAAGGGAAAGGTTAGCCTGAGGTCAGGCAGTAAGTTAGGGCAGAGCTGGGATAGGATCCTACCTGGTCTGACTCCTGGAATGGGCTTGTCTGGCCTGCACTGGGAACAGTCAGGAGGGGCTGGGGGCGGGACCTGGACGATTCTCAGGCCCTGTTACAATATCCCAGTGGTATGGGCACTGTTTCCTCCACATTACAGATGAGTAAACTAAGGTTTGAACCACAGGGAGAGGGACTTGCCCTGCATTACAAAGTGCCAGAGCTCCAACTTGGGCCCACCTGACCCTACACAGGGTTCTTTCCATGTGATCCCACCGCCACGGTGCTCGCTGTGGCCTGGCTGGCCATGACACTCAGGGCTGGCCATTCTTGTGTGGAGGGTCCTTGCAGTTTTTCAGATCCTCTTTCCTGAGTTTCCAGAGAGGCCTCTGGTTCCCTTGGGGGCTTAAGGGGCTCCTCTATATGTTCACAGAGACAGAAGAGAAAGGGAATGCTTGGGGTTTTCCTTTTTTTTTTTTTTTTTTCAAATCAGTACAGCCGAAGGACACCCCTCTAGAAACGGCTGTGGTCAAGGCTGGATGGGCCTGGCTTTATTTCTAAACTTGCCTCCTTCCCTTCCCCAGATTGGTCAACTATAAAATGGCCCCGGGGCTCCCCAGGGTGGAGTGGGAGGCAGGCAGCTTCTCTCCAGCCTGCAAGGTGGAGTCTGGGTGTGTATTTGGGGAGGGGGGTGGAGATCATCTGTATCCGGGCCCAGTCCTGCCTGTCATGGTCTCTGAGCTGCAGAGCAAGCCCTGGAGACTGGCTCATTGTGCCCATGGAGAGAAGGGAATGCTTAGGCGGAGAGCCAGAGCAGCCCCAGAGCTCCTAGTGCAGGCGCTGGGACCACCCCCCTGGCAGAGCTGTGCTGATAAGCTTCCAGCAAGCTCTGGTTCTGGGTGAGGGAAGAGTTGGAGCAGCTGCCTTCAAGTCCTTGTGTTCCACGGAGGCTCTGGACATGTGAGGAGTGGGGGCAGGGGGCGCTGCTCTTCCCGTTTTGCAAATGAGGATACTGAGATACAGGAAAGTGACCGACTTGCTCAAGGTCTTGTACCTTGGAGGGGAATAGTTGGGATTCATTCCATAAGTCCTTATTGAGCACCTACTGTGTGCTGAGCATCATTCTAGGTGCTGAGTACTCGTGGGGTTGACAGTCTGGAGGGGTAGTGGACCATAAATAAAACTTAAAGCATCCTAGAAAACAAGGGCCTAGTAAGAAATAAAGCAGGGCAGCAGGAAGGCATGTTGGGAAGGGCTGCTGTTTAGAATCAGGTGTCCGCAAGGGCCACTCTGGGAAGGTGCCCTTTAAGTAAAGACAGAAAGGAGGCAGGGAAGGGGGTTCCAAGTGGAAGAAGTAGCAAGAGCAGAGGCCCCACATTGCCTGGTGTGTATCCAGAGAAATGGGGGGGGGGAGTAATGGAGAGATGAGGATTGGGGGATCACAGCAGGTAAGATTGAGAGGTCATGAGGGGCAGGTGGTACCGGGACCACAGAAGCCACCGAGGACTTGGCTTTGACTCTGAGTGAGGTGCGCGCCTGGGAAGGTCCTGGGCTCCTTCCAGCAGCTCCCAGGGGCAGGACAGGAGCAGGGTGGTGGCTACTGCGCTAGTCTGGACATCGTGAGTGGGGCTGGGGAGGAATGGCCTGGTCCCGGACGGATGTAAAAGGACCCGTGGGTAGAGCATGAGATGATGCTGGAGGTCAGGCTTGTCCCCCACGTGCAAGTTCTGAAACACCAGCTTGTGCATCACCATTTCCTAGATGGGAAGACCAGGGCACACAGCCAGTAGGCATCGATGCCAGAATTGAGCCCCCATCCCTGGCAGGTCCCTTCCTTGACTTTCCCTCTCCCCTCCCAGCTGGGACCGAGTTTCCCACATGCTGCAGGTAGGAGGGTCATCTGGGGGTCCTAGAATCCTGGTGCTTTCCACATGCTTCCTGACCCCCATTTTGTAGATGGGAAAACTGAGTCCCCAGAGAGCTAGTAGGTACCTCTGACCTCCCTCAGCACCCCCAAAGGCAACAGGGCTGAAAGGAAAGCAATTAATCTCGTGGCAATCAGATCTCCAACCTGGATGTGAGCCCCCTACACGACCCCACGTTGCCACCCCACAGCATCCCGTGATGCCCGCGAGAGCAGTGTTCCTGAGCAGGGCGGGCGGGAGAGGATGCCTGTTTTGGTGAGAGGACTAACCCAGTGTGTGGACGGACTTGCCTGGGGAGCCCCCAGGCTCTGGCCTTATGTGCTCCTGGCTGTGCTGGCTTCAGCCCCTCGCACTTCTCCAGGTCACAGCCCTGATGTCCAACGCGCCTCACGCCACAGATATGTAGCCCCTCCCCCAGCCAACCTCTGTGTGTGCAGATGCTCAGAAAAGCCAGACAGGTGCTTCTTGGACCTGAGCCCCCCCCCCCCGCCCCCCCAGCTCCAGCACCCACTTGTCTTAGGCTCTCAGAGAGAGCAGAGGGCCTGGGTTCCGGCTTTGCCTCTGCTTCGGTTTCCTGGTCTATACAATGGGTGTTTGGATTCTCCGGCCCCCAACTCAGGGCCGGTTCGGGCAGAGCAGGGATGGTGGCTCTCCCAAAAGATCCCACATCTCCAACCCTGAATCCCGGATCCTCCTCCCTCCCTGCCAAGGAAGACGGTTTCTCAGTGACTGCCTCCTCTGATCACTTCCCTGGGACCCCAGTCCTCAGTGGGGCCGGGTGGAGGGTGCTGGAGTGGAGACACCCAGGGCAGGGCCCCATTAGCCGAACAGCTGTAACTCTCCTTGAAACTAGTTACAGTTTGTGATCTCGATGTGCTTCTGTGGTCCAGGAGGGCGGGTACCGACTGTCCCAAGCGGGAGAGGGAAGGTCTTGGACACAGAGGTGTCAGAACTGGCCTGAGGTCACCTGGCAGAGCTGGGACTGGAACTCAGGGCCCCACCCTGCCCGGGGCTTGTTCCTGTGGCCCCCACTGGGGAGCACTGACCCCCTTTCTAGTGTGGCTTGAAGTTCTTGACAGCTTCTGGGACCTGGCCCAGAGAAGGGTCTAGGGTCCGAGCAAGTGACAAGAACAGTTCAACAAAGGCTGGGGGGTCCAAGCTGGGTGTGTGTGAGGAGCCGCAAGGCCAGTGTGGCTGGACCAGGGCCCTCCCCCCCCACCCGCCAGAGGAGAGATGGGCTCCAGTGGGCGGAGGCAGGGAAGCCAGCGAGGCAGCCGGAAGGGGGTGCCTGTGGACATGTGAGCGCTGGCCAGATTCCAGGCACATTTTGAAGGTTATGTCCATGGATCTGCTGAAGGATCAGATCAGAGTTCGAGAGCAAGGCAGGGCACAGAGGACTCTGAGGATCTTGGCCTGAGCCGCAGGAAGGTGGCCGTTTTCTGGGGCTCTCAGGTGTCCGGTGTGGGTGGTTGGGACCAGGTGACCTTTGCTGCCCCTCTAAGGTTGAGGTGCCAGGCCAGGGGCCAGGAGCCCCAAGACTGTCCACGAGGGATCTCTGGTTCCTCCGCAGCCTAGAGTGCTGTGTCTGGCCAGTGGGTGAGTTCAGTACAGAGCTTTTTCCCTCACACGCAGCCCACCCACGTTGGTGACCCCAGATGCCTTTTTGTACCTCTTTCTGGTAGAAAACTCTCATAAGTGAACTCAGCCCCACGTGCTGCCAGGCTGTGTTTCTGCCTCTTGGAGCCTCGGTCTCCCCATCTGTAAATGGGGCTCTAAGAATCTTACATTTTGTAAGACTGGTGAGGATTAGTGTCTGGAGAGAGCTGAGCACAGGGCTGCCCGTGGCAGGGCCCCACAGACGTGAGCTGCCTTTCATCTCCCGGAAGGCTGGCCTGGGAAAGCCAGGACCCCGAAGCGCCTTCCTTCTGCTCTCCCTCCTTCATACAGGTTCACCCTCACCCGCAGCCACTGGTCTGAGAATATTCCAACTCAGGGCCTTTGCACATGCTGTTCTTACCACCTGGACAGCTCAGCCCACGCATCTCCTTTTGGATGGTTTGCCTCCTCCAGGGGTTTGCTCAAAAGAGGGCTCCCTATACACTCTGTTGAAAATGGTAGGCCTTCTTCCCTCTTTGCTGTGTTCCAACCTCTCACCTCAAGTCGTCTCTTATAGTGTTTGTTTATCTGTCTTCCTCCACAAAGGCAGGGTCAGTCCACTTTCTTCACTGCTGCATGCATAGCATTCAAAACCCTGCCTGACACAGAGTAGGCCCTCCATGAGGTTGGGGCTAATTAAATGGCCAGGCAGGCAGACAGCTCTTCCAGTGACTGGTGACCAGCTCGGGCCCCAGATAGCCTCCTGGCCTCTGCTCTCCTGTACAGGGTGTGTGGGAGTAACTCCGACCGAGTCCTGCACTCCACAGCTGGGGCAGGTGGAGGCCACGGCTGGCCCTCGGCCTCGGCTCAGCCGGCAGAGCCGCTGCTGGGACTCAGGGAGATGTTGGGGGTCTGGAGGTGTGGGGAGGAGGCAGGACGGGGGCCACCGTCACCGGGGCTGAGAAGGGGAAAGGGCATTCCAGGCAGAAGGAACTGCTGAGGCAGAGGCCCTGAGGCAGGAGGTAGGAGGCATGTTGAGGTTGAGGTGGGGCAGGAAGAGAACGGGGCGGAGCCTCCGAGGCCTGGGTGGCAGTTTCACCAGGCACTGTGGTACTTGGGTCTCAAGCTTAGTTTCCCCATCCGGAAATGGGAAGATGAATCGTAGCCTCCCTCCTGAAAGCCTCCCCATGGGATCCGACCCTGCTGCGGTGTCCGACTTGCTGCGAGATCCTGGTCTGGTCGTTTCTATCTCTTGGCCCATCAGCCCTCCACACCCGCCATAGACCGGGAGCCCAGACAGCACTTAGGCACGGATTCTCTCGGATGCTGTAAAGTTAAAGCATATGAAAGACGATTCACTTTTAAAAATTAAAAAGATAGGGGCATCTGGGTGGCTCAGTGGGTTGAGCGTCCGAAAGCCCCACATTGGGCTCTCTGCTATCAACACAGAGCCGGCTTTGAATCTTCTGTCTCCTCCCCTCACTGCCCTTCCCCTGCTTATGCTCTCTCCCTCTCAAAAATAAAATTTTAAAAACATTTTAAGAATTAGAGAAAGACACTTGGCACTGACATATTTTCTTTTAGGGCCAGTGAATTGTGTTTTCTGACCTCTGGGCCTTTACATTGACTGCACCCTCTGCCTGTCCCTCCCTCAAGCACCCCCTCAACTCAGAGGTTTTCTTGGAGGGATCTCCCCAGACTGCCCCCCCAGCTAAATGGCCCCATCTCGCCCCCAACCCACTTTACCTTTTCCTTCGCACACTTTAAACTGCCTGAAATTATAAACCGTGGAGTTCTCCCCAACTCCTCTTTCTCTCAGTTACCACATCCGGGTCATCCGCACATTCTGCCGGCTATGCCTGCAAAACACCATCAGAGTGTGATCCCTTCTTGCACCCCCTGCCGCCACCGGGTCTGCGTCCCCCTCATCACTCACCTGGACCAGTGCGGCAGCCACCTCAGCCCACCTCAGCCCTCTCCCTGCTCCTGCCCCGGGTCTGTTCTCCAGGCCACCAGGTGGATTCCATGAAGTCACGAGTCACCACCTGCCCCTCCTATGGCTCACAGCGATTTAAGAGGCTGTGCGGACCCGGTCCTGTCTCCTCCCTATCCTCACCTTCCCCCGCTTTGCCTACATTGCTCCAGCCGCCCCAGCCTCCTCACTGTCTCTCAGACACACCAGACCCACTCCTGCCTCGCCTTTGCGCCGGCTGTTCCCTCTGCTGAAACACTGTTCCCCCAGACGTCCCACGACTGACTCGCTCTGCTCCTTCCTGTCCCTACTGAGCACTCCCTCTGCCCTACCCCCTGCCACGTGACACATTAACTTGCTTTGCTTGTTTATTCTCTGTCTCCCCTTCCAGTCGGTTCCAAAGGGGCAGAGCCGTTTGTCTGGCTTGCGTGTGGGTGAGTCCCAGTATCAGAAAAAAGGCCTGGGGCTCAGTGAACACGTGCTGAGTGGAGCGGATGGACACGTGGTTGAGCGCAGTGGGACTGATAGGACGGCTCGGGGGGTGGGAGGGTGCGTGGCTAGGGCGGCTGCATAGGTCGGTGGACGGTGGTGTGCTGAGACTGCTTATAACAGCACAGGCTCCCGTGGGGCTTGCTGTGCTCTAGGCGCTCCTCGAAGCATGTTGTAGAAACGGCCTCATTTAGTCTCCCACATACGAGGAGTGCTTTCTTATATCCCCACTTCATGGATGAGGAAACTGAGGCACAGAGAGGTTATTCAGCATCCAGCTCCAGCAGCACGGCTCCACACGCCCGTCCCTCCACCGCTTGCCTGAATCAGGCCCCAAGAGTCCCCACAGCCTCACTGTTCACCACCCTCCCTCCGCAGGATGTCACGACCGGGCCGTCCTGCTCTATGAGTACGTGGGCAAGCGGATCGTGGACCTGCAGCACACCGAGGTCCCCGACGCCTACCGCGGGCGTGGCATTGCCAAGCACCTCGCCAAGGTAGGGTGGGCGGAGGGTGAAGGGTGGGGCGAGGGTGCCACCCCTGGGCTCGGCTAACCCATGGCCTCCAGGAGCTGATCTGGGCCTGTGTCTTGGCCAGAGTACAGACGGGTGCCCCCTTCCCGCCAGCAGGTTACAGTTGGGAGTATGCAAGGGTCAGGCAGCACGGGTTGCCCTCCCCTCCCCAAGCTCCTCTGGCGGGGGTGTGCGTGCAGTTCGGGGGTGCATGCAGAGTTCCTTAGGGCTAAACCTCCTGGCCACTGATGCCTGCCGTCTGTCAGGAGCGTGCCAGCCGGGGCCCCCGCACCCACCATGTAATCCATAGGTGCTCAGTAAATGCTTAATGAACGAGTGGACTAATGAACGTTCAAGTACATTGGCTTGTGCCCCAACCCCCGACCCCAGACCCGACATGCCAACAAAGCCCCTCAAACCCCAGGCCAGCCTGAGAGCACGTTCGGGTCCCATGTGGGGAATCGCAGCCTGGAACAGAATGGCCTTCCGTTCGTTCTCCTGAGGGCGGCTCTGGGCCCACGTTGCCTCTGCCTGCTCTTCCCACCTCCACCCCACCCGAGCCTAGTTGCTGACCAGGGCCCGCAGCTGGTGCCTGAGTCTTTCAGACACAGCTGTCTACTTCCTTTAAGTGGGACAAGCTGCGAGCCGGTGGCAGGGGCGGGGGTGTCGGGAGAGCTGCCCCCTGTTACCAAGGAGGAAACTCCGGGAGCTACTGACTGGGGTAGAGGGGAGGTGGGCCGTGAAGCAGGATGCACCCCTCCCTTGTGGCCTTGGCTGGCCATGGGACCTGCTGGCGGCTCCGTCAGAGACTCCCCCGAGCTGTGCCTGCCGAGGGCACCAAGGTGTTTGCCGTATGGCCTCTGACTTGTACCTTCTTGGGCCTTCAGTTTCTTTTTCTGTGAAATGGGAGCAAAGACTGGAATCTTGTCTCTCGAGGGTGTCAGGTAGTGAGTACTGAGATGGGCTGTGGACAGTGAGATGCCCCAAGGCCTGCTTGGGCGTGTGGGGCGGAGGGTTACGTTGGCCACACAGGCACGGGGTGCCTGGCGGGCGCTCAGTACATGCTGTCCCCCCTCATCAGACCAGCCAGCCCCACCCGGGCTGTCCTCCACTTTGTTTCAGCAAACGTTTATTAATCCCCAGCTGTGTGCAGCATCCTGCCAGGGGCCAGAGGCAGGGGATGCACCAGACATGTGCTCGCCCTCCGTCTCGTGGGTTCATTGCTGCAAACAACCATAGCCACAGGTGAAGGCCACACACTGGCACGCTCATCGCCTCCCCCACTGTTGGCTTTGGGAGCCCTGTAAACTAGGCACGACCTCTGCTGGGTGCAGGGAGCCCTGGGGCGCCCCGACCCAGCCTGACAGTGAGGTTCAAGAAGGATGCATCAAATGAGTGGCCACGTGGAGATGAGGGGAAAGGCGCTATAGGCGGCAGGTGCCTTGGGAGCACAGAGGCCCTGAGCTCGGATGGGCATGTGCGTTGGGTGGCAGGCGTCGTGGTGGCAGGACAGAGGGTGGGGGGGACAGGTACGGCAGGCCGCGGTGCGGCTCAGTGTCTGCCTGATGCTGTTCATAAGCACAGAGCTGTGTCCTCCCGGGGTGGTTTTGAGCACGGCCTCTGGATCCAGTCCTGGCCTGTTCATTGTGGTGCTGTGTGGCCTTGGGCAATTTCCCAAAGCGTTCTGCCTCAGTTTCCCCACCTGGAAGAGGAGGGATGTGGCAACACCTCCCCACTTCCGTGGCAGACCAGGTAGAGCCTCAGCCAGGGCAGCCAGCTCCCGCCCCGGGGGTGGGGGGCAAGGGGCCCAAGAAGCGTGGGGTGTGGGCTCCAGGCACTGACCACCTTTCTCTCTGTCCCGGCTGCCAGGCTGCTCTGGACTTCGTGGTGGAGGAGGACCTGAGGGCCCATCTCACGTGCTGGTACATCCAGAAGTATGTCAAGGAGAACCCCCTGCCGCAGTACCTGGAGCGCCTGCAGCCATAACCCCGGCCCCGCAGGGCGGGAGCCCTCCGTGCCAGACCTCTCCCCGCGGCCTTCGCCCTGGCCCTCCACGTGCTCTCAGGAAACCCGGCCCCCGCGGGGGACAGACTCAGAGTTATTTTTGTAAGGACACTCAGCTGTGGCCCGTGGAGGCTGCTGGCCGGGGATGGGCAGTGGTCCAGCCACCCCGGTAGAGGGGTGGCCAGGTCGCCAAGGGCCCGGCCACTCCCCCTCCACAGACGCTGGCTGGCTTCTCAGAAGGCCTCCGCAGCCGTTTGCGGGCGGGCCTCCTGCCAGGACCGGAGTGCGCTCAGGGGTGTCCCCGTGGCCAGTCTGGGGCCCACCTGCTGTTCCCAGCTCTGTGATTGGCAGCAGGGCCAGTGTGGGGCCCCCTCTGCCACCACCTAGGTCTGTGTCCTTTCTGCAGATGAGGAGGGTGTCCCCTGAGTGGAGAGGAGCAATAAGAAACCTCGTGTGCCAACTTCCCGGGGGCGTAGCACCCAGCCACGGCTGCCACCAGCACCGCCCCTCCTCTTCCTCGAGCTCATGTGCCCTGGCTCTGGGGGGGCAGGCCAAGGCGAAGGGCGAGCCTCCCTCATGTGCAAAGCCCTGAATGGGTGCACACGTGAGCACACATGCACACACACACACGCACGCACGCACACACGCATACGTGC
The DNA here is from genome assembly GCF_008692635.1 of Crocuta crocuta. Lineage (NCBI taxonomy): Eukaryota > Metazoa > Chordata > Mammalia > Carnivora > Hyaenidae > Crocuta > Crocuta crocuta. The sequence continues at coordinate 253,378 of NW_027533258.1, forward strand.
GCACACACAGGACACTGTGCAGGGCTGTACATCAGCGGAGGGAGCGCTGGGTGTTCTCTCCGTCGTACCCGTTCCCTTCACTCCTTGCCCCCTGGTCTGTCAGCTCTGCAGGAAATCGACACCCCCTCACCCTCCTCTGCTCCCCACAACCTCCCCGGCCCTGTGGCTGCCCTCCCCGTTTGGCCCGTCTGCCTGAAGCCAGCTCCAAGTGTGGCCTGAGCACCCAGCACTGGGAAGCCCCCCTTCACCGGCCTCTTGGCCACCTGTCTCTTTCTCAGAGACGACTCTTATTGAAGCTCGAGTAGGAGGGAGGCAAACTGTCCTCCAGAAACCGTCCTCACCACCCAGTGGGAAGAGACATTGCTGTGGAGGGATTTCCTTCGTGGCAGCTGGATATCAGAGCATCTTTTCTCTTTCGTGGCAAGCTGGTGGCCGGGCACATTCTGTGGCCTGGCTGGAATTCCAGGGTCCCTCCCAGACCAACTTCGCTGGCCTGGGAGGTGCACACCAGCACCCTTTGTTCTGCTGGCCTTGTGAGCTGGGTAGGGCTCTGGGTCCTGATCTGTGCCCTACTTCCCACAACGTCAAATCCATGCTGCTCCTCTGTGGGGCTGAGGGGAGACCCTGGGGTCAGAGTCCCTTTGGGGCTGAGATGTCAGTTAACAGCACATCTGGAGGGGTATTCTGTCCCCCCTAGGCCTCTGGCTGGGGGTGGGCTTGGGGAGGTGTGTGTGCTGGGGGTACCAGTTGCCACGGTGACCCCTCCCTTTTCTCTGGCTTACCATGGCATCCATTGGCCTGTGGTCACCTTTTCCACTCACCTCTTCGCTTCCAGTCTGCACCAAGCTCACCACCATCACTACGGCCACTCAGGGGCCCAGCTCAGACATTGCACAGACACCTTCGTACCCAGCGGCAGGAACATCTAGATCAGCAGGCGCACAGAGGCCTGACAGCCTGCCCACTGGGGGTCCCTGAGCCCCAGAGAGGCACTGTCGTTAGCATCCCCCACCCACTCCACACGCCAGCCCCCAGCCCCGCCCTGGCCTCCAAGAATTCCCTGAGTGCTGAGGACAGCCCTCACTTTCCCACCATGCTCCTTAGCTCTGTTTGCCAAGGGCTATCGTGAGGACCCAGAGAAGCCCCCTGGCCTCTGCTGTGCTGGGGGGGGGGGTCCCTGGGGAGGAAGAACTGTGGCAGGAAGCAGGCCCGGCTGCCGGTTCCCCTCCAAGGCTCTGGGTATCATCCCTGGTGCAGTTTGAGGAAGGAGCAGGTCGTAGGATCTGGGCCTTCTCCCTCTGACTCCTGCAGCCGTGGGGTTAGGGGTCCCCTCCCACTCCCTACCCGCACGTGCTTTCTCAAGGTCAAGCACAGACTCAGTCATAAAATCTCCTCCCCAGTAGCTTCAGCAAGCTGCTGCCACCTCCCTCGATGGCCTGCAGGGTGATGTGAGTACCAGGAGGGCACCTGGCTCCCCGGGGCCTCCCGGCCCATCCATGGGAGGGTGCCCTGCAGCAGTGACAGAGCCCAGGGCAAGCAGGGCATACAGGAGCAGAGAGCCGGGTGGCATCAAGAGAGAGCAGCCCTGTTCCAGTCCCCAGTGTGTCCCAGCCCGAACCTGTGTTCCTACAGCAGGTGACATGCCACACTGGCCAGCACACACACGAAACACTTAGTACTTGAACCAGGAGAAATACAGGGTCTCGGGGGCCTTGTACAGCCCCAGGCCCAGGAACAGCTTGTCCCCACTTCCCGCAGGAGCGACCCGGAGCCTCTTCAACTCTGGCTGCCTTAAAGTACCATTGCCCCCATGCAGGGGTGCAGCTGCAGGGCCAGCCCGGCTCTCAGTCTTCAGCAGAGCCTCAAAGCTGCAACAGCCTGCTCTCTGAGGCTGGGACCCTGGTCTGAAGCAGATGCGGGCCCNCCGCAGAGTTCTGGGAGCCCTTGTCAGGAGGCAGGTCACATGGGCCAGTTCCTGCACCACCCTGCAGGGGCCGGGGAAGCTCGGGGATCCCACCTGGGTCCCCCTTCCAGCAGATTGTCCCCAAAGGCTCTGCGCTCTCCTGCCGCGTCTCACTTTGTGGGTTTTTCTTGCCCGGTGAAAATAGGGGGTAACTCATGTGCCTTTCTGACTCAGGACCTGTTCCAGGTGGTGTCTGGGCCAAGGCTGGTCTCCAGACGAACTCCCTTTTGTTATTTTTCGAACTCCTGAACAGATTGCATGGCATTCATTTCAATAAACGGTGTGACGTGGCGTGTGGGCCCCGACTGCAGATGCAGCACAGCGGTGCTCACAGGTGGGGGGGGTGCAGCTCTCCACCATCTTGCACCTTCCCCGTGGCAATCTGATTGTTGGCCGCTTTCTACTGGTGGGGAAACAGGTTCGGGGGCCATGGGGTGGGAGGAAGGAAGGAAGGGAGAAGGCAGGCTTGGCAGGTGCTCTCCATTCTGTCCCTGGTCCCTGGTGTTCAGCCACAGCAAAGCCCCGTTTTCGGGTGGGGAACACAAGGCTGTGACAGGCACCCAGGCTTGGCCAAGGCCTTCTGGCAAGACAGCGGTAGCGTCAGGATCTGGGGGCTTTGTCATCTTTTTTCATGCGGCAGCTCCCAGCTCCTGAGGCCACAGCCGTGCTCTCAGCAAGGCCAGTGGGGCAGCTGGACGGGGGTTACCAGGAAGAGACCCTGAGTTGCTGTCCTGTTGCACCAGCTACTGGCCTTAGGGACGGCCCCCTCCCCGCTAAGAGCCTTGTCCTGAGGAAGTCCTGGTCCAGTGCCGTGGGTCCATGGTGTAAGCCATGCATAGTGCTCGAGGGCTGTGTGGCCATGTTATGTGTATGTCCCACTCTCAACCCACGACCCCGTGGCCTGGGGAGGGCGGGACCACAGTCACCAGGCCCTTCAAAGTCTCGTCACAGCCATGCCGTGAGATCCCAGTTCTTAGGCCTGTTTTACAGATGAGGAAACTGAGGCTTAGAGGGGGGGAATCACTAGGCTGCGGCCCACATAGCTAGAGAGCAGGGGGGACCAGGATCCACACTTAGTTCCCATCCTCCTCCTAAGATGCTGCTGTTTGTGTGTTGTGAGCTTGTTCTTTAGGTGACAAATGGTATCCAAGGCCAGTATGCAGATAACTCTTATGGCGGCTTCTCTGCTCATTTGGAAGGATGAGGTGGGTTCCATCTCGAGGTACAAGGTGCATCGCTAATCAGGGGGGCCCAGTGGGCGTGAGAAGACACCACATGCAGCTAGGGCATGACGGGAAATATGAGGGAGCGTCCAAGCGTTCGATCATGTTGTCCTTTCCACAGTTCAGGATTCTTGAATTTGCTTGAGTCCACCCGCATGTCCCCTGTGCCATTCTCGGGACCGGCTCCTTCCAAGTCAGCGCCCTTAAGTGCACATCGGAGTCTGGCGTGGCTGTGAACGCGACTTGCACCCTGCAAGACCCAGTCCCGGGTTCTGTTTGCAGTCGTATCTGGCCAACAGCTACGGGACATTAAGAGGGGCTTTTCTGGCCCCAGGGATGCTCTGCGGTTTTGTGCCCGCGCCTTGAGCCGAGCCCACATTTCCCGCTGACTTCCGTGTAGCCCCGGCTGGCTGCCAGCCCGCACCAGATCATGCAGGGACTGGGGACAGCAGCTGGTGGGGCTCCAGGCTGTGCCTTCTGGAGGTGCCTCAACCCCTTACCTGAAATGTGTGACACGTGTGCTGCGAGCTTCCAGAGCCCACTTCTCCCGCCCCCGGGGCAGCAAAGTCACACATGTGCTGTTGCGACGCCGGGGCTTGTGATCAAGCTTGGTCCCCGTGTTAGTGGACCGATCCTTGGAGGCCATCGGCCCTCCCAAGAACAGCAGTCAGTGGAGAGTCAGGAAAACGGAAACTGCTCCAGGTGCTTCAACCAGAGGGGATTTTGTGCAGGGACTGGTTACCAAACCCTGAGAAGGAGGAGAGGAGCAAGCCAGAAGATGACTGAGGGACCCAAAGAGCAGTAAGGGCGGGAACCTACCTGGTGTGAGCCATGAGCATACGTGCCCGCAGGTCCCTGCTGCCACCGCTGCTAAAACACCCCCCAAATCCAGAAACTCTGCCTTCTAGTGCAGCTCACAGCAGGGAGGGAGAACCCAGCTTGTAATACATCTGTCTCTGAAGCATTGCTGTCTGTTATACTAATAACACATTGACTCACACACAGGTCCAGTCTGGTCAGGCATTTAGATTTGTTGCTGAGGTTTATGGGTAGTCATCAAAGGGATATAAGGGAAGTGCCATGTTCATTTTTATTTTATTTATTTTAGAGAGAGAGAGAGAGAGCAAGTAGGGGAGGGGCAGAGAGAGGAGGAGACACAGAATCCGAAGCAGGCTCCAGGTTCTGAGCTGTCAGCACAGAGCCCGACACGGGGCTTGAACTCACGAACCACGAGATCATGACCTGAGCCGAAGTCAGGCGCTTAACCGACCAAGCCCCCCAGGCGCCCCCACTGTGTTCATATGCAGTGTGGACGAGGAGTTAAGGTGAAGGCTGTGGGCAGCAAGGCAGCCTAGGAGGGCAGGGCAGACCCTAGGCCACAACGGGAGCAGGCAGACTGAGAAGTGAGTGGCTTTGGGATGTTTGAGTAACAGGTCCCAGAATCCCACAGCCAACAAGTGACAGGGTCAGGATTCAAACTGGGATCTGTCTGGGTCGAAGAGGGCCCTGTGTGTGTGTGCGTGTGTGTGTGTGTGAGTGTGTGTGTGTACACATGGCCCCCAGATGCCATCCCCACTGCAGCCAGCCTAGGCCAGGACCCAACATCCCTCACCAGACCTTCTGGTTTCCCGGCCACTCTTTGGCCCCCTGTGGGCTGCTCTCCACACAGTAGCCCGCAAGCTCTTTCTAAAACCTCAGTCAGATCACTTCTCTGTCCTGCTCCAAACAGTCCAGTGCCCTCTCGCTGCACTAAGGGTACCATCTGAGGGAACCGAAGGCGGCCCCTGCTCAGCCGTGTCCCTCAAGTTCCTCACAGCTAAGCTGCACTGACCTCGTGTCTATTCTTCAGATCCTTCGAGCTTGCTCCTGCCTCAGGGCCTTTGTACTTCTCTTCCCTCTACCTGAAATCTTCCTCCAGATATTACCATAATTTAACCTTCCTTGTCATTTAGATTTGTTGTAAATAGACATGCATTCAGCTGCTGGGAAAACCCAAGTCACAGTGGCGTGTCATTTGTTGTATGTATTAGAAAGTCGGGGTGGCTCAGTCGGTTAAGCGTCCGACTTTGGCTCAGGTCACGATCTTGCAGTTCATGGGTTCGAGCCCCATGTCGGGCTCTGCGCTGACAGCTAGCTCAGAGTCTGGAGCCTGCTTCAGATTCTATATCTTCCTCTCTCTGACCCTCCGCTGCTCTGCTCTCTCTCTCAGAAATAAATACAACATTAAAAAAATTTTAAAAAAGAAAGTCTGGAGGGTGATGGTCTGGGGCTTGCCCGGTGGTGCTATGATGGTCTCGAAGGCCCAGGCTCTTTCTGTCCTCTTACATCTCCTTCGTATGTTGGCTTTTGCCCTCCTGACTGTTGCTTCATGGTCACAAAATGGCTCCCGTACCTCCAGGTATCACAGCCACATTCTAGGCAAGAGGAAAGGTGGATGCTGCCTTTCCTGACCTCCCCATCTAATGGTGCCTCCCAGGACATCCCTAACCTCGTTTGCCCCATCTTATTCTAATCCTGTATCACTATTGGGGGTTTTCTTCCTCGTGTCCTTGCTTGTTGACCAACTCTTGCCACTGAAATAAAAGCTCGCAGAGAGCAGGACTCCACAGCCTTGGGCATTGCCAACCCCCCACTGCGGCAGGGTCTGGAGTACAGGGATGCCTGTTGCATGAAGAAATAATTAAGTCCCCTCTAGGTGCCATAGTCAGGACTCAAACCCAGACCTCCCACCTCAGGGGCCTGGACATTTCACTGAGTGTCCCTGGGACCCTCTCTGTGAGGAATCCAGGCAGCCCAGTCCATTTGCGGCTTCCAGGCAAATGAACAAGGAGCCTGTGTTTTCAGGCCTGGAGAGAGAGAGAGAGAGAGAGAGAGAGAGAGAGAAATCTCCCCCCACCCCCCACTGGGATTTGGAGAGTGCTCCTTACTCATAGTATGAGGCTTTATTTCCTCAAAGGTGGCTGGCCAGCAAGGTGGCCCTGGGTCGTGCGGAGTCCGGAGTTAAATGGCAACCTCTCCCCACAGGGGCAAGTGCCTCCCTTTTCGAGGGAGCTTTAGGGGAGTGACAATATCTAACTAGAATTTAATAACCTTTTTTGGTTGTTTTTATTGTATTTATTTTTGCAAGGTCCTGCATGTGATACAGGCATTCCATGTAGGTAGTCATATAGCATTTCCCCTTTAAATCAGTATGTTTTGGTGCTCACAGAGGGAACCCGTCCAATCTTCCTTGTGATTTCCAACTTCTTTCAGCCTGGAAGTTGGCAACGGTCACCGCAGAGCACAGGGCCTTGTTACGTTTGGTGGCCTCAGTCCAAACTGGGCAACAGTGTGTTCTGGGCAGAGTTGTGTCCCCCCAAATTCATATGTTGAGGTCCTGTACCTCAGAATGTGACTGTATTTGGAGCTATTCTGTAAAGAGGCAAGTGAAGGGAGGTGAGATCATATGGGTGGCCCTCACCCGATCTGACTGGCCAGATGAAATCTGGATCCACAAGGAGACACTAGGCGTGTGTGTGTGTGTGTGTGTGTGTGTACACGTGCACGTGCTCAGGGGTCATGGGAGAACCAGTCTGTAGTACTTTGCTGTGGCAGCCCTAGCGAATGAACACAGAGTATGTTCCAGTGTCCTGTGAATATAAACTACATTGCTCCCCTCTCCCTGCCATCCCCCAGTGCCAGCCTGGCTGTGAAATCAATATATGAACGGCTGTCTCACCTACGTCACGCTCCTGAGGGAGGCACATACTATACAATGCACTGGGAAAAGGTATTATTATTATCAAACCATCTTGGCCCTGTTTGCCCAGGACCTCCTCACAGTAACAGTGGAATTCCCATCGGGCGCCTGGGTAGCTCAGTTGGTTAAGCGTCTGACTCTTGGTTTCGGCTCAGGTCCTGATAACACAGTTCGTGGGATCAAGCCCTACACTGGGCTCTGCGGTGACAGCATGGAGCCTGCTTGGGATTCTCTCTCTCTCCCTCTCTCTCTGTGTCTCCACCTCCCCTACTCACATGGCCGTGTGCTCTGTCTAAATACATGAATGAACTTAAAAAAATAACCGCACTGGAATTCCCATGTCACACTCTGGTACCCTTGCTCCGTTTGCTCCAGCCCTGAATGGGGGGCTGGCCAAGGGGGCTGAAGGAAGGCAGCGGCCTCGTCCATTTACTCTTCTGTTTCCGGGGCCTTTTCACAAGCTGGTACAGAGCAGGTGCTCAGCAAGGATTAGGTGACAAATGAGCAAGTGATATGCCTCCTATGAGTCTCCACAACCGCTAAGCAGGCTCACCACTCATGCTGACCGCTATCAGCCTCCACCATGGAGGACACTAAGATAAATTAGGAGCAATCTGTGCCTGTCCCAGACTTGCTCTGTGGAATTGCGGCAACTGTTTTATCTTAACGGCTGTGTCCTGGGGCTTCCCTAAGGGTGTGGTTTGTGCACACACACCAGGGCCTTTTCCGCATCTGACCTGGGATGACTGAGGCTCCCCAGGAACATCCTGGAAGGACACTGGCCCGTTGCAGTTGGGCTACCAACTGGGCTTTTGCAGCAGTGAGCACAGGTAGGCCAGCTCCCGCCTCACCGGGTGGACAGCGTCGGCCAACAGGAGTTTAGGAAGGGGTATTTTCAGCTGCCCACTGTGCTGTAATCAGGTCACAGCAGCGTTAAGCAAAGCCATTTTATCCTGCTCGTGCAGTCTGTGGGTCAGGAATCCAGACAGGGCACAGCATGGAGGCCTTCTCTGTCCCTCCGTGTCTGGGGCCTCCACGGGGGTGGCGTGAAGAGCATGCTGATGACGCTTCAGGAAAACAGCCCTTGCTGGTGGGAGCAGAGGGTGGTCGGGTCATATTTGTCAAAGTGACAAGTGCCCACGCCCTTTGAGCCAGCAAGTTCCCTTTAGGAAATTATCCCACAGGAAGACATGCACACAGGCACTAGGAAGTTGTGCAAGCGCACATACCGCAGCCCTCTCGGAAACAGTAAAGACTATGGGGAGGCTGGCTAATAAAGGCACGGTACAGCTAAACATGGAACGCCGCGTTCTGGTAAAACAAAGTGGTGTGTGCTGAGTGACCTCCATGATAATAGTGGGGAGAGAAACCAAGTCCCAGAGCTGTATGTGTGTCATGCATGCTGTGGGGCAAAGGAAACAGTTGTTTTGAATAGACGTACACCCTTGCCTAGGTCTGGACGATCCGCAGACACAGAAGAAAGGTACCAGCAATAGCTTCAGAAGGCATTAAGGACGAGGTGTTGGGAAGACGGGATACGGCTTAGTTTCACTGTGTATTGTTTTGCAATTTGAATTTGATAGCATGTGAATATATCATCCATTCAGAATTACCATTCTATTAATTTTTTAAAATATTTATTTATTTTTGAGAGAGACACACACACAGAATCCGAAGCAGGCTCCAGGCTCCGAGCTGTCCACCCAGAGCCCAACACGGGGCTCCAACTCATGAACTGTGAGATCATGACCTGAGCTGAAGTTGGACGCTTAACCGACGGAGTCACCCAGGTGCCCCCAAATTCTATTTTAAAAATGCTCATTTTTGATGCTTCTCATCAGAAGTTCAAACCTTCACATAAAAATATTACACTAACGATATTCCTGTTTGCCTTCCCCGAGTGCCTACTGTGTATTATGAAGCAGCTGCACAGGGTGAATTTGTTGAACGCGTCTTTGTTTCCCCTCTTTGGTACAGCGGTGTGCAGTGGCTGGTGTTGGTATGGTGCCTGCGGTTTCTATCCCGCACTAGCCTTTTTAGGCTCTTCTTTGTGGCTGGGACTGGGAGCACAAACTAGTTTTCCCAGATGCTTGGGTCAAGTGACCCTGCCTCTGGGAGGTGCTAGTGGGGCTTCAGAAGACAGGAGGGAGAGAGAAGCCATCCCAGCCCAGGATTCTGGTGGCCCCTCAGGCCGTGGTGGTGACAGCAGCTGTGTGTCAGTGCCCCCCCCCCCCCCCCCGGGGGGGGTGCTGCCCCTCT
>NW_027533258.1:262579-266602 GCF_008692635.1 Crocuta crocuta
CCCCCCCCCCCCCCCCAGGGTGTGGCTCTCAGCTTCTGCTCAAGCAAGCAGGAATCACAGTTCTGGGAGACATTATTTCTCTCTTTGCTCCTCTGGTCTTAGGGGCCACAGCTGCTCCTTCCAGTTACTAGTTTGTGGCTGTCCTCATTGTTCCCTGACTCCTCCTGCCCTCCCAACACCTCTGCAAACAATGCCCTGTATTATATTCCTTCTGCCTGAAATACCTAGGATGGCTTTCCCCACTCCCTCACTAAACACTAACACAGGTAAAACTAAGCCCATTTTACAGATGAGAACATTGAAATCCAGAGAGAGGAAGACACTTAACCAAAGGCAAACCCAGCACCTCTCCTTCCTCACTATGCTCCAGTCACCCTCGTCTCATTTCTGCAACACATTAAGCTTGCTCACACTCCAAGAGCCTTCACACCTCTTCTTTTGTGCAGAACATTGTCTCTAATTCTACATGGGCACAGTCTCTTCATTCAGGTCCCATGTAAATGTTACCTCTTGAAAGAGACCTCCTTTAACCACCCACAATCTCCATGCCACTCTACTACATCATCCTGCTTGATTCCTTCATAGAAATTCTCTGAAAATATTTACTTACACTAGAAAGTCCATGAGACCAGGAACAGTGTTTCCTTAGTAAATGGTGCTTAGTACAGGGCATGGAACGTGCATTCAATACTTATTTGCTAAAAAAATGAATGAATGAATGAATGAATGAATGAAACACGTGGTACGAGAAGTGGCAAATTATTTTTGAGCACCAGCTAGGACCCGCCTTTCCCACTGGCTGGTTGTCTGTTAGCAGTTCAGGGGTCTCTTCAGGATGCTCCACTGCGTGGGAGTCCACAGGAATTCCAATTTCCACCATTCAGGATGTGCCCTCAGTGGATGCTCAGTTACTACATGCTGGTTGAACCAACTTCCCTATGAACCTTCCAGAAGATGTCTGTGCACTAACAGTCATCATGAGGCAACATTCTGGGGTAGGGGAGCTCAAGCCAGCAGACTGGAAGCAGATGGCCTGCTAGAAGTGCAAGAGCCCGGGAGATGGGAAGATCATGCTAGATCCACAGCTGTCTGAGCACTTATGTTTCCTCTGTGCATTAGACATTGGCCTGGGACCTGTCCTCATTGATGAAGAAGGTGGCGTTTCGAGGGTTCCTCCTGAGGGACATTGGAGCATGGTGTGATCTCTGCAACCTGACAGCTTGGGTTCAGTTTCTGGCACCATTCCTGACCTGGCAGGGTGACCTCAGAAAGTCACTTGGGGTCCTCTGTAACTCAAGTTTCCTCAGTTCCACAATAAGAATGTTAACACGTTCACAGGATCGTTGTTAAGGTCCAAAGAATTAAACCACTTAACATATTTAGAACAGGGCTTGGCACCCACAACCATCAGTTGTTATTGTTACCTTATGTAGCATTTATGGATAAGTTCTATCCCCATATAATGCCCATAGCAGTCCGGTGAGGAGAGATACTAATATCACCCCCTGCTTTACAAACAAGCTGTGAGAAGGTTATAGAAGCAGCCCCAGATCTGTTGGTAATGAGAAGGCAGCATGGTAATTGTGGACACGTCTCTAGGATGTGTTAAATATCGGCACTCTGAGGCAAGGTTGTGTGACCCAACAGGAAGAGCAGGTATTTCTTTTTCTTTCTTTTCTTTCTTTTTTTAAAAATATTTTTATTTATTTCTAGGAGAGAGAGACAGCGTGAGCAGGGGAGGGTCAGAGAGAGAGGGAGTCACAGACTGAAACAGGCTCCAGGCTCTGAGCTGGCAGTCAGCACAGAGCCCGACGCGGGGCTCGAACCCACGAACCGCGAGATCATGACCCAAGCGAAACGACGCTTAACCGACTAAGCCACCCATGCGCCCCAAGAGCAGGTATTTCTGAGGGACTGGTCTAAAGTTTAAAGGGGAGCTGATAGATAGATAGATAGATAGATAGATAGATAGATAGATAGATAGATGATGGTTGGCTGGGAGAGAGACATTTAAGTGAAAACATGGAACAACCGGGGACCTACAAACACTCAGAATTCGCCAGCCTGGCAGGTTCCAGGCAAGAAGTTTCAGGAGGCAGTTGAACCTGGTCAGTTAGGCAACCTCCAAACCATGAAGAGGCTTCTAGATTGTGCTAAGCAGCTTGAATCTCACTGTATAGGTGATGAGGGGCTGGGAGAGGATTTTAAGCATTGAAATCTATTGTAGAATGTGAGCTGGAAGGAAATACGGATGAATCCTCAATGGTAAGAGTGCCTTCTACACCTGCGGCCCCCTGCACAGGCTTGCCGAGTTCCGCCAGGGTTGGATGCTGGGAGCAGGTGCTGTGCTTCTTCTTCCTGTCTCTCAATCTGAAGATTTTGACATATTAAGAGTTGCTAAAATGTTTGTGGAACCATCTAATGTGCCTGGCAACGTTGTCTGTGGAAAGCAGGAGAGGAACCATAAGTTCCAACACTGCAAAGGTTCCCCCCAGGTGGCCCAAAGGATCACGGGATAAGCATCCAGGAATCCGTGGTTTCCATTTAGTCCATCCTGACTCTACAGCAGCGTGCAGGCAGGGAAATGCCAGGTCCTGTGCGGGGATCCCGTCAGGTGGGGTCATTTGCCCAGCATATACCTTTCAAAGACACGGAAATATGAGATGATGTTCACGTCCCCGCAACAGGAGTGGGATGCGTGGTGAAGACCAAAGGGCCTAAGCCGCCCCACCTAAAATGGGCTTTTCTGTCTACGGAACCATGTTTCGCTCATAGCAACGGTCACGTGTTGTAGTTCTTTCTCTTCTTCGCTTTGAGATTCTCAATTCCAACAGTCTGCAAGCAGGAACTTTCGTGGCAGCAGGGACCGCATCTGTCCAGTCCCGAGCATCCCTGGAGTCCACAGAATTTAGCGGAATGGAGCGGGAGTAGCTAGGGCCCCTAAGGGCCGGTGGCGCCTCGGGCCCCTCGGTGACCTCAGTGGGCAGAGGCGGCTCTGAAGGGCAGGTCGGGCCGCCTTCACGGAGGGGGAGACTGAGGTGCCGTCTGTTCGCGCCGGCAGCGGGGCGAGTGCGAGGGCGGAGAGCTCGGGTAGGACCAGCAAGAGACAGGCGGGCCTCATAGAAAGCGCGGCGCGGCTCGGCGACTGCAGCGGGCAGCGCCGGGATGCCTCCCGCGGGGCGTTCTGGGAGTTGTAGGCACTTTCCTTTCCACTCTCCTTCAGCGCTTTGCTCTTGAAGCCCAAGGCCGTACTAGCGGATGGGCGCCTAAAACTTCCAGCCTGTGAAGTCTGGGAATTTTAATTTCTAAAAAGGTGCCCTGAATAGAACTCTTCCCAGGGTGCCTCTTTCCACTCCGCCCGGTTTGAGGACTACATCCCCCAGGCGACCTCAAGGAGGCGGTGCTTCCGGCGCGCGGGATGCATTGTGGACATTGTAGTCTCGTGGGGCTCGATTTTCACCTCCTGGGCAGTCCGGGGCTGTGGCCCGGACTACATTTCCCTTCCGTCCGCCCGCTATCCCGAGGCCGCCTTGGCGCGAGACATTTGCGAGCAGAGTGTCTCCAAGATGGCCGCTTGGGGAAGGAGGCGTCTTGGCCCGGGCAGCAGTGGCGGCAGCGCCCGAGAGAGGTGAGATTCCGGGGCCTGTTGCTCTCCCAGGGCAAGTGGCTCAGGAGCCGAGGAGACAGTGAAGCCTCCTGGAGCCGCACCGCTGTCCCTGCCTTCGTACCAGGACTCCCCCTTCTCGCCCACCCGCCCGCCTCGTACCCCTGCGGGGCACGCGGGGTTCCTGCTCGGGCCGATCCAGGATCTGGGTGGGAGCCGGCGCCCCCTCCAGCTGGGCTGAAGCGGTCTCCATGGAGGGCTCAGGGGAGGTGACGATGGCGGGACCGGGCGAGGTGGGCCGCGGACGTACAGGGTCGGGCCCGGGGCCGAGGCCGGGCCACGCGGGAAGGATCGGGAGCCCAGCGCAGGCCCGAGGGACCCGCCTAGCGTCCCGCGGCCGAGCGGCGGCCGGGGGGCCC
>NW_027533258.1:266622-270389 GCF_008692635.1 Crocuta crocuta
AGCTCCCGTCCCACCTGGTCACGAGCCGTGGTCATCTCGGCCGCGATCCCTCTCGTGGCGAGGAATGGCTCTGGGGAGGGAGAAGGAAGGAGAAACCTTCACCAAGTGGGCCTGCTTCGGGAAGGGCAGTGCAGTCTGCACGTTTATCAGGGGAGACTTAACCTTCCCCAGTGTGTCTCCCGGGCCGAGAACCGGCCGCTTCCTGGAACCCTCGATTTTTGAGACTTTTCGCGGGTTCTCTGCAAGCGCCCCTGCGGTGGAAGTCCTTTAAAGTGACCTTTCCTGATGAATGGTGTGTGGGTAGGGAGCTAGGGACTTATTTCTTCCAAGGTGGATCTCGATTTGGATAACTGACTTCTAGAAGATGAGATTGGAATAGTTTTCGTGTTTCGTGTTGGATTTACAATTTTCTGCTTCAGGAAAGCAGTTTCAGCTGGCAGAAGCCACTAGCTGTTCAGCTACTAGAAATTTGGGAAAGGATGTGTCTTGTTGGAATCACCTGGATTCAGCCCTTCAGTCCATTTTGTTATGGCTTGGTTGGTATGGCAGAGGTCAGCAGGAAAGTTTTGTGTTTGCTTTTTTTGTCTTTTTGGAGAGGCTCATTAAGCGGAAAAGTTCTCTTTCTCCCCCCTTCTCTCAACTACCCTCCTATTCTTTTTCTTTGATTCCATCACATACTCATTGCTGTTTCGTGCAGAAGGCTTGCTCAGCTCATCCTTTCTGATAGTGGTGATAAACCAGCTTGCATTTTCTTCTTAAGCTCAGAGTTATCCAGCATTATCTGTTCTGCATTTCCTCTTCCGTGGAAGAGCAGTGAATGGCAAGCAGATATTTTTGTTTTTCCAACTCCCGTCTGGTATTTCTTAGATCAGACCATAGGATGAAGTTAAAGGTTTCCAGATGGTTTTTAAACCTGGCAAACAACGTTTTCAAGGTCTTCAATCTGAACATTAATCCGTTAGTAATAGGAAGTAGCCTGTTTCGAAAACCCAGACTCTCTGAAAGGCATTTCTCCTTACTGGATAAAAACAACTGAACAGGCCAAATGGGGATGCCCCAGACATCATCCAGGGGCTGTGCCAGCACAAGTTAACCTTTTATTGATCTAAGAAATCAAATACTGGTGATTTTTTTTCTTCGTGGTTGGAGACCAGCATTAATTCAAAACTGAGTTTTCAAACCAGCAGCCCAGAGGCTGAATCCAGCCCTTGACTGCTGACCCTTGGTTTTAAAAAAAAGAATTTAAGTTAGTTGCCAATACTTAGAACTTGACAGATTTCACATAAAACTCCCTTGAAAAGCTGAGTGGTGGCCGACATTTTTGGCCAAGGCAAATGCTGTCTAGTTCATTACTTACCTGACAGCTTGACTCACCACGGTCGCCTGCCTCGCCTCCTTAGGTGTTCAGGTTGCAACCTTTGGCCTAGAACTGAAGAGTCTGCTCACTCATGCAGATGCCGTGTGTCAGCCAGGGACGGGGCGTTTTGTGATTCGGGGGTCACCGTCTCTCTTCCTGCCAGATATCAGGGTGAGGCTGGGGGGAACCCACGGTTCACGTTTGCTGCGAGGCCATAGCCAGGCGCTGTCAGAGGGGTCATTTGGTCGATCCCAGTCCCAGTTTCCCGAAGAGCCTTCCACGCTGAGCAGGGGAGGGAAACCTAACCCGCTGCCGGGCCGGCTAGCTACCTTCTGGGCACACCTCCATTCCTGCTCAGTGGGTGGAAAGACTTCGGGTGGGGCAGGCTGGATTAATGGATTGCCCGGCCGGCACCGCAGATTAAGAGGCCCAAGCATATTATTGGCTCCAACGACAGAAATAGGCTGTTTATGGCCCTCTTAAATGACTTTGTTCCATGTCACCTCCGTGCTGCCTCGGATCTCAGCTGCACATTGTAGGACCACTTTCTGGAATTGCTCGACACCTAGCTGGAGTCTGCTTTATGCTGAAACTGAAGGACACATTGCCCGGTTTGGGGCAGGGGCTGGAGCAGAGCAACACGTTGGGCAAACTTAAGGCCCTGTCTACTGCCAGACTGTCCCCAAGACCGCGTGTTCCTGACGGTCCACTTTAGAATACACAACGTGTGAATTCTTTACCTGGTTCTCAAGTCTGGAGCTGTGTTCATTCGGTAGCCACTAGTCACATGGGGCGATTAAATTTAAGTTAATTAAAAACAGGGGCTCCTGGCTGGTTCAGTCGGTAACACATGCGACTCTTGGTCTCGGGGTTGTGAGTTCAAGCCCCACGGCGGGTGTAGAGATTACTTAAAAAAATAAAATCTTTTTTTAAAAAAGTAAAAATCAGTCAGATGAGAAAATTCAGCTCCTCAGTCACACTAGTCACATTTCATGTGCTCAGTAGCCACAGGTGGCTTGGGGCTACCATATTGGATGGGGCAGACAGAGAACACCTCCATCACTGCAGAAAGTTCTGTTGATACGATGACACTGGTCTAGACTAAAATAGGACAGGGGTAAGAAATCGCAAAATGATAGCTGCTTGCATGTTGATTTTTCTCTCCACTCCGTTAAATCCAGGGAATCAACAGTGTTTGTAATGAAGAACATCAGACTCTGAGCTGTAACCTGAATTCTTGTCCAAAATTCAGCACCCTGGCAGCGAGCACACGAGACAGATTGCCACTTGTCCCGTCGGCGTCTCTGAGACACACTTGCCCATCTAGGAAGGCACAGTGCAGGTGTCTGTGAGTCCTGCCACTCGGGTGCCAACCCGGACCAGCTCACAGACGGTCCCGCCTGTCCCACTCGGGCCGCTCGTCTCCACTCCCTCAGGGCCTCTGAGCCTCCCTGAGTTCTCCGTGATTGTTGGAATGTGAGTATAGCCACGTGCTCTCAGTTCCGGTTTTTCGCATCGTGTGAAGATGTCCTTGATCTGATTCTGACCGTGGTGCAAGGCCGCAGCGCCGTTCAAAGACCCGGGGTGTTGAGGGCCGTGCTCACTGGCCCACATGCTCCGGTTTTAGTGTGAGGTCGCTGTCGGCGGCCCTCGCCTCCCCTGGCTCGAGCCGCCGTCTGCGCCAGCAGGTTTAGGCGGCGGTTCCAAGGGCCTGCGTGCCCGTCCCCCTGTGCCACCTCGTTCCGCAGGACTTGGTCCTCCTCTCTGTCACCTCCGCTTCATCTGCGAATCGGACAGACGTGGTCCTGGGTGGCTGGTGGAGGGTGCCGTTCCCAGGCCAGCTGAACAGATGGGCCACAAGCCCTGAGGGCAGGTGGTGCACATTCCGGGAGCGACATTCTCCTCACTGTGGCCTGATCCTTTCCGTCCAGAGCTGAGGAACCTTAGGGGTCTAGGGCATTTTTTTCCTCTTGGAAAACTGCCCTTTTGGCTCTAGTGTGTGGTAAAGATGCTCCTTTCCTCCTGGTCTGGATGAGCGACACTGGTACGGCAGCCACACCCAAGTCTCGGGGCGCACAGCCCTCAGGGGCCTACTCGGCCGACTGCCAGAAGCTGGAGTGCGGCACGGTCCGACCACATGTTCTGCTCCCAGAAATCCGCTCGTTAAGATTGTCTGCTGGGGTTCATCCTCGTAGGCATGAACGTCCATTTTCCTTGACTTACGTGAGCAGTCTGCATTCCAGCGGCACTGACTTGTGCCTCAGCGGTTCAGTCCCATAGGCCACGTTCCAGGTCAGGCCCGACTCTGAAGAATGGAGGGGCGGCCTTGCATCCAGGGATGGGGTGGGGTGCGGGGGTGCGCAGCTGAAGCCAGGCCTTAGGTTGGCTTCCCTGGCCTGGGCCTCAGTGA